>NC_137458.1:312556875-312878328 GCF_964235325.1 Thermobia domestica
ATTCCTCTATTACAGTCGAAAGGAATAGAATTACTTCTTTCTTTCACGTTATTCCTCTATTACAGTCGAAAGGAATAGAATTACTTCTTTCTTTCACGTTATTCCTCTATTACAGTCGAAAGGAATAGAATTACTTCTTTCTTTCACGTTATTCCTCTATTACAGTCGAAAGGAATAGAATTACTTCTTTCTTTCACGTTATTCCTCTATTACAGTCGAAAGGAATAGAATTACTTCTTTCTTTCACGTTATTCCTCTATTACAGTCGAAAGGAATAGAATTACTTCTTTCTTTCACGTTATTCCTCTATTACAGTCGAAAGGAATAGAATTACTTCTTTCTTTCACGTTATTCCTCTATTACAGTCGAAAGGAATAGAATTACTTCTTTCTGTCACATTATTCCTCTATTACAGTCGAAAGGAATAGAATTACTTCTTTCTTTCACGTTATTCCTCTATTACAGTCGAAAGGAATAGAATTACTTCTTTCTTTCACGTTATTCCTCTATTACAGTCGAAAGGAATAGAATTACTTCTTTCTTTCACGTTATTCCTCTATTACAGTCGAAAGATATGGATCTTCTTCTTCCTCAAGTTCTATTGCAACCGGAAGTTTAGATCTACTTCTTCCGGTTTCAATACTCAGATCGTTTAGTTTAGCAATCTATCTTAGTTTTGCAAATGCGAATCGACTAACTACAAATGCGAACTTCCATACTAAGCTATGCATAAGGGCCGTTCCATGTCAATTCACCTAGAGCACTGTGCTTCAATGTCTAAGATTCTCTTCAAAAAAATTTCATACATAAATACCAATGAAATTATGCTAAATTATTTTTTTCCGATTTTTTGGATGAAAAATGGGCCGGGAGAAATTTTTGAAAAATGGTAATTTTGCTTCAATTTCACATTTTGGCACTCAGCATCATGGAACTAAAATTATCATAACTTCCTTATTTGTAAAGTTATTGGGCTCACCCAAGTGTCAAATGAAAACTTGATTCTTGCTCTTTCAGTAGATCTTAAGTAACCTTACCAAATGTTACACTGCCAAACATTAATGGGCATACAAAGAAATATTTGTGTTTTTTTACAAGTTAAGCCGTTGCTCAAAAGTTACAACTATAAAACTTTTAACTTTTTTTGTATATTCATCTTAACACGTACATGGTATGGTTAAAAAATAAAGAGGGTGTTTTTTGTATTTTTGTAAGTATTATTTTTTGTGTACGGAAATATAGTTTTTAGTTTTGTTACAAATTATGTCATTGCTCGTAAGTTACAACTATGAAACTTTTGAATTTTTTTTTAAATAGAATCATCTTAGCACATACATGATATAGTTAAAAAATAAAAAGGGTGCTTTCGGTATTTTTGTAATTATTATTTTTTTGGTATTTTACATGTATGGAAATATACAGTTTTAAGTTTTGTCACAAATTGTGTCATTGCTAGTAAGTTACAACTATGAAACTTTTGAAACCTTTTAAATAGAATCATCTTAATACATACTATTTCACACTGTTTGGTTTCTCACGTGCTTTAAAGCGTGTTATCTCAGTTGTTGTTAGTTACACTCCTGCTAATATTTTCACACTCTACATCTGAATGTGTTCTGCATATTTTGGTTTCTTATATGTTTATAACGTAATTGAGTAAATTGCTCATCTAGTTACCATAGTCTTAAAACCTGTCACGGCAATTGATACATGACCTACTATTAGTGCTCTCAACGGGTCGGGTCGGGTTGAAGACCGACCCGACCCGACCCGTGACCCGAATTGACTGACCCGACCCGACCCGACTGACCCGAACCGTGATCCGACCTGATTGACCCGACCCGACAACCCGACCCGATCTGACCCGACTGACCCGACCCGAGTGACCCGACCCGAGTTGACCCGATTGACCCGACCCGATAACCCGACCCGAATAACCCGACCCGAGCTGACCCGACCCGACAACCCGACCCGAATAACCCGACCCGACAACCCGACCCGAACTGACCCGACTGACCCGACCCGATAACCCTACCCGAGTGACCCGACCCGATAACCCGACCCGAGCTGACCCGACTGACCCGACCCGACAACCCGACCCGAGTTGACCTGACCCGACCCGACCTGTAACCCGACCCGAGCTGACCCGATCCGAGTCGGGTCGGGTCGGGTCAACCCGATCCATTTGAGAGCACTATGGTCACAACACTGGGTGAACACCAAAATGCACTCCCATTGGGAATTGAACCCGGACCACGTGTACCGAAGTCTTACACGTTAACCACTAGCTAGATCAAGCGGGGATTTGTATATGCATCTTAATGAATATTTGGCACTTTTGAGGTTTGGTTATTTCTTTTTATAACTGATACCAATGTCCGACGTGGGAGAAATTTATTTTTATTTTTATTTTATTTATTTATTTATTTATTTTTATTTTATTTTTTTTTTCTTTAGTTCTATGTGACGAAATTTTTCTTCAAGGTCAGTGTTCTCACCTGCTGGGACGGCAGGGCGTCTTCTCGGAAGGCAGTAGCAAGAGTCTCTTGGCGGAGACAAAAGGAAATCATTTAACTACAATGATAAGGGTTGAGGAAACAGGAGAACACCTGTGGTTTTTTCCAACCCTTCAACTTTCATTCCAAAATAGGTTCTTATGATTCCGGAACCCGTACCACTTTGATTTTTCTTTCTCGGTAATTAAAACGTATTTTACAGTATATATAGTTGCACGTAAGAAGATACATAATATGAATTTAAAAGTACAGGTTGATATTTAATTATAAAGCACTAATTTTATTTCATCACTTTCAGCCCAACAAATGAAATTCAAACAATTCGCTCCCTAGGTCTTGGTCATCAATACTGCGTCTTATTCTTTGTCTTGCAGTCAAGTCTTGGTCCTGCATTTCGTAGTCTTGGTGATCTTTCATGCTATACAAAAGCCAAGAATGCTCACCTCATCGGTACAAATGAAGACCAAGTGTGATTTTGATTATGGTATTTCATACTATACGGAAAGCTAGAAAATACGCTCATCGCTACTTGGTGATCACCAAAACAAGGCCAAGAGCAAGATTACTATGCAATTCGTCTTGCATATCCAATCTTTATCTTGTTCTTGTATCGATGTCCTTGGGCTTGGTGAAATAAAATGAAATATTCACTTTAAGCAGGGGTGTAGCCAGCAGGTTCGTGTAGGAAGGGCCCGTCGTTTTTGAAGGGGGGCGGCTACAATGTACAAAGCAAAAAATGTGTTGCTGCTAGTGTTTTTCAGGCCTAAAAGAAAGGAAAATTTTGGTTTCCTTCTGGAAAACTAAAAACACTATTTTATCTTATTTATTATTACTATTATTATTATTATTATTATTATTATTATTATTATTATTATTATTATTATTATTATTATTATTATTATTATTATTATCCATAAATTAGGTCTATATTCAAGATAGTTTTTATTATGCTTAATCAAGAACTACTGCCCGGGACCAAACGCTATACTTTTGTGCATAACTATAAAAATAACCAGAAAGTTCTGTCCCTTTTCGTGGAGGTCTGTGTTCAATTGGACCTCACACCGTGAGTTGAATGCGAGTGGAGATAAGGCGAACGTCAGTTGTTGGTGTGGGTATATCCAACATACTACCTGGTTATGGCAATTCAGATACACAGTGAACTTGCGTAAAGACAGAGGGAACATGGGACATCCACAGAGCGTCATAAGAGCATGTATGCTGAACGAGTTCAAATGGAGGTCAAACGCCGCTGTAGCGGGACAGAAAATATGCCAGGCCTTTGTTGAGGGTGTCGTGACGACGCGGACAGTGCAGCGATGGTTTAACCAGTTTAAGAACGATGACCAAACACCCGAAAACACCACATGCCAGAAGACCAACACATGTACGTACAAAGAGGAACTGGGACTACAATTCAGTGTGTGGAGAAACTATTCGGCAGCACATCCATCAACTTGGGAAGCACTACAATTTGGGTCGATTGGTCCACATGGTTTGACTCCGGGCCAGAAGGCAACGCGGCAGTCCGAAACGTTTATTTACTGTTTCGGAGCCATTTCTGGACAGGGCGTTGACATGTGATAAAAAGTGGGTCCTATACGAAGCTCCACGGCGCCGTCATCATTGGTTAGCGTCCCATGAACCGATTTCAAAACAGCCGAAACCAGCACTGTACCAGAAGAAGGTCCTTCTGTGTGTTTGGTGCATCGTGCATCGGGAACTGCTACCAGCTGGTCAGAGTATCAATGCAACTGTGTAGTGTCAGCTGTTGAGCTGTGCTCAACAAAAACTCAAAACTCTGGAGCCATCACTTCTGAATTGCAAATGGGTCCTCGTTTACGGGACAACGCTAAGTCCCACGTGGCTAGGATGACTCAGGACACCATTCTCCGCCTTGGATGGGAAACAATATTGCAACCACTATATTCCCCGGGTATTGCACCGTCCGATTATTACCTGTTCCATTCTTTGGACAATCACCTTAGAGACCGCCAATTCAAATCCTTAGTAAAAGTCCAAAATGCACCTGATACCTTCTTCGTTTCACGGCCCACCAACTTCTACCGCGATGAATTCCATGGCCTTCAGGAACGTTTTCAGAAGGTCGTCGATGTTGATGGGGACTATTTTTGATCTTCCAGGTTAGGTGACGTATCGATGTTCGAAGGTGGTGAGTGAAAAAGCAACAAAACTTTTCTTGGTTACCTTTTTATTTAAATTTAAGACCTTGTATACAGAACCTATATACACAAGATTGATTTCTTTAAATTTCACTTAATTTCTTTATAGTTTCCTGACAAAAATATTTATTTATTATTCGTGACTAAAAAAAAAAAAAAAAACAATTATTTTATTACACTGAGTAGAAATAAAAGAGAGCGAATGAAATCCAAACTGAATAAAAACATTGTTTCTCACCAAATTTTCCATTCTCTGTCTTTTAAAATACTTGTTAAAGCATATAAAAATATAATGTACTTACAAATCAGTTTAGTACCTTTGTTTTATGGCTGTATTTATAATATCTTATTAAAATGTTTGTCTTTAAACTGTCAAATATAAATCGCAGTAAATTGTGTAATCTGCTGTCACAAAAATGTATCCTATTTTTCGATCGGTATGGAAAAACAATATTTCTCCATACTATTTTACCGTATATTATTAATTGTCAATAACTTTGTTACTTTTAAATGAAGGAAGCGAGATAATTTTACTATGATGTTTTTAAAGCTGGTCATTGGGGGGGGGGGGCAGGAAACCATTTGGGGGGCCTGGAACCGATGGCCCCCCCTTAGCTACACCCCTGATTTTAAGGCCCCTCGATTCTGCTTCGAGGCTAAGGGATATGGTGACCATGAGAAATGAATGAAATGGTGGAATGAAGAAAGTGGGAGGAAACAGGAGAACCCCGAGAAAACCCACTACACGGCGTTTCTCCACCACAAAGCCTACTTAACACAAGCTGGGATCGAACCATGGACACCATGCACCAGAGATGAATTCTCTACCACTGAGCTACCGCGGCCCTGCTTGGGCTTGGTCGTCCATATCCAATCTTTCTTTTGACCTTGCTTAAACAACTTCTAGTTTTGTTCTAAATCCAGACTCCATATTGGCGTAGATATTAATATTACAGTCGATTGGTAAAATCATTCTTCCACATTTAAAAATTAAAGTACATACAACTACAAAAATAAGCATTTACCATAAAAACACTAGCTGCAAGTGTTCAAAATACATTTATGGCTTCTATAAAATCAATTGAAAATTGCTATTTTTAATTACGCAGGTAGTGTAAAACAGCAGTTTTCGACTCCAGCCGAGTTTAAGCTCAACCTAAACTTAGTTGACCAAAGTGAACTGACCCGACCCGACTGACCCGACAACCCGACCCGAGTTGACCTGATTGACCCGACCCGACAACCCGACCCGACCCGAGCTGACCTGACCCGACCCGTTTTGAGAGCACTACCTACTATGACCGAATAAAGGGCACTGACCGATAACACATCGCAACAGAGGCCTGTGTGAAATAGAAAGGTGCTGATTTTGAATATAACAGATTATTCTACTCTGAAAAAACTTCACAAATCCCCTCCTTTTATAGATACCACTATCTCGTCTATCCTTTTGTTTCAAGAACTCCGCTACAGCCAGTCTTCGGTCATAGTTTGCAGTACAACTTTCCATTCAGTGATTTCATAAGTAGATCATTAGTCGTGTTTCCACTCATAGACAAACAATGAATACTTCGAAGCTGGTTATAGTGTCAAACAGCTCGTTCAACTGATATTCTGTGAGGCGATGTTGGAAGTAAGGCAGCAAGAAGTTTCTGCAGCATTCCAGAGGAGATTGGTAATAGTGTCCTCAGTCTCTCAGAATATTTCATTCCTACATCAGCACTATCCACTAGTAATAGTACCTCTTCTTTTCCAAATGTTGCTTCTACTAATAGACGAGCAGTGTTTACCATCGACTGTACTGAAGAAGCGAACAAAGTAGTCTGAATGGAGCTAGGAATGCCAACATCTTCTCTGTGCAGTCGAACACCAAGAAAGTTTAGGCAAGACTGCATTACTTCTCTTCGAACAGCTTCCCAGTTTCTGTTCTGACGAGTCACATACATATAATGAGTTGTACTGCACTGTCGCCTCTGTTCATCTTCATCCACGTTCTTGCTAACTAAGCAGTTCTCCTTTCCACCGGAAAAAGGATTCTCCAACATTAAATTTAGTTTTCTTAATGCTATAATCCTTGCTGTAAGAATATCAGGCAGTAGATCAGACCGTTGAAGAACTTTCTGAGAGATTTTCTCATACATTAATCTTTCGGCGCCGGCCGGCGTGAGAGATTTTCACTAAAAAGCCATTAGCGTCGACACCAATGTTGCCAGACCAGTCAGTTGGAAAAGCAGGAGATTCGAAGATAAAAAACAGGAGAAAGCAGTAGACACATACAGTGGTGGCGTTTGAATGTAAATCCGGGGAAGGGGCAATAAAATTTGCCATTATTACGGGCGCAGTAGTCAAAACAAGCAGTTCAGAATCCATTTCCGATGAACTACGTTGAGCAAATGAAAGGGAGAAGTCCCGATTTATATTAATATTATTTGATACACGTGTGTGAAGTAAAACGTACAGAAAGAGCAAAGTGCAGTGGGAAAATGTCTTTTCATGCACGTAGCGATAACGTAGCTATATGATACAGTCACACGTGATCGTGGAGTAAGACGATTTCTTGCTGACGATCGTAGAAAAATTATCTAAGCCACTCTTCCAACCCAAAGCCTAATCTAAACAACACTTACTTGTAAATCTTACAGAAAGTCATAAAAACGCTAGCCATAATGCATATAGATGACATACAGTTGTATCCTTTGGATTCATATTATATACAGTAAAGCTCTATAACTATATGCTCTACAGAGCTTTGTGTATTATAACAGAGAAATTTATTCAATATTAATAGTAATATATTTCTTTAACTTCTCGAAGTAAGGAAAAAGCAGGAGATTGTTTACTTTTCATTTTCTTTTGCAGTAGATCAGTAGAACGTAGAAAAATCAGGAGATCTCCTGCAAAATCAGTAGATCTGGCAACAATGGTCGACACTGAATCAGCAGCTCCCTCTTGTCTTGTCGTAGACCATTATCGGTCAAATAGATAGGTGCACCGGCTCACTAGTCATATGTGCTACTAATGCAAAAATGGTCAAATGTGTACCTCAAACAGAGGATTTATGATTCAAAAGCAAAATAGAATAAAATACAGGACACGATCGGGAAAAGGACACAAGTCGGGAAAAAAGTCAAAATCAGGAAAAAGTCAAAGTCGGGAAAGGAGTTCAGAAAGGGAAAGAGGGCGAAAAGTCAAGGTGAACAGGGCAAAAAAGTAGAGGAAAGTGGGAAGTATAAAATGAAAAGGTAAAGGAGAAATAGAAAGTGTAGAAAAAAGAAGGGAATGTATGTACGTGTAAATGGAACAGAAAGTGTAAGTGTAGTGTAGGTGTATCACTGGGCCCACTTAATCTCCTTCCTCACGGAGTACCACCAGCCACGAGGCACTCACTAGCACAGCCACTGTCGAACTCCCAGCAGCTCCCTCTTGCTCTACATCTCGTCGTGTCCGATCTAAGGTTGCCAGGTCAGAAACAACTGGCTATCGTAGCAACGCAAAGTGTTCCCCAAAAGTGTAGAAGTTCTATTCACAATATTTGATCAGTAATAACTCAATTGTAACAAAGCAAACAGTATTGTAAGCTAAAGATAAGTAAAACTTCCATTTCATAGAAATTAAATATCCAAAGAGCAATTTGTTTTCTTCTGTTATTTTCGCTCAGACACTATTCTAAAGGTACATAAGCCAAACTTCATTTGGACCGTTGCATGTGAGAGTTTGCTTCAACCTTTCTACCCCTTCTGTTGGTCTATTAACTTTCTCTTTACTAGAGTAGAATAAAAGTGTTAGCATCTCGAGGTAGACAAATGAGTACGCGAAACGAAGGAAAAAGGAATATCTTAAATTTCAAGAATGAAGCTCTCCAATTTTATACCTATCCACAGAATACAAGTTAATATACATAGTCAGAAAACCAAAGTATATTGAAGTAATTTTAAATTTATAGTAATTCAAGTAATTTATTGTTCAAGTATCTTCCAGTAATTTAAAGATTTATGAAGTGCACTGGGTATCCAAGTGCTGGGCCTGGGTATCCATTTGGATACAAAAAGGTAGTTTACAAAATGGCCTGCTCTACGAAAACGGGAAATGGTAAAAGTTTAGTACTTCTTACGGTTTCAATATTAACCTCCACAGAGCATGAAGGGTAAGATATACAGTGGTGCCCACCCCCCTTGTGTCCATGACGCACCTCCCCCAATTGTCTATCCGTACTTGTTCTTCCATGAAAAAATCTTCTTTTTGATTAATTTTTACACCCCCTCAAACATATTTATATAGATTTTTAACCCCCCAATATTTTAATGACGCAGTTTGCGTCATAGCCCCCCTCTGTGGGCACCCCTGAGATATAGAGAGAAATGTTTAATATGGATGCACCGTCCGAGGAAAGTCTTCTCTCTTTTCATGTACCTAGGTACAAAAACAGAAAGTGGATTAAATGTCATGAAACCCCAGGTTTTAGTATAATATTTATTTCTATTATAGTTGACCATGAGGCAAGATGTGCTGAGAAATAAGGTGTTTCTCGTACTAGTAAATTTAGTACTAGTCTTGTCTCGACTTTGGAAGAATTTCATAATTTCGTTCCAATTTTTTGTAAAGTTTTTTCTCGTCTCTTCACGATTTTGAAATTTCATTGTTTTTCGTTCCGATATTTTAAAAACTTTCCTTGTCTCGTCTAGAGTGCACAATTTATTTCTTGATTTTTTTCGTGATTTTAAGTAGAAGTTATGAGAATCCTTCTGCATTACGAGAGGTGCTCGAACGGAATGATATACCAACATTTAAACCATGTTCATTCTTAAAGTATATTGTGTAATTACTTGTATATTTTTAAACTTATATAAATGCTTTTCATTGTCTTCGTACAAATCAATTTATCAGTAAGTAGCATCAGGCCCGTAGCCAGCCCAAAAATGTAGGGGGGCGGCGCTGAAGTTAGGGGGGCTCCATCAAACCATATTATAGTTCATCACCATATTATAGTTCATTTGCAAGCCTACCGTGAAAATTTTAGGGGGCTAGCAAAAATTTAGGTTGAGCCCGGCTCCCCTAGACCCCCTGGATACGGGCCCGACTAGAATTTATACTAAAACTGAGTTTTAGATCTAAGGTGAGTGAGCTAGTGTTGCCCATTCGTGAAATTTGACGTTCCTTCTAGATTTTCCTCTGGAAAATAAGACCATTGTTTCTCGTGTTGTATCGAACTTAAAAATTAAAAAAAAAAAAAAAAAAAAAAAAATGCGGGCCGGGATGGCTCAGTGGTAAAGCATTCACCTCTGGTGCATGGGATCTCTGGTTCGATCCCATCTCCATCCGTGTGGATTTTGTGGTAGACAAACACAGTGTTTGTGGGTTTTCTCGGGGTTCTCCCGTTTCCTCCCACTTTCTTCATTCCACCATTTCACTCATTTCTCATAATCACCGTCTCCTTTAGCCTATCCGGCATAACTGTGGGTCGTAAAACTCAAAGAATTAATTTCATTTCATTTCGAATTTAAAAATGTTCCCGCTAAGAATAGGAGGACTAAGAAGTTCCCCCTTATTTCTCAGATCTGGTTCAATTTCGATTACTAGAATTTCAGCAGTATTATTTTCATCCCGTGCTCATTGGGGCGTCGATGGCTCAGTGGTAGACTATTCGTCACTGGTAGGCGTAGTCTCTGGTGCGATCTCAGTTCGCGCTAAGGAGTGACGTAGCAGCTGCCCCCGCCTCCCCCGCAGTGCGGGGGGGGGGGCGAGGTATAGAGGACCCCGAAGTCTTGCGATGAATAAAGATTTAAAGAAGTAGAACTTCAATCTTACTTCTGTCGGCTTTACAACTACACTGAGAAAAATCCATTATCCGGACAGCGGTATATTGTACAAATACAAGGATTCGTTATGTTT
Organism: Thermobia domestica; assembly: GCF_964235325.1. Taxonomy (NCBI): domain Eukaryota; kingdom Metazoa; phylum Arthropoda; class Insecta; order Zygentoma; family Lepismatidae; genus Thermobia; species Thermobia domestica. The sequence goes on from NC_137458.1 coordinate 312,567,464, forward strand.
ACTAAGGAAATCTGTACGGAGCGTACTTTATCCATATGCTACACAGGTACTGCCTTTTACCCGCTTAGATATTACATCATGTCGCTGCAGGATGTCTGACTTCTAACAATCTTCTGTATTTTACATACATATACGTATGTTAAATACTTCAGCTATATGTTATATACGTCCATCTGTGTGTGAGATCCAGGCCGCCTATAGACACCTCTTTCTTTCGCCATGGCTGACGTCATTGAACTACCGTCTTTTGCTTGCGAAACGAGGTTGTTTACAAACGGAAAAGAAGAGAGGAAGGAAAAAATGCTTGGGTAAGTACACTAGTTAACTATTACTTTAGTTAAATATTCCATTAATTATATATTCTTTTAGTGTAACTTGCTTTAATATAGTACTAAGTAAGTAATGCAGTTTATGAATACAATTCTTACTATTGTAAAACTCGTTAATGATTGAGGACAATGGAATGGGTGAATCTGAATTTTGAGAAATCTTTGAATATTAATGTTTTGAAACATTTTACATTTCAAGGTAGCAAAATGAATGTTATGTGTTTATTCATTCCGTTTTATATGTGACGATTTATTACTTGGTGCAGATTTACTACAGGGCTGCTTAACATAATTGCTAATAAACCGTTTTCAGCGCGAAAATTCCCTTGTGTAGTGAAGATTTAGGATTTAGATTTCTGGGCTTTCGGCATCAATGGCCTTGTTAGCCCGTCGCATATGAGGGATGACTTCCCTCGGTGATCACACTATCCGGGGAAAGGAAGGGAAGAATGGATTGGGGAAAAATGGGGCCGCGGTGGCTCAGTGGTAGAGCGTTCACCTCTGGTGCTTGGGGTCCCGGGTTCGTTCCCAGCTCCCGCCAAGTGAACTTTGTGGTGGACAAACACCGTGTGCGTGGGTTTTCTCGGGGTTCTCCCGTTTCCTCCCACTTTCTTCATTCCACCATTTCATACATTACTCATCATCACCGTCTCCTTTAGCCTAACCGGCATTACCGTGGGACGTAAAACTCAAAGGTTTCATTTTCATTTTTGGATTTGGGATGGAAGAAAACGGCCTGGGACCTATATGTTAGGTACCACTCCGGCATTTGCCTGCTGTGAATGAGGAAAAGCCAAGGAAACCTCATTCAGGATGGCTGGACTTAAAATCTTTTGATACTTTTTCGACCGAGTTCCCCCACCGGGATCGAACCCGGGACCGTTCGCACCGAAGCACAGTGCGTCGACCAATGGACAAAAATGAGAAAAGAAACAATTTTCTTCGGACTTACAAATAGCACTGAATGAAGCATAAATGATTCACAAGACAGAAATCCTTAGCCACAAACTGATGACAACCCGTCATCCTACAGAGGGCGCACGCAAAGTTACCACATTAGACCGACCCGAGTCGAGATGACACTCTTACAGATAACAATTAGCATGCACAACTACTATATTAGACCGACCTGAGTCATTATCTCCACAGCGATTGCATTGGTGTTTCAGACCAAAGCAAAAGGTGAGACTTCTTGTCACTAGTGGGCAGTTATAGCACAGGTATGTTCTTTCCTTTACGAAGAACGATTGGTAATCATTTTTTACTGGTATATTTGGAATATCTCAAAAAAGCCTAAACATGTCTTGAGATCTCTGCAGGAATATCTTCCTTTAATGATTTCCTTTGGAGTCAGCAATAGTTTGTGTGCAAGTGTCCGCAATATTGATTGTAATTAGTGAAATTGCGAAGGAAGATGCCATGGAAAACAAGGACATTTTTGAAAGATGGAGAACAACCACCAGTACTAGTCGGAAGAAAGCGGAAATTATGCAGACTATTTGTAGTCGTTATAAACTTGAAGACGCCGCGGAAGATGTGTACAACAGTTTAGAGAAATTTAGTAATTTATTAATATGACCTTGAGCAAAAAAATGGAGGATGTCGCAACAGAGTTTGGTCAGTTTTCCTAGCTAAAAATAAAGAGTGGTTTCATCGTGCATGTACATTTCCGGACTATGTCTCAACAGTGATAACTGCTCGGTATCAGCAACGTGAAAACCGATGTAGCTTGCTCTATTCGAAGTAGAACCAGTAAACAGTTCGGAGAGTGTTCAGTGAAAACAAAGAAGAGGCGCTTAGATCTTGTAGCGAATAAATCGGCAGAGGAGCTTGCCTTTGTTGTCAAAGAAGCAACAGCGAAATTAAATACACCAAGAAATGACGAATAGTCCAAAGGATTGTCCGTTATGCGGAAGAAGCTTTAGAAGCTCTCCACAAAGTCTTCCGTCACACTAGGCTACATCTTATATGGAAAACGTCTCTCTTCAATAATATTTAGACTTCACGAAGCATATGCTTATTCTATCTGACCCTATTGTCTCTTCCAAGATACAGATTCACGCAAAGAAAAGGAGGACAGATACAGATCTAGAAAGTTATTTCAAAACTGATGCTGTCCAGCTTCATAAATTCTATAGCTATGGAATTTGATAATTTAGGCAGTGATGGTACTGACTGATCTAAAAAAAACAGAACTGTTTCAGTCATTTCATGCACTGCTCTTCATTATATTTAGTGTTATGTAGTTTTGAGTCGTATGGGTTCGTGTTTACGAGTGCCGTAAACAGTAAGGGCCTTATGCAGAGTCATTTTGACGTATGTTTAGCGTCATGCTAAAAGCCTGACTACTACAGGAAACATATGTTAGTCGAACTCTTTAGTATGGGACTAATCACACGTCAGAACTACTCTGCATAAGGCTTTAAATGCCTAACGTAGTTTTTTTACGTCTACGACCGGGATATTATTTTCTATATAAGTACAGTTGTCAAGTTCGATAACTTCAAGAACAACTTTGCTTCAGTCTAAGTGAGCAAAGAACGCCCTGCGACACAATAAACATGTGATAAAAACTTCAGTATGATTTGTTTTATTTTTGTCCATTACTTCCATATGCTCGACGCACTGTGCGAAGGCGAGAGCGTTAGCGAATACGCTACGCGGGGCCACTAGTGTAGTTTAGAAAACTCATTTTTACTTGGATATTTGCAAGATTTTTTTTTTCTTTTAGTTTAACGCCCCATGATTGTACATCAATGTAAGAGAGAAGGTGACGATGAGATACATGATAATGGTGGAATCAAGAAAATGTAAGGAAACTGGAAAGTCTTAAGAATAACCACACCTACAGTGTTCACCAAAAGCCTATTTGTCGGGAGCAGGAATCGAACCAGGGACCTACCGCGTCAGAGGTAAGCGCTCTCAGAGCTTTCTTTTGTTTAAAGAACTTGTTTACAATGAAATATATATATATATATATATATTACGAAGATATTGACATATTTTACAGCCTTACTGAAATTTAAAAAAAAAAGTAGTCAGGGAGAGCTTACTTGTCAGGTTTTTATTTTTTAATTTAATTTATTTTTATTTATTTATTTTTGCTTTGTTATGTTCCCTAGTTAATTAATGTTTGGGTTACTGAAAATTAAAACCTTTTTAGTATTATTGTTATGTCATCACTTTGGAACCAAAACGTTAGATTTTTTTCTTGTGTTTTCATATAGGAAGTTGGTGAGTTTGTGTCTTAGCACTGGTTTGGTTTCTAGAACGTAATTGAAGGTCATGTTGAGTTGAGTCTTGGTGGGTTTGAGTTCGTGAAGTGTCAGGCACTGCTTGTGCCCCTGTCTTCTGTTTGTGATGTTTCCTGGCTTTGGGCTGTGACGTATTTATGTTGAGGAGTACCAACGCAGGCCGCGTGATATACAGGTGATATACAGGTCTTTGAATTTCAGCTTTCGTTACGGCGTGACTAATGCAGTATAGTGCTAGGTTGAAATTCTATGGGTGGTAAAAACGGTATGGTAAGAAATACAACGTAATTGTTATTAGTTTAATTAGTGTTTCTTCATAGTATTGTTTCACTATTTCTAGAAGGAATTAAGTATTAACGAAGTAATGAATAAGCAAAAGCACACATTGATTGACGTTTACTATTTCTCATACTCCATTGAGAATGTTTTGATCCTCAGTTGCGCAAACATCCAGTGTGCGTTTATTTTCTTTCTTTTTTGGGGGGTTTACACTGCCTCACAGATGAGCTCCCTCGTGGCTAAGTGGTTAGTGAACACGCCTTTGGCGTGGGACACCCGGGTTCGATTCCCGGCCGGGGGCCGCGGAGGCTCAGTGGTAGAGCGTTCACCTCTGGTGCTTGGGGTCCCGGATTCGATCCTAGCCCCGCCAAGTGAACCTTGTGGTGGACAAACACCGTGTGCGTGGGTTTTCTCGGGGTTCTCCCATTTCCTCCCACTTACTTCATTCCACCATTTAATTCATTGCTCATCATCAGCGTCTCCCTTAGCCTAACCGGCATAACTGTGGGACGTAAAACTCAAAGGTTTCATTTCATTTTTTCTTAATCTCTTGCACCGACCGACCGATCTCGATCAAATTTCCAACGTAGATGCGGTTCTGGCCTGGGAGTGTTTTTAGCTATTTACTTTGACAGTAGAACTTAGGGGAGGGGGAGGAGGGGGACAGAAAAAATAAATGACTTAATTTACTTTGAAGTGTAAAAGTGCGAGCGTTTTCTTCTCTCTCTCTCTCTCTCTCTCTCTCTGTCTCTCTCTCTCTTCACTTCTCCAGTCTCCTCTCACTTTTAGGGCCGCGGTGGCTCAGTGGTAGAGCGTTCACCTCTGGTGCTTGGGGTCACGGATTCGATCCTAGCCCCGCCAAGTGAACCTTGTGGTGGACAAACACCGTGTGCGTGGGTTTTCTCGGGGTTCTCCCATTTCCTCCCACTTACTTCATTCCACCATTTCATTCATTTCTCATAATCACCGTCTCCTTTAGCCTAACCGGCATAACCGTGGGACGTAAAACTCAAAGATTTCATTTCATTTTTTCCTCTCACTTTGATTTCATGATTTCGCACTCTGATGAAAAGTATTAAATACCGCCAGGAAAAGTACTAATATATAACCTCTCTTTTAGGCGCCCCTCCAACCACGCGCCCGGGACACGTGCTTTGCTTGCTCGCCCATAGCTGCGGCTCTGTGAGCTACATAAGTAACATACAATGCTTACGTAATACTTTGGGTCATAAGTACTATTAAGAAAGGAAGAATTGCATTTTTTTAACTTTGGGAAAGGAGCTACTATGGGATTAAAGATAAGGTAGGAAAGGCAACACATTCCAGTCTATGCTTTCACCCAGCAGACATATTGTTTTTAACCAAAAAAATGTGACTTTTGGAATCTTGTACTTAGGTTCACAGCGGAAGCGACGAAATAACTTGAATCATCCATTGTAGCTCTCCCCGCAGCCAGTTTCTAAAATGTTGGCAATAAGTTTGCGAAACGAGAGGTGACGACTCCAATTTTGGGTGAAAAGTCGCTATAAGAAATAATCGAGAAATTCATTGTCTATAAGCATTGTAAAAGTTGTAGATGTAAACTAAACAATATGTTCTACTCACTGGTGCAAATCCCGGGGGGGGGGGGGATGACGGATACATGTCCCCTCCAATCTTGGAACTGAGGGGGACTTCTCCCAAATAATCCGATTTGAAATGTGTTTTTTGGGAGAAATTTGATGATTTTTGTCCGATTGCTACAAAGGAACGTGAGATGTCCCCCAGAATAAGCCTCAAATCTGCAGCCTCCTAATGCTAAAGACAACTCTGATCCTCCACAACATTGTTTTTCAACTTCATAAGTATTTTGGACATCGCCAAAAAAAGTATGGTAACGGTCTTACCCTCCCCTCCCCCCCCCAATGTTGAAGACAGATTTGCGCCGCTGGTTCTATTCACATCTTTGTAAACAGGGCGCAACCAATCCTTTAATTCAGGGATCATTTCAGGTTGTTTCGGGTACTTTTGTTCATGTTGTGGTCAAAATAGTTCCGAAATAATTAACACTACAGTACTTACGTTAAGCAATTTTTTGTAAAAGAAAAAGTGCAGAATAATTAAAAGACCCCAGAGGACAAATATAACAAACACCTTCTTCGCCTTTTTTCACGCATCTATAGCTTATCTTGTTGCTATCGGTAATGATGTATTACGTGTGTCTCTCAACGGAAACTCTGCGAACTAAAGGACATCAAGTTTGTAGTTATTCTTCGTTAGAGGGCAAGGGTAACATAACAATGCAGGATTGTGGAGTAGTGAGTACGCTGTATTTCCAAACTCTTCATCACTTGCGCTGATTAAAACAAACAAACAGAAAAAAATAACGTAAAAACTTTTTTGAACTAATAATGCTTCTCTACAGATGAACATTTTGTTTGCAGCAAAAAGTCGCTAAATGTGTAAGTAGGTAAATCGTCATTTAAAAATCACCCAAAAAAGTCTCCAATCGGATTTTTTTTTTTTTTTTTTTTTTTTTGTCGTTATCGTAGGGCGACCATACGTCCCGTTTTGACCGGGACAGTCCCGTTTTAGGGGCGTGTCGCGGCCGTCCCGTCAGCAGATGGAAAAAGTAGTATTCGTCCCGTTTTATGTAAATGAAAGAAGTAAATAACAAACCCAGTACCTTTACTCCTTTTAAAAGTATTAAATAATAACAAAGCGGCAAAAATTGAACTGAAAATCCCTATATTAAACATACTCTATAGTTCGCAGTACTGCTCGAAAGGCAGCAGAGGTTTTAGCAGTTGGTTGTGTGTTAAACAAACTTCAACGTGTCTTTCCTTTTTCATAAGTACCCGCTCTGTAACGAAGAGAGAGAGGGGGAACTCTGATATCAAGGCACTGATAAGAACAAAGGTAGATCTAAAAGTCTAGTGTTGCAAGAACCTGTCCCGTTTTTAACTGAAAATTTTATGGTCACCCTACGCTATCGTTGAGGTCGAATTCCCCTTATTTAGCGACTTTACCCAAAATTGGCAACATTGACCCCCACCGAACAACACCCCGTCATCTTGAGCCTAGCCAGCATAATAGTGGGACGTAAAACTTAAAGATTTCATTTCGAACAACACTCCCAGAAACCTACTGTTATACTATTCTCAAACCACCCTTTCGTACAGTTCTCCCTATTCGAAAAAAAAAAAAAAAAATTGTAAATAGCAGTGTTCATACATAAATATGGAACTCAATTTCCCTGAATTTTGCAGGTTTTCCAGGTATTAATTTTGCAATTTCCAGGTCTAGTGGAAGAAACTAATAGTACGAGAACACATAAATTTTAAGAATACTATATTTATATATTTGAGAATGGCCACCCTTCTCCCCAATGAACGATTGCAATTAAATATTGAGTCACAAGAAAATAAATAATTAAAATAAATAAAATTTAAGTTGAAAAATATTAAGTTGAGAAGCCTACTAAGGGAATTATATAATACTTTTGTTCCATACTTGAATACATTCAAAATATACAAAAAAATATTGGCTTGGGGAAGAAAAAAGGGCCCGCGAGATTTTAACTGATTCTTGTAGTACTCGACGACAGAAATAGATTACTGAAAGAATTTTCAAAATCGGCACAGGCAAACATGAAGAAAATTGCATTTTCATGTACCGGTTCAAAATGGGAAGAAAAAAGGACCGCGAGATTTTAACTGATTCTTGTAGTACTCGACGAGAGAAATCGATTAGTGAAGGAATGTCCAAAATCGGCGCAGGCAAGCATGAAGAAAATCGCATTTTCATGTACCGGTTCAAAATGGGGAAGAAAAAAGGGCCCGCGAGATTTTAACTGATTCTTGTAGTACTCGACGACAGAAATAGATTACTGAAAAAATTTTCAAAATCGGCACAGGCAAACATGAAGAAAATCGCATTTTCAGGTACCGGTTCAAAATGGGAAGAAAAAAGGACCGCGAGATTTTAACTGATTCTTGTAGTACTCGTCGAGAGAAATCGACTAGTGAAGGAATTTTCAAAATCGGCGCAGGCAAGCATGAAAAAAAAAAAATCGCACTTTCATGTACCGGTTCAAAATGGGGAAGAATAAAGGGCCCGCGAGATTTTAACTGGTTCTTGTAGTACTCAACGGGAGAAATCGATTAGTGAAGGAATTTTCAAAATCTGCGCAGGCAAACATGGAGTAAATGGCATTTTCATGTACCGGTTCAAAATGGGGAAGGAACAAGGTCCCGCGAGTTTGAACCGCTACGATGTATGTTCACGAATGTGCCCGTCTTCTCAAATTTAGTTAATTACTGTGACACTGAAACATGTGACACAGAGTCACATTGTAGATGACTCTGCAATCGGCAACCACTGCACATATACTCCTCCCGCCCCACAGTTTGATTATTTCGATCCATTCCTCACGTGCTAACGGCATGGTTCAACATCTGCAAGAAAGAGGTAAATGTAACGTTCAATTGGCAATAGCTTTCCACCAAATTAAGCTGCATGAAATCTGATTGCATATTTGACATACTAGCCCGTGGCCATATGTATCACATATCCCACCAGTTCATAAAAATTTTGAACACAAAATTACGGTCGTCCGTGTGACGTACTCCCAAAAGGCCTAATGTGTATCACCCACCTCACATTCAATTTAACCACATCCGTGTAGAATTTAGAAAGGAACTTCTTATGATGTATACAGGTTGTCTCAAAAGTTCCCTAACATAGGGTAACTCTGTTATCAGAGTTACAACAAAATGTAAGAGGAAAAAAAATCTCGAAATATGACGTTTTCAATCTAAAGTGAACACTTTAAAAAAATCGGACGAGATGTTTGTGCTGTATACTCTTTATGCACCCAATTTTAAATGAAAATGCAACGTTGCCATTTACCTGAACCCACAACATAAGTGAATGAAGTTACTGTTTGAAACGGAGGCTGGCCATCAACATGTTAGCGTAAAAGACAGTAACTTCACTCACTTATGTTGTGGATCCAGGTAAATGGCAACGTTGCATTTTCATTTCACATTGGGCGCATAAAGAGTGTACAGCGCAAAGGGGTCATCCGATTTTAAAAATTCCTTCACTTTAGATTGGACACATCATATTTGGAGATGCTTTCCCCTCCGACATTTTGTTATAACTCGGATAATAACAGAGTTACCCTATGTCAGGGGACTTTTGAGACACCCTGTATATCTTATTTAATATATGTTTGATGTCACTATATCTGTAGTATAATTTAGTTTGTTTAAATTTACAATTTAATAAGTAGATTCGGATTTACATGCGTAGGATTTTGTATGCATCTAACTAATGAGTTATTTTATATTCATACTTAACTTAGTGACTTGGCTTTGGACTGCAACTGATTATTGTAACCCATTATTGCTTGAGAAGAAACAAGATATCCGAATCTTCATTTGGAGAAATCAAAGGTCTATTGGAAAGCTGGGAATTACAACCATTAATTTCTACATTTCAAGGTGCGTAAATTATATATTCTGTGTTTATTATTACTATTATTGGGTTTAGAATCAATCAAGCATTTCATGATATTTTAGAGGGATCAAGATGGGTGCCGGATAGATAAGTATTTGAGCGTCAGGCTCTTATTTCTTTTCAATTTAATATTTAATCAATGATTATTTTTCTCCCTCATTATTCCACCAAATCGTATTCCAAGATCATAAATTTTCATTACTCATTTGTGACCGTCAGCCTACATAACATATTCGTAGGACGTAAAACAAAGATTTCGTTATTATTGTTTCTATCTCTTTTCTCCATAGCTGTGAAAAATAATGCCTTCAACATCATAAATTTGTATGCCACTTGCCTGCTTTCGCCTTCAGTCGTCTTACTCTTCGGACATCACGAAGCAAAGCAGGTACTTTGCAGTTTTCATAGTTTTGAAAGGATGTGACATAACATAATGATGTTGGTGTTGCGATGTTCAGTACCGTAGATAATTAAACAATGCTAGTAAACAAATCGAGTAGCAATTGTAATTTTTTAGCTTACATGCCTTTCAGACCGGCCATTTTTTTTTTACAACATATTGTTATTTCTACTCTATATGAAATATATTCTGAGGTTGTGTTTTGGGGGACGTGGTAGCTCAGTTGTGGAGCGTTCACCTCTCCTGCGTGAAGTTCCTGGATCGATCCCAGCACGTGCTAAATGGGCTTTGTGTTGGAGAAACACTGTGTGTGATTTTTCTCGGGGTTTTCCCGTTTTCTCACACATTTTCATTCTACTATTCCATTCATTCTCATCATCATCGTCTCCTTGAGCATATCCGGCATAATCGTGGAACGTAAAACTCAAAAATTTCATTTCATTTCATTTCATATAAACTTTGTTGCAAAGTAACCTGATAGCTGAAGATACTTTGCAACACATACAAAAAAGTATTTTCAGCATACGAACATAATGTTTCTGTGCAGTGTTTTCTCTCTTCTATTGATACATTTCACTTCCTACACAAAACTGCATGCAGTCTACAAATATTGAGGTTGGACTTACGGTACCGGTGTCAGTACTTAGTACGAATTATTGATATTTGTAAAGAAAATTATGTATTTTCTGGTACCGACATAGGAACCACGTTCTGATAGTTTAGTATGTCCCACAAAAATGGCAACTCAAGAACAGCAAAAATCTTCGAGATCTGATTTGCCTTGGTTGCTCTTTATATCCAAGAATATCATCCCAACCGTAATCAGTGGAAGATTTACGGGATTTGAGGCTTTCAGGCTGAAGCTCACCCAAATTACAGGATTTCTTTTTTACAAAATTCTGATGTTAGTCATTCCTATGCGTCTACGCTTCAAGCCCTTCAAAAAGTCTAGTCGTTTCTAAATAAAGGAAGTCTTTCTGTGTGAAGTCACTCTCAAACTATTTTTCTGAATCCGCCGCTTTTCGTAATTTATTTTGCAACAAGGAATCCAAGAAATTTCCCGACATTTACCTGAATAGGAAATTTTCCTAAAGTTAGATGGCAGGAGGTACCCGTAGTAATAATTTCCTATCTGAGGGGTTACGTTTGATCGGTGCAAAGTAGCCCCGATTAGAGGCTGAAACAACCTTCTCCCAGTTTTATTTTTCTATGACTTTAAAACGTTTCACACTTCAATTTCAACTATTGTCTCAAAGTCCCATTATACACAGAGTATTCTACGAAACTGACTTGACTTTGACGAAAATTCTTGTAGGTGATATCTTTCAAATTTTGTCAGCCTTTACAGTGACTGCTTTCCATACCTCTACAATAACAAACCCTTCAGGTAATTAGAACTGATGTTAACCGCCAACCAAATAGTCAATGTTCTATCTTACGGTGACAGTTGAAACTTTCTCTTTACAGTCCATCATTTTACCGACAGAGGACTGTGAAACTTTTGCCGTATTTTGTGCAAAGTTAATCCTGAAGTGCAAAATAATCCCGTCTTATGGTACTTACAGAATATTAGTCAGTAATTTTCACATTAATTTTAAAGGTGACAACAGTTGGAGCCTAGGGCTGTGTGATATTTAAATCGAACGGTTGATATTTTCAAATATCAAAACATCGATATCGAAATTTTTGATCGATATATCCATATTCTTTTCTCTCTTTCGTATTTCTATATTTTCGATTTTTGATATTGTTTATATTTCGATATTGCTGTATTTTTCAATATTTCGAACAAGTTTCGATAGTTTGTCGATATCGATTATCTATATTTAAATTCGGATATCGCAAAGCCCTGTCGAACCCTTCGGAAATGAAGTTTTTGGCTATGGACCTGATTAGGGATGCACACGAGACAAGACGAGACATAATTTTTGTTACGAAATTCGAGACGAGACAGAGCTCTTCCAATAGAAACGGATCCAGTTTTCGAGACGATACATAACTTTCGCGGCACCTTTTCGAGAGGAGACAATCTCAAATCTTTTCTCTTGCGCATCCCTAGACTTGATCACGAGTTCTCAAAAAAAAAAAAAAAAAAAAAAATTGTTAATGAGAAATAACATCTAAATACAATATCGGTAGCTAAAACATTTTTGTTTTCATTCTTCAGTAATGCATTGTTATTAATCTCAGTATTTTATAGTGTATTCTTAAGCTTAAGGTGATGTATAATTAAATTTTGAATTCAGTTAACTTATTTTGTTTCTTAGATTGTTTTCAAAATGTATGTACAAACGTTTATTTTCATTTTTGAGTGTTTAAAGTGACGTATAGTTATTAAACATAGTATTTAATATTGTACTCTTAACGTGAAAGTGATATACAGTTAACTTTAGAATTCAGTTAACATTTTTCTTTCTGAAATTGCTTTAAAAAGTATGTAAAAACGTTTTTTTCTTTTCTTTCTTGAGTGCTAAAAGTGATGAAAAGTTATTAAGCTTACTACTTTATATTGTATTCTTAACCCTAAACTGATACACAGTGCGTTTTTGAATAAATTATGTCAAGTTATTTGAGTGACGAACACTGATAGAAAATCGTGACTATTACTGGAACATTTTGATTTTAAGGTGAGGACTACTGGTGCAAGGATTTTAAAATATTGTTTTTCCTTCTACTCCTTTTTGAATTCTGACTACATGGTCATTATAGGAAGGATCAGTGAGTCTTTCCAACTACGGTATAGCTCCGACAGATTCACAATGCTCAGAGAAAAGACAAAATAGTATGTTTTCAACCTTAAAGTGAGAACCACTGGCGTTTTTACCCTGCTATGCAAAAGTAAGTGAGTACTCCAATGGGGTTCCAATGCGGTCCCTAATTTCTGCATTTTAGATATATGGAAATACATGTCTCTAAAATGTAAAGAACTGATTTTTTTTAACTGAAAACTGCAATTCGGTAAGCCTTATGGATACCGAGATATGGGAAAATAAAGAGAGATACTATAGGTATGTGGGTCTTGCATACTTGACGCTACAACTCGGAAAATGAATTAAAATATGACTAACGGCCATCAAGATGATGTCAAATAAAGGGGGACCAACACAGTTAAGGGGTTTTCGTGTTAGATTTCGCTAAAATTTCCGAAATCGTTCATGGACAGTTAATAAACACCAGTAGCAATTTCATCTTAAAGTAATTAGATATATTCATGGGGTGTTAGAACATCATGGAGTCTACCAATATTAAATTTTAAAAACTTTTGAAAATATAATGTGACATTTGTAAACAGTATTTGAAATATGTGTTTACCCAAAACTTCCAGCTAGTACATCTAACATCTGGAGAAACACTGTGAAATAAAAGTGTATGAGATCTTGAAATTTCGGAAACAATTATTGGTCGCAACAAAATTAAATAAGATGGTACTTCTATGGGTTAAATGAGTACCTCAGTACAATTTCGATCGAAAGATTAGTTCAGTCCTAGGTTTTCTTCACGCAATTCCAAGGGTTCATCGAGCTGTACAAAAGAATGAAAATTCGCTGTCAATATCTAAGATAGTAACCAAGATAAAAGGAATTATATATTTTATGGCGTAAAAATAGAGATCTTTATATATTTGTACTTTTGGGTCTTTCCTATAAGAAAAAAATCAGAAAACTACTGTATATACCTTAATAGACAATTCAATGGGCGGGGACATAGTAGCTTAGTGGTAGGGTGTTTAACTAATTTTTTTTGCAGAAACTATTGGAGTATTCACTTAACCCATAGAGATACGATCATACTTAACTCCCTATTTAATTTTAAATTAAATAAAAGGAAATATTTCAGTGTAGCGACCCACGATTATGCATTTCAGTCTCAGGGAGATTTTGATTAAAGCAAGTGAATGTTGTTGGCAGAATTGATGGAATGCAAAGGTGGGAGGAAAGAGAGAACCCCGAGAAAACCCACGAATACGATGTCCACTACAAACTGACTTGGCCGCGGATAGAACCAAGAACCCAATACACCAGAGGTAAGCACTCTACCACTAAGCCACTGTGCCCCCGCCAATTTAATTGTCTATTAAGGTATATACGGTTGTTTTCTAAAATTTCTTCTTCTTACAGCAAAGACTCAAAAGTACAAATCCATGTGGGTCTCTATTTTTACGACGTCATAAAATACACAATTCCTTATATCTCGTTTGCTATATTAGATATTGACAAAAAATGTTCACTTTATTTCAGAGCCCGATGAACGCTTGGAATTGTCCAAAGAAAATTTAGAGCTGAATTAATCTTTCGATCGAAATTGTACTGACGAGTCTGCGGTACTCACTTAACCCATAGAAGTACCATCTTATTTAACTTTTGTTAGGATCAATAATTGTTTTCTGAAATTTCAAGATCTAATACGCTTTTATTGTATGGTGCCTCTCTAGCTGCTAGATGTACTAGCTGGAAGTTTTAGGTAAATATATATTTCTAATACTCTTTATAAAGGTCAAAATATATTTTCCAAAGCTTTTAAAATGTAATCTTGGTAGATCCCATGATGTTCTTAAACTCCATGGAAATACCTAATTACTTTAAGATGAAATTGCTACTGATGCTTATTAACTTTCCATGGCCGGTTTCGGAAATTTTACCACCTAACACGAAAACCCCATAACTGTATGGATCCTCCCTTTATTTGACAATATCTTGATAGTCATATTTTAATTAATTTTCTAAATTGTACTGTCTAATATGCAAGCTCCACGTACCTATGGTGTCACTTTTTATTTCATCATATTTCGGTAACTGTTAGGCGTACCGACTTGCGGTTTCGGTAAACACACACCTCTAAGGTTCTTTAAAACGTTATTAAAACATATTTTAGAATGTTTAGAAATGAGAGTTCTGCGAATATTATGGTACCCGAAAACCCCCATCAGGGCGTGTGTGTAGTGTATTTAATTGAAACTACTTTTGAGGTGGTTGTAAGCTCTCGTAATTACGTTTCCGAAACTGCCCATCTAGTACGCAAACCCCACATTTCTATGGTGTCGTTCTTTATTTTCCCATATCTCGATATCCATAAGGCTTACCGAGTTGAGGTTTTCGGTAAACAGATATCAGTTCCTTACATTTTAGAGACATACATTTCCATATATCTAAAAAATACAGACATTAGGTACCCCATGGTACCCCGAACACCATTGGGGTACCCACTTACTTTTGAATGGTAATACATTTTGAGTTGTTGTTCAGCATCAATAAACACCTCATATTTTCTCTACGTGCAACCCAAAAGTCCATACCTGACCGAACAGATTTTTTCCATTTAATCTCAAAAAGGTTAAGATATTTTGTATTGTTAAGTACAACCAAATTAAACACACCGTATATAACATTTTAAATATTTTCTGATTTTTGTTGCAGGTATTTCGTGCTTCAAACCAGGATTCTGCTTGAAAGACAGTCAAAAGAAGCAGTGTAGGTTGTGGCTAAAAGTACGTCCTTTCTGAAGACAGACCCAGTTGTACTTACATTATTTTGTACGAATATATAACCCTAATAAAGATACTGTACTACAAATTATTTCTTTCTTCCATAAATTATAATAAAATATTATCTCTGTTTAAAGAAAATGATTGTTAATGTTAAGTCATTTTAATTCTTTTTCTCTGTAATAAGAACATTATCCCTCGCAATATTTTTTATCTTTGTGCTATTGCGATTGGATGAAGTAAAATTCTATACGAAGCACTATTATTTCAGACATGCATTAATAACTAGTGTATTGTTCTGTATGTAAGACAATGTGTATACTGAACATGTCTAGCGAAGGTGTTGTTTTAATACAGAATCTATAACTCAGCTTTTCAGTAGTCAACTTTATTGGGAATCCGAAGAAAGAAATTAAAAAAAAAAAAGTTGGACTTGTGTGTGTTCGTGTTGTGTGTGTGTTCGAATTCTGGACTAATCCAAATTATCCAGAGAAATCATTATATATTTCTTTGTTGCTATTTCAGATGTATCCTTTATCCAAGTCGTATGAAACGGAGACTTCATACATCGCTATACTTTATATGAACTATGTTCCGTATTTACTTAATCACTTTGTAACTTTCTCTAGTGTTGACAAGACCGCAGGTGTCAATCGAATAGTTTAGTGTTTCACTCATGTCACCTTGTGACTAAGGTACGTCCTGTCGGTATCTATATGGTACTGGGTTCAATTAGCGATAAAATACATTTTTAGCGTTAAACAAATGCAAAAATCTACACGAAATGAGATACCGTGATCTCTGACTTACGGATAACACCAAACAACTAATGGTACTGAGTGTGATTGAGTTTACTAATTACTATTTGGCTAAAATCAGTGTTCCTTTATCTATAGTTCTTTTCGTGCTTTGAATTGCAAAGTTTGAAATAACCGTTTTAAATTGTGTATATATATCTTCCGAGTAATTCTGAGAATCATTGCTCTTTCTTTAAGCAATGTATGAGACTGTTAAATTGCTCGTTGCTTAAAATGTTGCACTAAGAAGGATGCATCCAGGAAAGTCCAGATTTGCAGAACGTCTATAGCAGGGAAGAATAAATATGTTTAGTCGATGGCTGCACAACGCCTCCGCTGTCACCACGTTGTCACACAGCGAATACAGCGAACGTTTAAGAGTATTCTGCACTTACTATTAGGTATCGGCCTGGGAACTTTGGCGCATCTACCCAGTCTCCTTCTTGGTGTTGCATTTTTAATAGCGAGTACTGAGTAGGAATCATCTTGTAAGCGAATACGTTTTCGGCTGACACTACACTTTTAATTATTGCGACATTTAAAAAAAAAAAAAAAAAAAAAAAAAAAAAAAAAAAAAAAAAAAGAAAAAGAAAAAGAAAAGAAAAGACATAACTTACCTGTTAATTAAAATGTACAGAGAAGTTATTTCTGGAAAATTCTATTCAGGCCTCTTGTGGTAACAACTGCACTTTAGAAGAAGATACTATTAAGGAAAGAAATGAGGTAAACTAATCTTTATATCGTACAAGCAATGGATGATAACAGCTTAATAAATGATTGTACGTAAATCTTGTTTGAGTTTGAATATAGGATTGTATAAGGCTGTGCATTTTGCATTATTATTGATGTGCTGCAACTAACTAACTGCAAACCATATGATAAATTCTTACAGTAATATTGATTTACTCTGTATGGAAACGAAAATAGTTTAGTATATGGTTAACCTCCTTTGTGCCCATAATTTTAAAATTAACGCTTGTGTCACTTTTCAACACTTGGCTTTGCAGTAGCTTTCCAACGAATTAGCAGGAAGCCCAAACTTATAGGACACCCTGCAGGTAAATACATTTCTTTGGACAGTTTCACTGCTCCAAACTAAGATTTGAAAAGTGTAGTATTGTTAATTTTATTATTATTGGCACAAAGGAGATCAACCATATTTTAAGCTATTTTTGTTTTCATACAGAGTAAAACAATATTTGACAACATTACAGTAAGAATGTATCATGCACTTTGCAGTATGTTGCAGCACTTTAATAATGGTGCACTATACGTACACTCTAGATCCTGCATATGTCCGATCCATACATTACAAGAAGGCAATACGTATTCGATACAGGTAAAATCTGTATATTTCATATGGACAACCTATTAGCTATATACATCCGATCTATACATTACATATGGCCAACCTGTACGCGACATACGTATAATCTATATGCTGCATGCAGACAGTCTGTAAGCTACATATATGCACTCTGTATGGTGCATACGGATATTCTGTATGCTGTATCTGGACAAGCTGTGTGCGACATAAGGAAAATCTGTATAATACATACGTACAATACGTATACTGTATCTAGTCGTACGTATGGGGCACAAGTACAATATAGATGCTGTCTCGGGGTTGAACGCAAGAAACATACGTACAGAACGTATATTGCATACTTCTTGAAATCATGCTCCGTCCTGATAGTCAGTGTATGTCGTCATTATTAACCCACATGCTACATACGACCCTGACGTCACAAAGCTAGATATCACCTCCGTATATACTTGTTACTGCAGATGACGTCACACGAATGACGTCATTGCACTTATGCAGACAGTACGTATAATACATACTTTTTCAGCTATACGTTTGCTGCAGGATGTTATATACGGTTGTACGTTAAGTCCAGAAACTACAGGAATTACGAATGTAACCTACGTTTTTAAGTATGCCACCTACAATTTTTTTTCTCAGTGTAGGGCCCCTTCTCTATACTTTGCGGGGGGCCCGCAAAAGTGTGCTACGCCACTGGCGCTAAGTGAGCTTTGTGGTGGATAAACATCGAATGCGTGTGTTTTCCCGAGGTTGTCCCGTTTTCTCCCACATTCTTCATTTCATTATTTCATTCGTTCTTCTCATAATAATTTCCTAAGCCTACACGACCATCAGTGGCGGATCTAGGGCGATTGCACCCCAGAAGAGGAAATTTTCTTATGCCATTACCAAGTTCCCTCCCCCGTCTAGAAAGCGAAAGGGAACGAGGTTCCTGGAGTGTTCAGAGGTGAATGGGAATTTCCCTCCTTCTTCCCCTTCAATTACCACATTGCTGTTTGCCATGTGCCAAATTACGATGAATTTCAATTAAATTATAATAGTATAATTATTTTCTTGTTGAATTATCGATACTTTTCAGTGGAAAAAGGATGACATTTGGAAATTCCAAATCAAGGTAAGTAGACCAACGTAAAAGGAAAAAAAGTGTAAAATTTTCCACATATAATTATGCGTACAATCCAAACTTAAAATTTCCGTGTAATTAAGCTTACAGTACAAATTTTATGCCAATTTTTCTCACAACTTTATGGGTTGATTGCCCTGTGCTGTAAGCGCTCCATATAATAAACATAAGCTTCAGCAATTGTTATAGTAGAAAGCAATGGATATATGAAGCGAAGCACTGTATTTTTTGTTTCTATTTTTTTTTCGTATATAACATCGATCGTTTTGATCCTTTTTACAAACCAACTCACTACAAATTCTCCATATATAGAAAGTGCCCCCTCCCCATAAAGAAGAATTTTAAAAAATGCTAGAATGTTTATTCTTAATAAAGAGTTAATACACTGAATTTCAGCTCCGTAAGTTTAACGGCTTGCGAGATACTATTTTTTTTTCGCAAAAATTCGGACTCTCACTACCTCCTTAGGATATTATGGGTCATGGTGAGTGGTGGGTCGCAGTAGGTCACGGTAGGTGGTGGGTGGTGGGTCACAGTCACATGCTGTTGACCTACGACCCACTGACCCACTCAGAAAACATGACCCACTGACCCACTCCATCTCTGCTTACTCAGTCTCCCTGGGAGAAACTTTCTAAAGTCATCACAATAATATTTAATATATGTTGACGTGTCAACTTCCTCTTTTTTCTTCTAGTTCAAAGGCAATATTTTTTCAATATTATACAAAGTTCATATTACCTGGAAAAATAACTCACCAAAAATGAATAAACTACTACGGACCCCTTTCTGTATGTAAAACCAAAAACATAAATGTAGAGATAGATTGCGTTCAGAGTTCTATATAGACCTATTTCCCCATATTAATATGTACTACAATAAGAAGTTAAAAATAAACCGTTATAACTGCTCGTATCCAGCAGCGCAAATACGTCTTCAACATTGGGGGGAGGGGGCACAGGTAAGACCATTGTCTTCAGCATTGGGAAATGGGCAATTTAAGATTTATTCTAGAGGAAAGGAGGGGGGAGATCAGGCTCATATTACGATAGATGAATCAGATTTCTGAAATGAACCTGTTGTATATTATATATCAGGCGATGTAGATGAAGTAGTGGTACTACTTATGACTATTACAAATCAGTGTCATGAACACATTCTAAAGTCTGAATACATCCACATTTATAAATAGTATGTTTCTACTTAAGCATTCACAATGATCCTCATCCACAATGTAGATGAAAACCACATTTCAAATCGGATTATTGAGGAAAAATGCCTTTAGTTGCAAGATTGAGGGGAACATGTCCCACTCATCCCCCCGGGATTTGCGAAAGTTCTCGTATCCCATGAAAACTTAATAGAGTATACTTTAACAAAGTATTTTTTTTTATCGAAAACTGAAGTTTGCAAAAAAAACGTAAAAATTGCAACAGTTTTAAGTTTCTGCCTGATGCAATAGCAGGATGCAAAATAACAACAATAGAGCAACAGCATTGAAACTTCAATTTACAGTGATGTAATGATATTGTGCAGTTTATTGAGAAAAAAAATTTAGTACTTTGTAAATTTAATTTTTTTTTCGAAGAAAGGAAATATAATGATATTTTGCAGTTTATTTAGAAAAAAAATGAATTTTTTCATCTAGGTACATCCTTCATTTGTAGAACATGTTTACCAGTTGTGATCCTGTATCTGAAATGTTTATTTAAGAATAACAGGACAAAATCCAATTCCAAAATTGTTTTAGGTCAAGAAAAGAAAGCAAAACTAAAAACAGAAAGACAAGCAGGTACTGTCTTACAAATGAAGGATGTAAAAGTGAGAAGGGGCCTATATAAGTGGTCAAAGAGATATTGAAAGGGGCTTTTTGTTGGAAGGAAGTGTAAGGCAGATTCGCATTGATTATTCATTAGGCTTCTCATGGAGATAGTTCCAAGCTCTGGATTCAAAAGGGACAGGATAGCGAAAATATTCCTTTTGTAAGTTTACCCTTTTTTTATTAACAGCAATATAGGAAAGGAGGGCAAAGCGGATCACTTAACTTCAAGGGCCTCAAATGGCAACTAAAATTAAGACTAGGAAACCAAAGTTTTGAGGAAATATTTTATGATTATTAAACTTTCAAATAACAATACAATAATAACGAGAATTGCATATACATAAATGATATTGCTTAATTACTGAACTACTGCAATTTATTCACTTTGCCCCACCGGTAGGGCAAAGCGGATCATGATAGTGGGGCAAAGTGAATAAGCAAAAACTCATACATTAAAAGTCAGTGTTTAATACAGATATGCAAAATAGAAATTGTGTAGAAGAACAATATATGTGTACACAGTCTAAGATCATAGAATGACACCTAAATAAACTGCTTTATATACCAGAAAATTAAAATGTTTAATATTTTGTGAGTATTAGGCTAACACATTTAAATATAGAATTAAGTCTAGACAAAGCTTGCATACACATGATCCCTAAATATGTTTAAAAAGCTCAAGTCCATAGAAGTTTTTTTTTCTTATGAAGTAGGCATCTAGTATCTAGTTTCTTTCAATCTATAGTAACCCTAATGAGTACAATCTACGTAGTAGCAAACAAATTGAAAAAAAAAAAAAAAAACGATAATAAGGCTTAGGGCTGAAAATAATATCACATCACACGCTTGGTTTGCACAGATCACAAATGTAAATGTCTTGTCCCTTATAATAATCGGTACAGTTTTCGTGAAACCATGACAGACAAATAGAACACTGAATCCAGTTTTCATTAAGTGGATCTGAATAATATTCATGACAGAACTTTCATTGGTAACTATTGTCTCCTTCTGGTGATCTTGAATGTTTTTTCTTTGTAATTCCAGATGTACTTGGGATAGCTATCATCATAGGTATTCTGCCTTTATTGGCAGGTCACTTGCCGCAGCTGACATCCTGCTATAGCTATAGCCGCAACAAAACATTTCTTCTTGTAGGAGAACCTTGAATGGTAGATTTCCTTCTTTTCTCTGGTACTTCCTTTACGGAAGTTGCACCAGTACTTGGTTCGGTAGACATAGTAGACTTGCTATATTTCTTCGCACTCTTCTGTTTTACATATTCCTTGATAGAGGTACTCGTTAGTTCCTCTGCACTTAGAGACCTCAAGCTCCCCCCTCCCCGAACAAAATTTCACCGTACGCCACTGTAGTCATTAGTACTGAACATGTAGGGAACATTTTACGTAAATTGATTCGAGGCAAAAAGTAGAGAAACAAAGAAACAAACAAAGAACTGAAGTTAATTAAAATCATTTTAAAAGATGTAAAATCAAATTAATAGTTTCTTAACAGTGGTATAGAATTACATAGTTTAATATAGGATAAGTTGCGTTAATAGCCGCTGCGATTATTTAACTGAACTCCTATCCTAACCCAACTTACTACTACAACAACTACTGATGTTACTCTTAACAGTGGTATAGAATTACATAGTTTAATATAGGATAAGTTGCGTTAATAGCCGCTGCGATTATTTAACTGAACTCCTATGCTAACCCAACTTACTACTACAACAACTACTGATGTTACTCTACTACAACTACCACCACTACTACTATTACTACTGCTATGTTTTTGTTCGGCGAGTGTTAACGGAACAAATTCAATATGAATTTCAATATTCAAATTAGCTGTGTTGCAACGTATACGTACCGCCAATACCACATTTAGTGCCAAACAGATATTCTAAAACAGTACTGCATTATGCTTGGGGCAAAGTGAATCGCTATTCGCTTTGCCCCTTCTAAAATTATTCTCTTTGCCCCACACTACCACATGAGACAAAAGATTGTCTACAGCATATGGACGACGTATTTACGATAATTTTCAAACATGATAACAAAGGTAAGATCCCACCCTGTCCATACATAGTGTGTTCGCAAACATTCTACGGAATAGTAAGAAAATATTTCAAAATCCTTACCTCTTGAATTTTTTAGCAAAATGCGTATATTCTTTTTTTCTCCTCTCTCGTCTAAACAAAAACACGTACACACAAAACAGTAATGTCCTTCTCTTATTTCACTAGTGACGTCATAAACTGGGGCAAACATTTCCTGCCCTCTGTTTTCAGTTGACTGTAAATTGCGTTATTCGCTTTGCCTCATATATCCACTTTGCCCCCCTTTCCTCTATCTATTCTATCAGAATAGAAGCTCACATAAAACAGAATGGCAAGTCTCCTGCTAATCAACATTTTAAAATGATAAAATAGTTTTTATTGTAAATAACTTTATGGCAAAGGTCATGTAAGATTTGATATTCAATAGCCTAATAAAATTTCATTGTTTTGGTAATGGAAGTCATACTTTTCATAAACGGCTCCTCTGAATTTATAAGAAAAGAGAAGTAAGAGTAGTTGATATAAAATACAGTTTGATAATCTGGGACACTATGCTACCTTACACTATGCAGCTTCCCGAGCTACTCATTGTCTTCAATGCAACGCTGTCCGTGTCACATGGTAAACATGATACGCAAGATTACATTTCGTCACAAGGAATTCATTAAGCTGCGCAGAAAGGAAGTGCAGTAGTCCAAGCGATTTATATGATCGAATAATTTTCACTCAATTCATACTATCTTAAAAAAAAAAAAAAAATGCGCAAAACAGATGAAGACCTACCTGATTTAATGAGCGAATCACTCCCAAACAATTAATAGACCTATGTTCGAAAGAAATGAGTTGATGTCTAAGCAATTAATGAACAAATAATGTTAGTAAATCATAGTCAAATCGATTTAGATTAAATACATTAGTTGAGTATTATATCATAAAAAGAACTCACTGCCAATCTTTCAATATAACCTTCTTACTATCTTTTATATTTAAAATACAACGTGAACTTACTTCACGTTTCCAAAAACTGGTCTAACCACTAAGCCACGTTAGAGTTTAACGTCCCGCATAAGCTGCCTCGCTCTTCAAAAATATATGAGAACCAAAACTTTTCCACCAGCGACAGCCAGGATATATTTTAATATTTCTGTTAAAATTCTCCTTCTGTTAGAGGAATATATATATAGCGTTTTATAACAGTAATACTAATAATGAATATTTGTTGACAAAAGTTCTAATAATTTTACGTGCTTTCGAGTAATGAAACGCTGTTCAAGAGATAAATGTGCTACCATCTAGTGACAATATTGGAAGTTATATTCTACTATTGAATTAGAATGAGTTCTTTGATCAAACGAAGAAACAAAAGAAACAACGAAAGCTTTGAGCGCTGGCCACTAGCTGTCTGAATTATCACACTATTGTTTGCTCCAGTGGCGAATTCAGGACCTCAGAGGGGCGCACAAGATCTCAGAACTAATTTAACAGAGGAAATGTTTTATGTATACCCAGGCCCGTATTTAGGTAAGTGTTTTTCTGTGCTCGAGCAGAGGGCGGCAGAATTTAGGGAGAGGTAAAATTTTGGATTATTTTTTTTAAATTCACAATAAATATTGAAAACTAGCAACCCGAAGAGTCTCGCGCAAGGGCGAGAACATATGTTCATGTGTTTAATTCGCACTACTTACCAGTGACGTAGCTAAGGGGGCACAGGGGCACCGGTCAGAGGCGGATCTGTTTAAGGGGCACCCGGTCACGTGCCCTGCCATTCATGATCTAAATAGAACTGCAATTATTAAATCAGTACTAATACAGGAACTTTTTTCTTTCTTTTTCTTTTCTAATGTTTGGATTTGTTCCGCTACAGCCGTGTTTGCGAATGAAGGAGGCTGTGGTTATGCGCTCTCGTAGGATAGACGAAACTTGGCAACACAGCGACGGTTGATTTTTGGCTGCGGACTTACAATCTTTATGCTTTGACAGCCCTATCATCAGAGGTGGCAGGGGATCTTATGGCTATGTCCATTGAAAATGGGCACAATAATGTTGAGACCTGTCGCATGAGGCGCTATGCTCTGTCTTATGGAACATACAGCGGTAAGAAGGTCGCGACAAGGAAACTCAACTCTGTACAGAGCGGAACGTAAGGAGGGGGAAGGGGGAAAGAGGGTCAAGCCATTTTCAGAATTTGGGGATGGAAAAGGTTTGTGCTTGGCCTTTCCGGGTGTAGCGAATGACATATTAAGGGTTGCCACCAAGGTGCATTTAATTTACAATACATTGACCTAAAATTTACACGCATAAGTTACCAATCGGCATCTACAATCGTATTTTCAAATAGTGAGCTACACTTTACGTAGATAATGTTTCCCAGAAAAGTAATTAAGAAACCACACATAATTGAAGGAAATGGACATATAGTAGTTGAAACAAATTGTTGCTGAAAACAAATAAATAATTCGTTACACAAAATATCAATCAGGGGCGTTTTTACACATGGGCCAACATGGGTCATGGCCTGGGACGGCGAGTTTTCTGAGATCATTTTTTTAATACCAGCTTTGGAAATTTCAGGTATTATGCATAGTTATGGTGATGCTTGGCAAGAAGTAAGTAATTAACATTCTAGTTATTAATTTACATCAATTATTTCCCCTCTCGTATTGTTGACATCTTATTCTTTTATCGTAATTTTAAAACATTTCCATTGTTGATAAACTTCCAGAATTACATAGTTTTCAAACATCAACCGAGCCGCCAACGCAAGAAATTTGAATGTTTCAATGTTGTATTATTATTCTTGGCCTTGGCTGATCTAATGAACTTGGTTTCATAATCAGCAACTGTCTCAGAATTTCTATACTGCAAGGGCACCCATCAGGGGGAAAAGGTGGGGCGCTAGCCTCCTAGAGGAAATTGTACTTCAGAATATCGAAAATCCAATAGAATTTTTACATTAGCTACAGCAAAATTTGAAACTATTTTTGAAACGTCGCTTATACTTGCCCCCCCTTGGAAACCACAACATGGGCGCCCTTGCTATACTGGTATTTAATTTATTGTTATTGACGGGGCGGCATTTTTACAATGGCTCAAAGGTGGCAAAAATGTTAAATACGTCCCTGAATATCACGCTACTGATCTTAAACGATGGCAGTATTCAAAAGAATGGTCACTCCTAATGTTATCCTAAAGTGTAGCAGTAGATTATTTCAGATTATGGTAAGGGGGCGGGAGCTAAGACTATCCACCGACATAATTAAAATTTTTAATTAGTATTATATATATATGACTCCCTAGTATGTAGGTATTTTGGATGTGCCCCACCACTTTCAAATTCCACGAACCGCCACTGGCACCGGTCTTCCCAACTCTTGGCTTGGCTCCCTCAAATATTTATTTAAAATTATATGTTACAAATTATTTTTATCCGACAATAAATGAAAATTTATCCACAGTAATTAAATTATTCATATTTCTAAGAAAAGGTTATTTTCTAAATCAATTTATAGTCTGTTTCTTAAACGTTAAGTGAACAGTAATAAGGGTATAAGTTTAGTAACTTAGTGGACCGCGCGTTATCTTTGTTAACATTGCCAGGTTCTTCCAACCCTATAGTCACCTTGAGGTACTAAGGGCTAAAAATCTATGCGAATGCACTTTTTGTAACCACCTAAGACAAATCTGAAAGGTCGATTCAACTCAGAGGTTATTCCATTTGCAAATAGGGCCTATGGGTCCCCCAAACTCAGAACCCTGTCTACGTCCCTGCTAATTACAGTAGTTACTAATTAGCTAGCTTATCTGATTATTTTTAAAAAGTCATCCTTTCACACCTCCATTCCAAGGGGTGAGGATGAACTTGAACGTCATGAAAAATGGTTCCATTAAACTCAACGACGGGGACGCGGTGACTCAGTGGAAGAGCGTTCACCTCTGGTGCTTGGGCTCCAGGGTTCGATCCCAGCCCCCACCAAGTGAACTTTGTGGTGGACAAACACCGTGTGCGTGGTTTCCTCGGCGTTCTCCCGTTTCCTCCAACTTTCTTGATTCCACCGTTTTAATAATTTCTCATCATCACCGTCTCCTTTAGCCTAGCCGGCATACTGTGGGACGTAAAACTCAAAGATTTCATTTCATTTCATTTAAACTTAGCGACCTCGAAAACAATAAATTCAACACTAATGTCTGTCGTTTTCGATTCTTTTTAAAATCTCTCCCCCTCCCTGAGGAGTGGAGTATTACCTTGAATTTGATTGGAGAATTGAACTGTCACTATTCATCTCAGCGACCCCAAAACTGTGTGTTCAACTCTAATATAGGTCTAGGTCGTTTTCGGGGTGGGGTGGTGGTGCAAATTTTGTGTGAGGGACGGCAAATTATTTAGAGCATAGGAGCGCACAATATATAAGTATGGGCCTGTATAAATGTATATCCCCGTGCTGAGTGCAAATTGTTATATTCAGTGGCTAGTCTTAACAAGGTAGGCCCAATGTTATAATAATATTAACATCACTTAGATTACTTCTATCATCTTGTAAATTAATTCCAAATGTCAGTTTTCTCCGTGACTAATATTCTTAATACTTCATTTCTACAGCGATCGAAGTTCAAACAGCTATATAGTATTCCTACGAAATGTTTTAATTTTCTTTAGGGCACCCATGCTTCCCTCGCATGGTCCTGTAGTAAGTGAAATACTTAAGCGCACATGTAACAAAGACATTCTCTGTACATTTCTTGAAGGCAGTTTGATGTGATGTATTGAAGTAACTTAATAAGTCTAAGACATGTATTTTCGTCGTAGTCAGTTCATTCTGCAGCTGATTACCGTTGAAAACAGTAAACATAGAGTTGTCACAATGTCACAATGTGTTACGGAAATGAGCGAAGAGGGTGGCAAGGAGCAGGAAGAAAGAAGAAACGAAAAGAGAAAATCCGTATTTTTGCTTTGGGTGCATATGTTGCCCCTATGCGAAAGAGATGCAGATTCATCTCAATGCACGGAGATGGGAGAAACGCAGGAAGGATGTAAACGCCGTTCTTGTAGGCAGCCAGCGAGACAGTGTTGTGCAGTGGGTTGCATATATGGCGTAATGGGAACAAAAATGCATAACACAGTAGAATGTAATAGCAGGTTGCACACATACGTAAGATAAACAGCAACAGTAGCATCAGTACAATACAACGCATGGGTATCAACATTACATTACTGCGAAAATACTCGTACAATAGAACAGTAATAGTAACATCTTTGTTTTTGTGTTACTACTGTCTACACACATTTTCGTTTCGAACATCCATCTCATCGTTGTTAACATTACGCGATATGCAACCGACTGCGCAATACTGTCTCGCTTTCTGTCTATACATACGGCGTTTTCATCTTTCCTGCATGTTCTCCCATCTTCGTGGGTGCATTGAGATGAATCTGCGTCTCTTTCGTATATGGGCGACGTATGCACCCAAAGCAAAAACACGCTCATTGTCAGCCTCTTCACTCATTTTTGTAACTCATTGTGACAATGTTGTACACGTGATTGGTTCATTTTCGGATGTTTTCCTTCCTTCGCATGTGTCTGTTTTATCTCATTGCCTTGCGTCGACTATGGGTAGCATTTCGTACATTTAATCTTTTTCGATATCTCTTCTCGTTGTCGCTATATTCCACATAATCTCATTTTGACCCCGTTTTTATGTCCCTATTTGACGCTTTCTATGCGCTTTTCGGCCGATATAAATAATACGTGTCGCTTTTTCCCTCCGATGTTCTCTATGTCTGTGCAATCTTATCACAATCGGCGTGTTACACAGGGCATCCTGCCTTGTTAGTACTTATTTATGTCGCCAGAGGGCAACACATACAATACACTTCATACTACTTAAGGAATCGACCGATAGATGGTAGCATGCAACATTTATTTGAAATCATTTCGTATTAAATCATTACCTATGAATGCCTTCTATCACTTCTTGCTCGAATACTGGGAAGCTGAAAAGCCGGAGAATCAGTTAAATATTTTTCTGCTTTCCAAACATGGGTAGATCTCACATCAGCATATAATACAAAGTTATTTACAGGCAGGGGCGTCATTTCAGACTTCGTTTGGGAGGGGCAAGAGCACCACTGACATAAGAATCTCACGTTTTGTATTAGGCCTATTATATTAGTAGACATCTATTAAAGCATGTGCATTCCTCAAACTCTTGGGGGGGGGCAATTGCCCCCTCCTGCCCTCCCTAAATGACGCCCCTGTTTATAGGGTTGTTATATGACATGCTTTAAAAAACGACGACATTTTTCAGGATTTAAAAATATTTAAATTAATAGACGAATCACTGAATGGCATAGTAACAAAATATAATTTATGCAACCAAAGTTTTACAAAAGCGGTTACGGAAATAAGGTAACTTAACTCAATACGGTCTACCTAAGTTTTGTGTTATTCCAGAACGTTTATACAGTAAGACAATGAAAATTAAATGGATATATTAAAAGGCTAGTCTTTTCAAGACATTATACATACAACAAATTATGTGTTTTTGGTATGTGACATTCAATGATCAATACGCTGCTAACAATAGTGATTAACCATAAAATTGATTTTTTTTTACCATCAACCATAGGCGTGCGCAACGTGAGTGCCATGGGTGCCTTGGCACCCCCATTAGACAAACTTTTTTATGTAGAATTATTACAAACTGAGAAGAGATTAGCTACGTGTAAATTATTTCCCGTCTGCATGTGTCCCGTGCGTCGCCGACGCAGCGTCGGGTGCAATGACGCTATCTTTTCTTAGGGGAAAGGGGGGGGGGAGGGCGACATTCTATATGGTGGTACTTTAGATCTGGCACCCACATTCCTAATGTCCTGCGCACGCTAGTGCCATCAACTGCACATTAAAAAGCTATTTCAGTGCTCCACAAGCCTACCGAGTGCTTAAAAATGTACGTGTAAATTGGTTTTCATTTATCGAGGTGTTTGTTATACCAGCAACATTATTGGACCTGACCTAATGGAGTTATAGCATTCAGGGAGCAATTAATTTTGCTGTTGGTTGTGCGAAGGGAAGTATTCTTGATGTACAAAAGGGCAATGCTTAGCATGTAATGATCACTACTTTTGGTAATGATCTCATGAATATTGTAAAGTAATATTGTGTTGAAACATAAACAGCAGCATAACTTACACCAAAAATACTAATCACTGAGCAATTACAATTAGTTAGCGAAACTGTCACACATTTATTATTTTATAAATAAACGTTGTTTTTCTGAGTGATTTGTACTTTTAGGGTAAGTTATTCAATTTAGCAAAGCTAATATGAATCAAACACCAGCAAACGACGGAACGAGGCTACCAAGAAAACACGAAGGGATTTCGGAAGGAAAACGAAGACGCCGACCTCCCCTCAAGAGCCTCCCCTTCAAGAGGATATATATAAAAGACGACTTCAAGAGGACAGAGCCATCAGTGCCAATGCTGATTGCTAACTTACCTTAACTATCTCCTGAGTCCACTATGGGTTACGGGGATTTTCTTTAATCCCTACTCCTGATGCTGCGATGAGCAAGGGAGTATTCTTTTAATCAACCTACCCCTGAGGCTGACATGAGAGAAAGGGGTAATCCTTAACTAGATTGTCTAAGGAAACTACCATGAGCAAAAAATATCTTTAATTACCTCAATGCCGCTTTGGGCTAAGACATATAACCTTCAAATCAGAGACCACCTTGTGTGCCGATCTTTCCCACACTGGAAATAAATTTTTATAAACTTTGAAATATTGACAAGAACTTTGTTAATTTTTATATAAGACTTTATTTTGTAATAAAAGGTGTAGTGTTCAAATCCCGGACTTACCATTTAGATTCTACTGAACAGAACATTGCAAGCCCTATTCACTTTTGAGATCAAGATGCCTAGTTTCATACTAATTGTATGTTCTTTCAGCAAATATCTTGATAAAATAGTAATATTATTTGTTTTATTCCCACAGTTTCCTTGTTTTCTTATAAAAACCACTTTATTAGACAAAATTCCAATTTTAACGAGGAAGAGGAAGTAAACTATGATTTCTGTGCAGTATCTTTTGTCATTTATTTTGTGGACATAAATTAGTTGTTGAAAACAATTGTTTATCATTAAAATTGCTCTTATGTTATAATGACTGTAATACTCTTGTAACTTTTACAATATAAAGTTGAAATATCTAGTTATCAAATATTCATACTTTTTCCTTTAGATTTGCACACAGGTATATATATACTTGATTAAAACAAGGTATAAAATGGGGTCAGGACTGAGGAATTTTCCTACTTACCACAGATACAAATATGAAAAAGCTTAGGACCTTACTTTGATCACCATAGCATCAGTGTTGAAAAATATACTAAACTCTCGTTAATCATCTACCCACACCTAGAAAAAAAATACAAAAAACCAGAAAAATATGCCGTACTTCAGGCGAACGTAAACAAGCTTTTACTATTCGACTCAAGTGCATTTGAGAACCTATTGCCTATATGCTAGCTACAAAATAACATACTTAAAATGTATTCAATTTTAATAAAATGTAGTGTGAGTATTTTGCAATCTGTTTACTTATTGTAAGATTCAAATTGATCAGGAATATAAACGGTTGAATTTTTCTATGTTAAATATGAATATGACAAATTTCAAGTGTTGCCTAGAATGAATTATTTTTCATCTCGTTTCAATTCTCGTCCCGACAATGAGACGAGACGTATCTATTAAAATTAGATACGAGATGACAATTGTTATGTTTTCTCTTCTCGTTTACAAGACACGAAATTCCACGAGTTTTTTAGGCTACACTACTTAAACAAAATATTGGCTCTCGAACTCTGTTTCAAGAACTCCCTCGTGGCTAAGCGGTTTAGCGTATGCGCCTTTGGTGTGAGAGACCAGCGTTCGGATTCCACATTAATCAGTAGATCCCATCTCATATAGCCTCGTTGCTCAAAGGGATGTTAATATCAAAATCGACTCCACTCAAACTTTGTTTCAGTGGCCCCGCGTAGCGTAGTCGCTAACACTGTGGTTCTTGATACAATCGGTCATGTGTTAGATTCCCGATGGGGATACTCGGTCGAAAAAGTGTGAAAAGCTTTTACAGGCCAGCTATCCTCAGTAACGTTTTTCTCGGTTCACACCAGCCAAATGTCGGGAAGGTAGCTAACACATGGGTCCCAGGCCTCTTCCTTCCTTTCTCAATCCGTTCTTCCTACTCAATTAACCGGTTAGTATGATCATCATCTCTCATACGTGACGGGCTAACATGGCCATAGATGCTGAAAGCCCAGAAATGTAATTCCTAATTCTAATCCTAGTGACGGGCTACCATGGCCATAGGTGCTGAAAGCCCAGATCTAAATAATAATCCTAATCCTAGTGACGGGCTAACATGGTCATAGATGCCGAAAGCCCAGAAATCTAAATCCTAATCCTAATCCTAGTGACGGGTTAACATGGCCATGGATGCCGAAAGCCCAGAAATCTAGATCCTAATCCTAGTGACGGCCTAACATGGTCATAGATGCTGAAAGCCCAAAAATCTAATTTCTAATCATAATCCTAGTGACGGGCTAACATGGCCATGGATGCCGAAAGCCCAGAAATCTAAATCCTAATCCTAGTGACGGCCTAACATGCTCATAGATGCTGAAAGCCCTGAAATCTAATTTCTAATCCTAATCCTAGTGACGGGCTAACATGGCCATGGATGCCGAAAGCCCAGAAATCTAAATCCTAATCCTAGTGACGGCCTAACATGGTCATAGATGCTGAAAGCCCAGAAATCTAATTCCTAATCCTAATCCTAGTGACGGCCTAACATGGCCATAGATGCTGAAAGCCTAGAATGACTTGAGTTGATTTTGAGTTTAACGTCCCGTTCAGCAGCGAGGCTATATGAGACGTGGACCTACTGATTAACGTGGAATCAGAACCGCATGAGCTCCCGCCGGGACTGAAAGAATAGAAATCAAATTCTTAATAACAATCAGAGTTAAACTATTCAGAGTAGAAAAACAAGTAAATAAGGTAAGTGTACGAACATAATGACGACCATTTATCAACGTTTAAAGACAAGCAAGCCCTTATTATACAATATACTCGAATACCTAGGTATAAATATCGTTTAACTGGTTTAAATATGGTTTACCGCTCATTTTACCGGATCTGTCGTGACTACTGTTACCTAAAACACGAGAAGAGGTAGCAAATTAAATTTTTCCATCTATTGTTTTTCTTTCTTTTGTCCAATTCTTCACTTGTTTTGACTCTGTAAGAATTCTTTCCAGTCTGTTCTCGATTCTCTGAAAACATTCCTTGTATCTTTCCGTATTATAAATTTATGTACAAAACTTATTCTCTGATTTTTAATGAACTTAAAATGTTCGTTACTAAATTCTCGGTGTTTGTCTGTCTGTTATTTGCGATTTTTTTTTTTTTTTTTCAATTTTGAGCCCTCCATTCTATAGAACATCAAAAACTATCTGAGAAGGTGATAAAAATTTTCGCGTCACTCTTACCCGCGGACAAAAATGTCCCGATTTCGGGAAATTTAAGAAGCATATCTCGGAAACTGTAAGTCATAGAGGGATCATATTGGTATTGATCAATATCTAAGAGGATGGTGAACATTTTGGTACCAAATAGTAACCGATGGCCACTGGCCAATTGGCCACCGTTCCCCAGATATTGGCCAAAAAATTTCCGATTTCGGGAGATTTAAGAAGCTGTATCTCGGGAACCTTAAGCTATAGAGAGATGATATTTTGCGAATTTTTGTGAGAAACAGAAGAAGGTGCAGATAAAAAGATTTACTTTTACATGTAGGATAAATGACAGTTATCTTTCCAACTCCGTTTCTCCATTCTTTTTAAGTTCGTTCTGGCAATGCTCCTGAAGTATTCTCAACTGTTTCTTTTTACATTAATTTCATCTAGGTGTTACCAGAAAATCCTTTCTCGTCACGAGAGGCCCACGCAGGGTGTAATATAACGGCATTTACAATATATTTATGACTGCAGTTTATTGTATAGTGTTTTGCGTATTTTTTAAATGTTGATAAATGCTCTTCATAGTGTTTGAACAATCACTTGATGAATCTGTAGTTTTTACGCTATGGCTCTCCTAAGATTTTTTTTTTTTTTTTTTTTAAGTAGGGATGGATAATGAACCGGTTTTTGTGAAAACGCTCCGGAAAGGTTCCTATCTTTAACATGATTTCTTGGTGCCTGAACCAGTTCAAACGCGGGCAGAACCGGTTCTTTTTTCCATCCCTGAAAAAAGAATGTTTGAGATCTAAGCCTTGGGTGAAATAGTGTTACCAACAAGACTTGATAAATTTTTTATCTAGTCTTGTGAATCAGACGAGAATTGTCATGTTATTATTAGAGGTGTGCACAGAAACCGGTTTTTCGGTTCTCGGTTTTAGGAAAACCGGTTCATTTTTTCACCGAAACCTGTTTTGGTGAAAAGCAAACCGGTTTTGTAGAAAACCGAAATGTTTTTTTTGGATTTTGATTTTTCTAGAAACCGGTTTCCAGTGTTATAAAATCCGATTTTGCCCATCCCTAGTTATTATCATAAATTTTGTACATATGTTTATAAAATGAAACGAGAGAAGGAAAACTTCTGAAAAATCGAGACAAGAATTGAATCAGAGCTTCAACAAAATTTACAAGACGAGACGAGACGGTAAAATCTAATTTTTCACTTTATCTCGAGCTCAACAATATTTAAATTTTACAAAAATTTCTTGATTTTCTAGAGATATAGGATAGGATGCGTGTTACCTTTAAGAATTAAAAAGTCGCTCATATTGGTTAAATTAAAATTTATCAAGCTAAGAAACTGAATTCAATTTAATCTTTGACAGAACGAACTCAAAAATAATTATTTTTTTTTCGAAATTTATATGAAATTATATATTAAATTTATTTGATTGAATTCAGTAGATAATATACTTAGGTTATTTGGTATATTGAGCTGTCACTTTTTATCACCGTATTAAATGAAGATATAACCAATGGCCACCGATTACTATTTGTTAATAAAATGTTCACCATCCTCTTAGGTATTGATCAACACCAGTATCATTTTTCTATGACTCACGGTTCCCGAGATACGGCTCCTTAAATCTCCCGAAATCGGCACTTTTTTTAAACCAACATCTCGGGGACGGTAAGAGTGATGCGAACTATTCCATCTTTCAGATAGTTCTTGATGCTCTATCCAATGGAGGGCTCAACATTGAAAAATTTGCAAATAACAGACAGACACACACACACACACACAGACATCGAGAAATCAGTAACGAATTTTTTAAGTTCGTTGAAAAATTCGCAAATAACAGACACATACACACACCCACAGACATAGGGAAATCAGTAACGAATTTTTTAAGTTCGTTGAAAAATTCGCAAATAACAGACACATACACACACACACTGACAACTAACTCAGTAACGAACTTTTTAAGTTCGTTAAAAATCTTAAGTATATTTATTTAACCATAGCGTATATGAAACTTACACGATATTCATGAAATACAGTATCAGCAACTAGAAATAGTATAACCTTAAATATATTGAATTATTGACGTGTTTACTTTAGTTTTAGTTTTATTATTTTACATTACAAAAGTTATAATTTTTCGTATGTAATATGATGCATGTAAAATGAAGAAATGTATATCTTATTTATATAATTTTCTTAAAATCAAATACATTTTAAAATGAAAATGAAGGTTTTGAGTTTAACGTACCACGATTATGCATGATTAAGGCAAGTGAATGATGATGGAAAATTTGTTGGAACGACAATGTGGGAGGAAATGGGAGTACTCTGAGAAAGCCCACGGACACGACAAACAAACTTATTTGGCCAAGGCTTGAACCAGGGACCTCATGCACCAGAAGTAAGCGCTTTACCACTAAACCCCCGAGCCCCCGTTGAAATACATTTCCAGCTAGAGTAAAACGCAATGGGCCTTATGCAGAGTAGTTCTGACGCGTGTTACCTGCTGTAGTCACGCCTTTAGTATGACGCTAATTATACTCCAAAACAAGTCTGCATAAGGCGGATTAATATCATCTCCATCTCATTTCTTTGCTTTCAAAAATATGCCTCCACCTTTGAAGGCTTCAACAATAATCGGTCTTGACAACATCTGATTTTCTTTATTTATAGCTTAATGAGGTAAAATTTTATTTTTCTATAAATATTGCAGAAACTAGGTTTTAACTCTAGATAACCCTCCCCTTGCATACAACACTGATCTGACTTAATATAGCTATCGGATGGTTGAAAATGACAGCAATAGATAATAGAATTTTTGTATTTGTTTTCAATTACTATTTCCAAATCGGCCATTTTATGGTTAAATATAGCGATTTTTAAACTATGTTTAGCCAGAAAAAAATCTTAGTTTAGCAATTATCTATAATTTCGGGCAATTGTGAGTTCAAAGCTGACGATTTTTGGCTATTTCTGTTTAGCGGTAGATCAATATCTTTTTCAATGGAAACTTCTCTGAAATTATTAATAAAACAAGAACGTTATGTTATTTATTTGGTATACCTTCTGATAGCTGCACTAGGCCTACTCACATAGCCACCACATGTATTTTGTACGTATCTCAATTATCATTCTTGCTTGCTAGCACGACTTTATAGCAAATTAAGATTCTGAACATTAAATCTTTTCATAGCTAATTTCAAGGTATAATTGCTGTGTGAATGAGAAATTTATAAAAAATAAATGAAGTCTTAGGGCGGTATTCAGAGAATTCGCTAATCGAGTGTTAGTCACAGTCGAGTGTTAGTTAGTAGCATACTAACTCTTTACTAAGGAAGGTGCACTTTTTGGCATTCAGAGTCTACTTTGAGTACTACTTTGAGTAAACGCTCTACCACTGAACCACCGTGCCTTCCTCTAGAAGTTTAAGTGTATATTCGGCTTTGGTAGTGTACTTGTACAGTTGTGCTAGAACGGTAACACAACCAACATTTAGCTAACATTGCGAAAATATTGGATTGAGATTGATATTGATTGAAGTCTAGCGTCTTTTTCAGTAGCGAGGCTATATGAGTGAGACATGATCCTACAGCTAACGTGGAACCCGAACAGCATGAGCTCCCGCTGGGAATTGAACCTTGGTCTTCCACACCAAAGCACAAAGCTTGGAGAACAAAAGTAAATAAACAAATAAAAATAATAAATAAATAAATTGAAGGAGTGTAAAACACCTTGTCAGTGTTGCAAGTAAAGCACATCATAAATATTTTAATTATTGGTTAGGAATGAAAATATTTTAACTATTGGTTAGGAATGAAAATATTTTAACTATTGGTTAAGAATGAAAATATTTTAACTATTGGTTTAAAATGAAAATATTTTAACTATTGGTTAAGAATGAAAATATTTTCACTATTGGTTACGAATGAAAATATTTTAACTATTGGTTAAGAATGAAAATATTTTAACTATTGGTTAAGAATGAAAATATTTTAACTATTGGTTAAGAATGAAAATATTTTAACTATTGGTAAAGAATGAAAATATTTGATTTCAGAATATAAAGAACATTACACTATATCGTAGCTGAAGAGCAAAAATATGACATATTTTGCTTATTTTACTGTCAAATTATTTATATTAGCTATTGTTAAGGCACCGCTTTATAGGAATTTAATCATTTTTAGCTAGATTCTATACGCCATTTAGCTATTTTTGGAATTCATATTCTGGTAACACTGCAATTTGCCTACACAGTGTTCGTAGTTTGAGGGATATTTTACTAATCTAGGGAAATTTTGAAGGTAAATGTAGCACAAGAGGAAAAAGGGAATTTTTCCGATAAAATGCAAAAAATCCAGGAAATTCTCGCGCTGCCTAATTGACCAATATAAATCCTTAAATTTTTCTGTTCTTCAGTAATAAAGCAATACAATAGGAATAGTTTATGTGTATACTTCAAAGTAGCATAATTTTCACCCATTGTTGCCTGGGTGCATTTGTATTAGTGCTCTCAAACGGATCGGGTCAGCTCGGGTTGGGTTGTCGGTTCGGGTTGGATCGGGTCAATCGGGTCAGCTCGGGTCGAGTTGTCGGGTCGATCGGGTCGGGTCATCGGGTCGTGTCAGTCAATTCGGGTCACGGATAGAATCGGGTCGGTCTTCAACCCGACCCGACCCGACTCGTTGAGAGCACTAATTTGTATTTTGTTTTGTAAGAAAAAAGTAAAGAAAAAGTAAAAACAACAAAAGTAAAAAATCAAATGAATAAAATAAATGTGCTTTCACTTTCTTTAATACAATTTGTGTAACTAAATTAATGTTATTACATAATTTCAGTCAGGCCCGAAACCAGCCAAAGAGGTTGTGGGGGGTGGCATGAATATATTAGAGGGGGGACCAAGTCATTAAAAATTCTCCTACAAATATCTAAAATGTGCATTTTATTTTGAAGTCTGGGTGGGCCTCGAAAAGTTCAGGGGGGCCAGGCTTCCTCCAAGCCTCCCTCTGGTTGCGGGCCTTATTTCAGTCATTTAAATTGGGCACTCAACAAACAAGAAAAAACTGATAAGAAAAGGGAAAATTTTGTCAGTCGAGGGAAATTTTCTTAAGAAAACTTACGAAAACTATACACGATCAGTTTTGTCAATTTGCTGAAGGTCGTAGTAAAAGGGTCACTGATCGAAAGGAAACACAATGAAACAAATATGGACTAAGAAAATCATACATTCTACTTTGAGTTTTATTCTATTTTTCGACACACGGAAGAGTTTAGTTTGTGCTAACGGTTTCCAGTGAGAGTTTTGACTTTAGATTTAAGCCTATCATAAAATTTTGTGCTCATGTGAGTATATAATCGGATTTCAATCACCGTTCCGTTCCTTCCGTTTAACGCGCCTTTGGCGTGGG
Source organism: Thermobia domestica (assembly GCF_964235325.1). Taxonomy (NCBI): domain Eukaryota; kingdom Metazoa; phylum Arthropoda; class Insecta; order Zygentoma; family Lepismatidae; genus Thermobia; species Thermobia domestica. The sequence goes on from NC_137458.1 coordinate 312,605,795, forward strand.
AGGCCTGGGTTCGATTCCCGGCGGGAGTTCATGTGGTTCGGATTCCACGTTAATCAGTAGATCCACGTCTCATATAGCCTCGCTGCTGAACGGGACGTTAAACTCAAAATCAACTCAACTCAACTCCTTCCGTTTAACCAAAATTTGTCTTTTCACTAAATAAATACACCAGTATCTGTGTAGCAACTAACAACTTTGGAAACATGTTAATAATGCTTACATCACTATCTGAAAATTTCCACAGTGGAATTAGAGAGAGAGAGAGAGAGAGAGTAAAGTGAAACAGGCTATAATCTAGTTGAAGTGAAAGATATACTGTGTGTACAATAAATGCTGGTTCTTTTTCTTTGTTTTTCTTTTTTTTTTTTTTTTTTCGGTGGGTGAATGGATTTATAGACTTAATTAACTAACTAGAGACATTCGTTTTCAGAAAGAACGTCTGTAAAAATAATTTATATAATCTAGTCTCTTGTGGTAATGAACGAAAACCTTTGTTAGAGAGGATTAGGCAATCTAATGGGAAATGATATGTGAACTCTTCAAAACATATAATATTGAGGGCTACTCAACAATGCAAATGAACTCTGTCATATAGTTAGAGTATCCCTTCTTTTTTGTTTCTCTGTGCACAAACACCCCCCCCCCATATCTCAGAAATCGTCAAATTGACAGAAGCAAAATTTTGCACCAAGAAACTATAGGGAGGGAGACAACGTCCTAGGTATTTTGTAACATCACCGGGTGAACAGTGTTGCCAACCCGATATAAAGTTATATTTTTCAAATAGCACAAAATCAGATTGTTAGATATTTCAAATCAATATGTCATACGAAAACTTAAAATATTATATTTATTATTTAGTGTTGCAAACTAAGGATGTTATAGTATCACAAACATCCAAAGTTTGGAAGCCTCTAACACACATATAGCACAATGGAAAAATGAAATCTTTGAGTTTTACGTCCCACGATTATGCCGGTTAGGCTAAAGGAGACGGTGATGATGAGAGATGAATGAAATGGTGGAATGAAAAAAGTGGGAGGAAACGGGAGAACCCCGAGAAAACCCACGCACATGGTGTTTGTCCACCACAAAGTTCACTTGGCGGAGTAGGGTTTGAACCCGGGACCCCAAGCACCAGAGGTGAACGCTCTACCACTGAGCCACCGCGGTCCCTGTATGTAGCACAATGGAGAAGGAGAGGATAATGCACATTGAAGGTACCTTAGCGTGGTCGTAATATGACTTGTTTCGAATGAATACAAACGAAATTACAGGGCTTGAAAATTTAGAAATTCGTTGAAAGGTTGTATTTAAAATAAAAATGCTTAGGTAAGTATCATATCTAGTTTGTTTGTATAGTGTGCAATGCACGTATAAATTACTTTGCCATATCAATTACTTTGTCATACACGTGTATATTCAGCGCTGTAACTTAAGATTTTTTTTTCAGAAAGCCAAGCATTAATATTTGGGCCCCCTAGAAAAAAATGTTTTGGGCCTCCCGCAAAATTCGAAAATAGTCCCCCTCTTTACATGTTTATCTTTCTGTTTGTGAGCCTCTGGGCCCGTTCCATACATGATAAATTAATTAAGGGGACAATATTGACAAATCTCCAAGCCATACGAATATTATTACTAGAACACCTAGTAGTAGACCTATTTTACTGAAATAGATCAACGAGTCACTTTTGTTTTATTTACCTTTTGTGGGAAGTTTTGTTTGTGTAATGTAGTGAACCTCTTTGATGCTTCCTTTATAATTTCACGTTTATATTGTATATAGAGTAAGAAAATTTTGTCTTAAAGTGAGTCCCCCACAAACAGAGGGGAGCTTCTTTGGGAGCACAGTTGCCCCCCTGTCCTCATCAGTTACGGCCCTGTGTATATTGAATATAATCCAGCATACACCTTAAGAATTCGTTCCTGGAAAATCATTTACACTAATAGCGAATTTTTACTTTTATTAGGTACTATTCTATATCACGAAGGAATTTGTATCTTCCTTTTTGTAGTGTTGCATCCTCTGCGGAATAAGACAGGCGAGTGTATAGTCAATGCGGTATGGGTGGGCTGGATCTGTTTGAGGTCAATGTGCTTGAGATAGTGCACATATGTTGCTTTATTAGGCCTAATATTTCAGCGGTGCTTCTCTTTTGGAAGATTCACAGTAATCTCCGTGCAGACTTACAATAGGAGTGCAGATTAAGAATAGTCCATCAAATAAAATTCGTTCGACTTTTCTTGCCATAAATTATTCCCTAAGAATATCTGGTCTGTCATTACCCTTGCACATGCCCAGGTAATTGTGTACAAACTGATGTGACATGAGGATTGTTGTTGACGGAAAAACATGCCCCAACGTTTAGTATGTTACAGTAGAGCAAGTAGGTTAGGTTAGGTTAGTAGAATAGGTTATATTAGGTTAGTAGAGTAGGTTATGTTAGGTTAGTAGGGTAAATTACTCTAGGTTGGTAGGGTAAGGTAGGTTAAGTTCGGTTAGGCCAATAGAGTAGGTTAGGTTATTTTAGATTAGTAGAATAGGTAAAGTTAATGTTTCCATATTGTATATACAAGTACATTAATATGGTTTTCGCAGTTATACGAGTTCCTATAGCACTTATAACAACATCTAAACATAAAATAAACCTTCCGTGCGCTGTGCAGAAATAGAAGTAACCTATCGGCAGAAAATAATAATTAATACAAAGCTCTTCCATATGCAACCAGTCGTTTTAATCGGGGTATTACACTTTTCATGGTTTGAGACTAGTAACCCTACACTTGTAAGCATATTATACAGCTTTAACCCTTTTAGGATTTTTTTGTAACTTTTGTTACCATGGCGTAGTATCGTCTTTGACCACTAATTTAGGTTCATAAACAGGTATTTAAGCCAGGTTTTATATCAGTCAAGTCTAGGATTCACTAAAGAACACCCCATATTCTTTTTGGAACCGGGTGGTCATCTTGCGTCAACAGGGGGTGACTTTTTTTTATTTTTTCTTAAGGCAACTTTCAAAAAAATTTTCACGTCTTTAGTTTACATGATATGAGATTGAAGGTTTGCATACGGATTGTGTATACCTTCGGGTATTTTTTAATTTTTTCGGAGATCCCTACGTGAAACCAGGGCCGGTCCCGAAGGGGTAATTTTTTCAGAAAAACTTCCGGTTTTTCTAGATTTTTCCAGTGCAGGTACATGATACGGACATGTGAGTGGCACCGTTGCAAAGGGCTTGTTATACTGAAGAAAATGGCGTTTGAACCATGACTCTAGGCCAAATAGTAATAACGTAGTAAATTTTATATGTATATACATGCATTATATATATATATATATATATATATATATATATATATATATATATATGTGTGTGTGTGTGTGTGTGTGTGTATACATATATATTTGTATATGTAGAGAGAGAGGTTAAATTCAGATTTTCAACCATTTTTCTGCCCTTTTGTTTTCCAGATACAAGATTGAAATTTTGCACACATATTATGTGCGCAACCACGTATTAAAAAAAAAAAAAAAAATTCAGACCGCTACGTCAACCCAGGTCTGGGCCAAAGGGGCAAAGTGTTTAGGTGGGATTTTCAAAAGAACTTCGCGGTTTATCCCTAATTTTCCGGTTCAGATGTATGATACGGAAATGTGAGTGATATCATTTGAAAGGGCTTGTTGTACTGAAGAATATGTCGTTTGAATTATGACTATGGGTTAAATAAGAATGGCATAGTACATTGTTGAAGTATTTTTTAACATGCATGAGAAAAATGGGTCACTTCAGACTTTCAAAAATTTCTCCCGAAGCCAGTTTTCAAGATACAAGAATGACATTTTGCACACATATTATGTGCATAATAACGTATTTAAAAAAAAAAAAAATCGGATCTCTATATGACCGCAGGCCCGCAATAGAGGGGCACAAAATTTTCGAATTTTTTCGAGAAATCTCTTGGTTTCTTCGGATTTTTCCTTTTCTGGTGTATAATACGGACAAGCAAGTGGAACCGTTGGAAAGTATAATTTATCAAAAAAAGAGGTACAAATAATGATTCTACGATGAATAGTAAGGAAGCAGTATCTGTTTGGGTGAAAGCCTAAAATTCACCTCAAAAAGTGAAAATCCTAAAAGGGTTAATGTACTGTTCAGAAATACTGGAAATTAATACCTAATACAAAGAAATGAAATGAAATCTTTGAGTTTTACGTCCCACGAATATTCCGGTTAGGCTAAAGGAGACGATGATGATGAGAAATGAATGAAATGGTGGAATGAAGAAAGTGGGAGGAAACAGGAAAACCCCGAGAAAACCCACGAGCACGATGCTTCCCAACCACAAGATTCACACGTGTGCGAGCTGGGACCGAACGAGGGACTAAAAGCACCGGAGGTGAACGCTCTACCACTGAGCCACTGCGCCCCCTAACACCTAATACCTTTTTCATATTCAGTTACTCATTTTTTATGATGACTTATTCTCAATCTGCACTTTTATTTTAATGGACCATTATAAAACCTTTAACATCCAGAAATATCATGTACGAACGATTACAAGCATTTAACTTAGAGAAAATTAAAATACGTTGAATAATGAGATATACTATATCTTGTGTATTTGGAATATGATTGATATTACTTTATTTCAGGCAATTTCCGCCTGCATGAGCAACATAGACAGAAGACACACACACACACACAAAGTATGAACGTAATAACATATTTATAAAATGTTTATTTATTTATTTATTTATTTATTTATTTATTTAGCAATCACCAGATACAGCTAAGAGGCCATTTTACACTAGATATACACTGGATATACAATGGAAAGAATTTTGGGAAGGTATCGGCCAGGGCCTGTTTAGTAGGTACCATCCCGGCATTTGCCTGGAAGGACTGAGGGAAACCCTGGAAAACCTCAGTCAGGATGGTCGGCAGCGGGATTCGAACCCACGACCTCCCGAATGCGAAGCCAACGCTCTACCACTTGAGCTACTTCGCTCGGTAACGTAAAAGATCAAAGGTTTGTAAAAGAAAAAAATGAAATGAAATGAAATCTTTGAGTTTTACGTCCCACGGTTATGCCGGTTAGGCTAAAGGAGATGGTGATTATGAGAAATGAATGAAATGGTGGAATGAAGAAAGTGGGAGGAAACGGGAGAACCCCGGAAAAACCCACGCACACGGTGTTTGTCCACCACAAAGTTCACTTGGCAGGAGCAGGGTTTGAACCCGGGACCCCATGCACCAGAGGTGAACGCTCTACCACTGAGCCACCGTGGCCCCCGTTTGTAAAAGATCAAACACATATTTATAAAATAATAATTTTCATCTTCTTTACATAATGTCCAGGTAACTTTTCTTATATATTTCAGAAATGTCCTCTATCCTATATGTCTAAGACTGAATTGATAGAAATGGTGGAACTCTTTCTTCAAAAGTTAGAAAATGTGACGTACCAGTATGTACACACAAGTTTACAGTTTATTATCTTCTTTTCATGGTACTAGTTTCTCTATATTTTTCGCAAACATGAATACGTACTAAGATACAGCTGATAACACTTCGTACGTAATTTCTCTCGCTTTCTCAGTAACTGATGTGGCAACCCCCTGGGATATCACTGACTACTAACAGCAGTATTTCTTTCAGACATGTTTTTTGTGGGACATTGTCCCCCGGAGGAGACCAAAATAATACATCTATAATATAATACTAAATAGAACAGTACCAGCAGTGCCCCCCGGAATATTAAGTGTGCCCCCGGAACATTGTTTCTGAAGGAAACACTGACTGGCAGGAGAAAGAATCGTGTAACTGTTTTCATTTTCTCTCAGGTTCTCCCCTTAATAATATGCTAGTGAGCTACAAGCTGGCAACAAGGCAAGTTTCCTCTACGTATATCGGTTTCCGTAGGCGAAGCGACAGAGTAAATGGGTTATACAGCGGTGATATAGTGCCATTATCGGGGTACCCGACAATTTTGGTGCATCATTCCGTATCGGTTTGCGTCACCTCACGGCAAGATTAGTGCATGGTGGTTGCATGCGCATGTCGCCTGGAGCGCTGTCGTGGCTGTGACGTCATCTGGTTTGCAAGAGACAATGGGAAAAGACGCGGCTTTAAGTGACAAGTGGAAATGCTTTGTTACTTTGTTCTTTTAAATGATACCGAGAATGCCTAACTGTGCAGTATACGGCTGTAGTAATTATTACAGAAAAACTAATGGAACTAATATAAAATACTTTAGATTTCCCCAAAAAGAGGGGGAATGTCTCCAGAAATGGATTTTAGCTTGCAGGTGATAGGACAAAATAATCTTAAAATATGGTAAGTTTTACATAAAAGTAATAAATAAATGCAATGTTAAATGAAATTATAAAAAAGCGATTTCATTATGTAGTTTCTTTTTAGTATTAATAGTATGTAATAATAGTATATAGGGCTACAGTAGCTTGTGTTAATTCTGCATACAAAAATCCAATAGTACGATTTAAAAAGACGAACTTTGAGGCAAGACCCGGATTCGAAATCATGAGGGAGGGGACCCGACAGACGTGATCATTTCTATCATCATTTCCTTCTACGTAAGATATTGAGACAAAATTTTCCCCACAGAGGCAGGCATGTAACTCGAGAAGGGTGGCACGATGATCTAAGAGGCTTACCTCCCTCGAGTTACGCAAATGGAGAGCATTGAACGCGTTAAAGTAGTTCAGGTCCCATTTCATTCTGGAGGTCTGCATTCCCTGTAGCCTCAGTGCTAAAACAGGACGTTGAACTTCAAATTAACTAACGAATGGAAGGTTCGTAATAACGATTAACGGTTACAAAGATATATAACAATGTATTAGATCAAGAGAATAAAGTATCCACCTACCATGTCAGGGCGACATTGTCGGGACATTTTTACACTCAGATTTTGAAATTTTTGTTCATTTTAATCATAACTTTGGATAATTACATATACGTATTTAGGGGCCCCCTCCAGAATTACAAGATTAAGAATGACTGCAGTAAATTTAAAAATATGGTAGATTCTCAACCAATGAAGGAAGCACGGTGGCTCAGTGGCAGAAGGCTCACCTCTGGTGCAAGGGATACTGGTCCGCTTCTCGGTCAAATGAGTTTGTGGTGCATAACATCGCGCCCGTGAGTTTCTCGGGGTACTCCCGCATTCTCATTCCACCAAATTCCACATAATCATTCACTTGCATTTATCTTTTGTCTTCTTTAGTCCACAGGATAGAAAAGAGAAAACTTATCAAAAAAATTATATAATTTTATGGTTTATATGTTTTTTAGTCTAGCTGTAACACCCCTACATCGCCTTCACCTACGCCTAGTACTTTGTTTCTTGCTTGAAATAGTCAAGTTGCAATTTCTTTGTTTGAGGTGCTTTGTATATACAAATTTATTTCTGTATACTTTTAGAACACAATAGTATATGTAACGTTTTATTTCGCACAAATGTTTAATAATACAGTTTGTTATGGCGTAAATTTTGACACTAATATTCAGAGAACTGTCAGTTTCACCAAACCTTTTGTTTAAATACAAATTCTATAAATAAGCGATCAGCGACTTCAAAAAAGATTTTTTTATATAAATCAAAAATAAAAACGATGTTTAAAATATTAAATACGCGCGTTCCTGCTCAATAAAGTTTTTAACCTACCCTGAGATTCTGATGAATATTACGTGGGAGCAACCTCTTTAAAAAAACTGTCCAAGCATAACGAAAATATACGTACGTGCATTTCTGTTTACGAAAACCATGAATTCTTCCTTGAGATATTCTCAAAATTTATATGGGGTCATCAGTAAAGAATTCTCTTTCAAGCAAAATAATAATAATAGCAAATCAAAACCGATCAATGTGTTACGAAAATATACTTGAGCATACATAAATATATAATAATGAAATACATTAACGACACACTGTTCAGATAGATTATTCAGGCCTATACATACTCGAGTGTATATTTGAAAAAAGGAAAGAAAGAAAGAAAGAAAGAAAAGAAAAGAATCGAAAAGAAAAGAAAAGAAAAGAAAGAAAAAGCAGAAAATGTAGTGAGTAATATTGGCTTGTTCAAGCTTCAAAGTTGTTTAATATGAACTGGTATTGCTGTTTCTTTTGCTATTGTAAATATCTTTTTTTGAATTCACTTAGCTTAAGCATTGATTACATTACGTCTATATAATTATTGTTTGTACTAAAATGTTTACTTTATGAAGATCACTATAAATAGAAGAGAAGTTTGCGTATAAGATACCAGCGAGCAAGCGCTTGTTAAAAGTTCATCTGACTCTCGCTTGCCACGTCTGCGACCAGGATGACGTCATGCGCCAGAGCGACAAGAATGTAGCACTGCATTGCATCCACCTTGTAGTCTTTCCACCATGGATTAGTGTTTTACTTTGCGACTATTAGTATTGTAGTTATAATTACTTATTGCGTTATTTGAGTTGCATTATAATTCGCAAAGTTTGCGCAAACTGTTACGAAATGAGGCAAGTAAACAGTAGTGTCGATTGGAGATTGTTACAATGTGAACTGATTGCAGAATGTCTGTTTGTAATTTTGCTCAAATCAACGGATTTAAGGTCAAACAGGAAAATCATTATACATATTTAGTGATGCAAACTAATGAACGAGAAGTTGCACTTAACCTGTGTAAGCATGGAAAAAAGATTGCATATGATAACGTAGCACAGTTCGTAACTGTTTACGTTAACGCAACGCAAAGTTTGCGATATAATTTCGATCATCTTCTTAACAATTGTAATAATTGTCTGCATTTTTATGCGTTGCGTTTCTATACAGGAAACTTTTGCGAAAACTGGTACGGGATGAAAAACCAATGTCAACAACAGAGGCGGCTGTTGAGGGAACTGACATTTTTTTAAAAAATAACAAATTATTGATGCAGATTACGGCAAGACAACTGCACAGAGGTATGATAGCATTTCATTTGTGGGGAAAACATTAATAGTCTGGTTCAGCGAAAACAAAAGTTCAACCAAATCACATCAGCCCCTATTTGTTCATTGTTGCACATATTTTGTGTAATATTAGGTTATTATTACCAATATACAAGGTCACAGATAGCCCATGCCGTCAAACTAGTATATGCCACTTACTCGCGGCCGACTGTGATTGCCAAAACAGGCTGTGTGGGAGGTGCTGCTTGAGCTTCTACGTTATTTGTACCACAGTTGCACGACGGTTCTGAGTGACAATCTGCTTTCCTTCTTAGCGGAACTTGTCACTGTGGTTAAATCTTCCAACTTCCTCTTTGGACATAGCTTCTCTAATTTTAAGGCCACCTCTAATATTATCTATAGGAAGTTCGCGACACATTCTCAGAACATTCCGTCACGTTCACATCACATAACCGAGTGCCAGCAAATTGCTCTCTTTGAAAATAGGAGAGATCGCCCATTTTATACTATCACCGTTTGCTGGGTTCATTACACACTGTCGTTCTATTGTTAGTCAGGTAGTATGGCGTTGATTCTAACTCCATGGGGCAGAGCAGAATTATAAAAATACTCGGTATGTATACACTTATATGCTCCATTATATTCAGTATAGGAGAACTATTTCCACTCTTATCCCCGTGTATTGCTTCTCCCAAAGAAGAAGAAGAGAAGAAAATAAACAACTTCTGAAATCACCCCTCAACTGAATGATCCTCGATTTGGTGACTCGTAAGATTTTAATGAGTGGGTCCTAACACAGGCAATCGAAGGGTGGCACGGTGAGGGGCTCACAATAATATACGTAATATAGTAAACCACGTATATTAAACACCAAGAATAGGCCTACCAGACGTAATATAGCAATCAAGGAGATGACCCCTCTAGAAAATTTTCTTCGGGCGCCACTGGATACTACCGAAATAAGTTGAACCAAGCAGGTGAAAGGTGATTTCAATTGAGTGGTCGTTGGCTTGAGTTTAGAGACCAGTTTTCCTGACTGAGAGTTATCCAAGTTTTTCTTCATAGTTTCAGCTTTAAAAATGTCAGGATTTTAGCTTTAAACGTAGGTTCTGGACGATTGAATGCACCATCCTTTTCTATTGTTGTTGTGGCTGTTATTAATTGTTATTATTCCGGTGTGAACTAGCCACTCCGCCAGCATCTGAAAACTTCTTAATAAATTAATTAATAATTGTGAATTGATTTCTAAATCGCAAAAGCGTGTAACGTGGTAATGGGAGAAGCAATGCCACATTCCTTTTAAAAGAAGGCAAATTGTACATTCAGTTTAAAATTGAAATCATGCTTTTTAAAAATTTATTTTTAAAAGACGCGTTCAATCCAATAACGCGATTCTAATTCACGCCATACCTCTCTTTTAGATGTACAGTCAGCGACAGAAGTTCCTTTCGTTTATTTTAGGAATAGCGGTGGCAATGATATACTCAAATTTTCCTCCTATTCTATAGCCATTGACGAAACTAATTTCATCAAATGGAAAGAGAACTGTTGTCCCTGACTGTACAAGCAATGTGGCCACCCATCAAAAATATTTCGTACTAACCTATGCAGAAAAAAAAGTACTAGATTTGGGGAAAAAGTACGAAAATTTTATCTGCTCCTGTTTCACCCTATTTATGACATTAGTACAGTGAAACTTGTCTATATTGGCCACCATTGGTTCCATCGAAAAGTGTCCAACTTACAGAAAACAAGTGTGATTGGTGTATTTTTAGAATAGGATTTCTAGTATTACTTGATTGTGAAATTTTAGTAAACAGTGGCACGACAGCTACTTATAAATAATACATATAGAGTAACCATAAAAATATACAGTACTAGAAAATATTACTATAGTATGTTTGATATATGTGCATACCTTTCTCTTCCTGAAAGCTAGTCTGGTACATTGGATTATTCGGATTGAAAACACAATAACACAAACAACCATGAAATAGAAGCATATGTACGCAGTTTACTGTAATTGATATTATAGCACACTGAGTTATTCAGATTGAAAACAAGAAAAGTTGTTATAAATTGAGAAATTCATATAAAATTTATACCGTCATTTCCCATAACTATGGTCCAGATTTTGCATATATTTGGCCATATCTTTTCTAATATTTGCCGCAGAAGTGCATAATTTTGGCTTTGGGTACTCTATACCTTCCGCTAATAAAATAATTTACTGTCGTTAAACTAAGCACTCTAAGTTCACATTTATGAAAAAAAATATGGTGGTACATAGTTATGTTCTGAGTTGCCCAACAATGGTCCATGAATAGATTGTGGTGTGGAAGGCAATGTTGGGAGTCAATTTACATGAAAATGAAAATCTACAGAATAGAAAATTTATTAAAAAGAAAATAAAAGTATTAAAGTACAAAGTTTTTAAAAAAACGGCACTGTAAATTATCAAATAGTACCATTTATAATATCACTGATATTTTAACATTAACACTACGGTACTACACTAAAGAAAGCACCAGTACCATTACAGGTTAAAACTAATTCAATTCAAAGTACTGTGCCATACCTTTCACTTTGAAAAGTCCTTGGGAAGAGGAAATTTGCTGGGGTGGAGTAATGTTAATGATAATATCACTTAGTGGATAATATAAACTATCTTCTTGTTGTGTCCATTTCCAGTACGACCCAGCTTTTTCCATACAAGAAACAACAGTCCCTGTCTCCCTTGTTTCATTTACAATGCCTGGCCATAGCCTACTGTCATAAGACACAATAACATACACACCCTCTTGCAACTGGAGTTTTCATGGCTAAAGATGTTGGTAGAGAAATCGTCTTCGTCTTCATGTAACATAGAGACATTTGTATCTGTATCTGAATTTGAAAGAGTTAAACGTGAGAGTTCCGGCTCGTCATCTTCACTGTCTGAAGATTCAAATTCTTTTGAAACTCGTCTGCGCTTCACTTTCATCTTACTTTTAGAAAGCTTCCGTTTTGGTGCTTGAGATCCACTTCTGGAAGGCTGTTCTGCTGCAACATTTCCCAAACCTTGAAACTCATCTATTGAAATGCTTCTACCAGGTTCAACATGTAGTTGTCTCTTCCGGGTAGTACCGGTACATTTTTTGAACGCTAACGCATTGGTATCATCATTATTACCACTGGTACTGGTGTCGTTTCCATAACGCATTTTCTCTAAATGTTGTAAGAAAACGGTTGATACAAGAGAGGAAGTTTTGTTCCTTTCAGGATCAGATGGTGGCAATCTATCTAACACTTCGTTCCTGTTAAGTGGATATATTCCAGTTTTGCGAAACCCAGACTTAGATTAACTGCTCCTCGATCATGAAGCGTTTCCATCAGCTTACGCAAGAGGTTCGGAAAAATAGCTTTCGGAAGGGTTCCTTGTTTCCGTCCTTCACCAGTAAAATAAGCAATCAATTGCTTCTTGGCATTTAATAATTTAGTAATTTTCAATAAAACTGATAGACCGGAACCCAGGGCCCCAGCGTGGATCCGCCACAGCCTATAGTCAATGAAATAGACCTAGGGTTGAACTAAGAAATAAAGGTGCAAACCAAATGGGATACATCTATGGTCCACATTGTAATAACACGCTACCACATTTCACAGACTAGAATTCCCAACTATGGTCCACGAAAATTGTGGTACATTGTTGGGATTCAAGTTGAAGACTTTTGTTTACTAGCCTACTACACAGAAACAATATAATTTCCTTCGGTAGTTTATATCTAGTTTTACTGTAGACATAAGACTGTTCTTAAAATAACAACTTTCATGCGTATCATACTTATCAATTTTATCCACCGAAGCTTACTTTTCACACTTTTGTGCACGAGGCAGTTATTGTTATTTTCATCACATCACGTCTCCCGCGCAAATAAAACTCGCGCGCTCAAACAAACTATGTTGCCCTATTGCACCATCTATTGGATGTTCTTTCCGATGCCTAGCTTAACTCCCGGCAGGAAACCGTACTAGCTATTGCTAATGACATCATGAGAATTGTCTTGGACCATAGTTGGATGCCTGGACTATATTTATGGGAAATGACGGTATGACTTCTTTTCATTTGTTCTGAAGGGTGGTTCATTCTAAACGTATTTGTTTTATTCTTTTTGGCAGATTATGCACATTCTAATGTTGTAGTTAACTACCTCCTGTTAATGAGCTAGAAGTGTTTCCCTTGGAGCAAAAGATGTTTTGAGAAAATCTTAAGGGAATTCATATCTAAAAAAAACTCCGCTATCTTTTCACAAGCCGACAAGTGCCAATAGTTGACAATTGAGATGGTTAGTTTTAACCTCAAGAATTTTCTGGCATTACTATACTACAGCTCCCACTGATTAGAGGAGCTGATATAGCTAATGGTTTTACCAAACCAGACGGGCTAAGCAAATACGTACAACCATTTCCTGAATTCCTGTACGTGCTTTTTCTTATTCACACCTTCCTTCACCACCCCTTTATCAGGGTAGTCTTCTGGCCATTGACCTCCAAGAGCAAATCGCGCGAATCCTTGCTTCTTTTCTCCAGTCACAGTAGGGTCGATGGACCTTGAATACAGAACATCTGCCTCTCATATGGGAATACGAATGAGCTAAGAAAAATAACAAAACGGCATTTTGCGTGGTCAAGATACGCAGGTAAATTTATCATTATCATCATAGGATAAACATTGCTTCAGTGTGGCCAACTTCCAAGATAAACAGGTGGCCAACTTATAGAGTAGTAAGTAACGAATGTCTTATGGGAAAATGCAGGTTCAAGACGAACTAGGCCAAGATAAGCAGGTGGCCAAGTTGACAGGTTTCACTGTATCTAATTATTAGAAGATTTCTGGCAGCTCCGCCTCTCCTATGGGTGGGGAATGACCCCACATTATTGAAAAAACACCAACTTTAAATTGTTTAGTCAAAATTCGATACAAACCGTGCAAAACACTTACATATTCCCAATTTTGACTTTACACCCCCAAACTGAAATTCCTGCTTAATTGTCATATTAGAACTCACTGTAAAACCACTAAAGTAACACAAGTATAACAAATATAGAGGATGTCGGGAGAAAAGAAGAAATATCATAAAATGAGCTTATTGAGAAAAATCGAGTTTTAATTCCTTAATAGCCTACTGTTTAAACGGATCACGAAATAGTCCTATGTAATATCGTTTACTGTGGACATTTAATAGTTTTAACCCTTCGTTCTTTGACCCTTTTGTACTTGCTATTTTGCCCGATAGAATGAACTACAAATTACAGCACAAAATCGATAGAAATAGCTGTTTTCTCACGACATCATAACACTGAAAGTTTCGTAATATTTTCCGTAAGTAGAAGCTTTGTTTTGTATATAATTAAAGACAAACTATATGAAAGTCTCATATATGTAGTTTTTTAATGTGAATATATTGTCTTGCTCAGCAAATAGTTTGTGTGAAATTTTCGTACATTGCCAAATTTTCATGAGATTCTTTTACTCTCCCAAATATATTTATAAGAAAAGAAGATCGGCTACTAATTTGTTAGTAAAATATTATATAAGGCACTAGATCTAATACGAAAGTACTAGCTATGGTCAAACTATATACCGATAAACTGAAAGTCAACTATACTTTTCACATAGTTTACTTAATACTTAACGTGAATAATTTCACGTTTACAAAAACTGATCTAACCACTAAGCCATTAAGTAGTTTAACGTCCCGCTGGCGTTACCCCACTTTTCAATAATATACTAGAAGCACAAAAGTTTCAACTGCGAAATTGGTATATAAATAAATATTTCTACTAAAATGTTTCTTTCTTTCTACAAAATTGCGCATTCGTTCTAGAAAAAGTAATATTTAAAATTGAGATGTGTTTCAAAATGTTATAGTACGTGCACATACTCTCAAATTATTTGACTCTATGTACTAGGCGTATGTGCTACCATCTATTGACAATATAGGGAGTAATTTTCCTTAAAATTTAGAGACAAAATTTGAGGATTGCTAGAAAGAAATGTTCGAGCGTTTCTTTTTCTTTTTTAAGCATTTTGATGAGAATGAAATATATTATGCATAGCCTCGATGCTGACGTCACCATTAATCCCATTATTAATTCATTTATTCGAATTTCCAGGTAAGTTGTATTTTAATATGAAAGATACAAAAAGAAAAATGGAAAATATTGGTCACAGCAATACGTAGGGGCACAGTGTTCAAGTTCCTAAACCTCTTAATCAGAAATGCCAACCTCAGATAACAAAATTATCAATTTTTGTATTTAAAATTATCGTACAGTACAAAAAATACCATATATTCGTTATGCACAATATTAAATTGTAGAAACAAATACAATAGCAATAATATATAATAAATGTATCTAGTAACGTTAAGTTTGGAACCCCAAATCGGCGTCACCGTCCTCACTTTTGTTTGGCATTACTCTGAACCAGTGTTGAATTCAGACATTTTCACCCGGGGGGGGGATATGAACTCCTCGTGGGGAGGGGAGCTTGGGTGAAGTAATTTCTACATTTTGTGATTGAAATTTTGAGAGTTTCTCCGGGAGGGAATGAATTTTCTTCGGG
Organism: Thermobia domestica; assembly: GCF_964235325.1. Classification (NCBI taxonomy): domain Eukaryota; kingdom Metazoa; phylum Arthropoda; class Insecta; order Zygentoma; family Lepismatidae; genus Thermobia; species Thermobia domestica. The sequence continues at coordinate 312,621,359 of NC_137458.1, forward strand.
GGAGACATTTCTCCCCGGGATACCCCCTGAATTCATCCCTGCTCTGAACATTTACACACCCCCTCATCTTAAAGACAATAAAGAATGAATGCAGGGTTGCCATTTGTCAATTCTCAAATTGTTATTGATTTATTTTAGCGGGAATTGACTGTTAAGAATCCAACCATAGTGCCTGTGTATTTTATAATTATTTAATACAGAATTTATATGCACATTCAAAAATTTCTTAAAAAGAAAAAACGTGCTTTCTAAAATTATTATTTTTAAAATAAACGTTGATTTGCTCAGCGATTTGTATTTTTAGTGTAAGTTATTTAAGATAGCAAAGCTAGTATTAACTAGTTAGTTAAAATTATCGTTTAGGCATATTATCAATTATCGCAAGGCAGGGCTTAAAGTGACATCAGAAGAGGTGATGGTATGGAACAAATATGCCCACTTACAAGGGCGCCGATTTCTCTGAAAATTTGGGGGAGCCCATTCAGATGCAGAAGGTATATATATATATATATATATGAAGATTTTAAGACAAATTAGCTTCATCCAATTATTCCAAATATTGTATATTCATAAATACAACAGGGGCCCACATGAGCTTCGGGGAGGCCCGGGCCCCCTCGGTCCCCCAGAATTGGTGCCCTTGCCCACTTAGAGAAGTAATTTGTACATCTCTACTCCTTACATTTTTGCACCACGTGGTGCCTCAGTGGTAGAGGGTTCACCTCTGGTTCATGGGGTCTTTGGTTCGATCCCAGCGCGCGCCATGTGAACTTTGTAGTGGACAAACACCGTGTGTGTGGGTTTTCTCAGGGTTCTGCCGTTTTCTCCCACTTTCTTCATTCCACTATTTCATTCAGTTCTCATCATCACTGACTCCTTTAGCCTACCGGCACAGGTCCGTATCCAGGGGGTGTCTGGTGGGCCGGCCCCCTAAATTTTTACTGCCTCCTAAAATTTTCACGGTAGGCTTACAAATGAACTAGAATATGATTGGATCAACCCCCAACTTCTACCGGCCACCCCTACATTTTTGGGAGGCTACCGGCCTCAGCCGGCATAATTGTAGGATGTAAAACTTAGAGATTTCACTTTCATTTTTGCACCATTTTTGACGTGAAAAATCTATAGAAAGAAAGAAAGAAAGAAAGAAAGAAAGAAAGAAAGAAAGAAAGAGAAAAAGAGAGAGAATGATTATTAAGATATAAATGTTGTACTTCCTTCTATAGACTTTATTTCGTACCAGACTTCGCAAAAATTTCGGAGCGAAACGCAATGCAAAATAAAAATTCTGTCTCGAAAACTAAAACACAAATTTTGATTGCGTTGACGCGAACCGTAACGGAATGGCACGTCATATCTACTGTATTGAGCAACGCTAACTCCTAATAGTTAACGATTGCCGCGGATAGTTATAATGCTGAAAGTGAAAGTACGTTACTGCTTATTATTAAGACAAGAATTGTGTTAAATGCAAATAAGCTAGTATTTACTTGTATAAAATCTACAAGTATTTATTCCATGCCAAGCACAATATTAATCAAGCAACAGGAACACAGTATATAAACTAATCTCAGTTGTTGCTGTTCACCTTTAGGACAGTGCAATATTTAACAAATTGTACTACTAGCGTACATCAAGCATACTACCACTAACAGGTCGTAACCACATTTAGATTTGAGCATTAACATATGTGTAACTGCAAGTTAGTTGGGGAAATTTAAAAAAAAAAGTTTAAATATAAACAATCAGTAATTTTAATTATGATTTTAACCATTAGTGTACAGGGGCCGAAAGCTTCGGAGGGAATAACCGATCTTAATAATAATAATAATAATAATAATAATAATAATAATAATAATAATAATAATAATAATAATAATAATAATAATAATAATAATAATAACGGTAATAACATTGTGTGCGTGGGTTTCCTGTGTGTTCTCCCGTTTCTTCCTATTTTCTTCATTCCACCGTTTCATTGAATTTTCCACCGTCTCTTTGAGTCTAGCCGGGACGTAAAACTCAAATTTCATTTCATTCTTCAATAATAATAATAATAATAATAATAATAATAATAATAATAATAATAATAATAATAATAATACAATTTAATTATAAAGCCGTTTTTATTTTCTGGTACTTTATTCACAAGAGTATCTCGGCTGTACTATTTAATCACACCATGCAAAATCCATTTTTAAAACTCAGAATGCAGCTTATTTATGTAAGTTTTTAATACACTATACTATACAATTCAGAAAAAGAACCAAAAAAAGAGAGAAAGAAAGAAAGAAAGAAAGAAAAGAAAAAAATCGGACACATCATTAAAAATTATTTTAAGCTTTCGACAGACTCCTAAATTCGCAGACTAATCCACAAACCTTGTTAAACTAGAACAATATGCTATGTTTTCTTTACAGATAAACTGAAGAAAATGATTTCTTTGTAGGTAAACTGAAGAAAATGGTTTCTTTGTAGATAAAATGAAGAAAATGGTTTCTTTGTAGGTAACATGAAGAAAATGCATTCTTTGTAGGTAAAATGAAGAAAATGCATTCTATGTACGTAAAATGATTAAAATGCATTGTTTGTAGGTAAAAATAAAAAAAAAAGTATTGCATTCTTTGTAGGTAAAATAAAGAAGATGCAGTCTTTGTAGGTAAAATGAAAAAATGCATTGTTTGTAGGTAAAATGAGTAAAATGCATTGTTTGTAGGTAAAAATGAAGAAAATGTATTACATTCTCTGTAGGTAAAATGAAGAAAATGCATTCTTTGTAGGTAATATGAAGAAAATGCTTTCTTTATAGGTAAAATGAGTAAAATGCTCTCTTTGTGGATAAAATGAAAAAAAAAAAATGCTTTCTTTGTAGGTAACATGAAGAAAATGCTTTCTTTATAGGTAAAATGAGTAAAATGCATTGTTTGTAGGTAAAATTGAAGAAAATGTATGGCATTCTTTGTAGGTAAAATGAAGAAAATGCATTCTTTGTTGGTGAAATGAAGAAAATGCATTCTTTAGAGGTAAAATGAAGAAAATGCATTCTTTGTAGGTAAAATGAGTAAAATGCATTGTTTGTAGGTAAAAATGAAGAAAATAAATTGCATTCTTTGTAGGTAAAATGAAGAAGATGCATTCTTCGTAAGTAAAATGAAGAAAATGCATTCTTAGTAGGTAAAATGAGTAAAATGCATTGTTTGTAGGTAAAAATGAAGAAAATGTATTGCATTCTTTGTAGGTAAAATGAAGAAAATGCGTTCTTTGTAGGTAAAAAGAACAAAATGCATTCTTTGTAGATAAAACGAAAAACTGTATTCTTTGTAGATAAAATGAAAAAATGCATTTTTTGTAGGTAAAATGAAGAAAATGCATTTTTTGTAGGTAAATTGAAGAAATGTGTTCCTTGTAGATAAAATGAAGAAAATACATTTTTTTGTAGGTAAAATGAAGAAAATTTATTCTTTGTAAGTAACATAAAGGAACTGCATGCTTATCCTAACAGTATTCATGAAGTGACAAATCGCAACTCTTAAAAAATGTAATAAATTTAGAATACATGATCCATGGCAACATTGGAAAGTTCCAGTTGGAATGTTAAAACACAACATGCGGTGAAAATTAGGAGTGTTGAAAAAAAATTTGAAAGATCGAATAATGGACGTTTGGTAAACATTAGAAGCAGTCCGAAATATCTACTGGTTAACTATAGAACAAAATAAGCATACCATTGACTTTTTGGGAAAATTTGCTATTAAAATGAGGTGTCACATGCTATGGTTTTCATTTTTTTTTAAACTTCACTTTAATTCAAAATGGATGATTAGAAGATGGCTACCGTCAGGGTCATACCTACCATATGACTTCCCCCTAGCCATTATATGTATCTACATGGTTGTTCTTTCATTAATACTTCGTTTACAAAGGGTAGTAAGGGACTTCTGCAGTAATCTCTTATAATCACATCACAACTCTTAAAAATTATTTTAAAAACTTGAAAACATGCACCATGTCAAAAATTTTTGTCATCGCAAATAATGCATACATGCCGTCTATAAGAAAAAAAATCATTGAAATCGGACCCGGACATTTGGGTGATATCCGTTGTTAGGATTCTGTTTCTACGGATATGAATCCTTGAGTTCCTTAGAACATAAAGAGTTAGTTGCACTAAGTATTATAAATTGTAAATGATATTAGATTTTATAAGTAACTCAACTGGCAAAATCTTTCTGATTCCTGGGGGCGCGATGGCTCAGTGGTACAGCGTTCACCTCCGCTGCTTGGGGTCCCTGGTTCGATCCCAGCCCCCGCCAAGTGAACTTTGTAGTGGACAAACACTGTGCTCGTGGGTTTTCTCGGGTTTATCCCGTTTTCTCCCACTTTCTTCGTCCCATCATTTCATTAATTTTTCATCATCACCGTCTCCTTTAGCCTAACCGGCATAACCGTGGGACGTAAAACTTAAAGATTTCATTTCATTTTTTTTTCTGATTCCTTCGTCGTGCACTATGTCCATTGTTATTTGGTACCTTCGGTTTACAGTCATAAGATTAAGATCGACTTTTATGGATGATATTCTAAGATTACAGACTAGGGCAGTGATTCTCAAACTTGTTGTTACTGCGACCCACTTTAAATAATAAAAGTATACTGTGGCCCACCAACATTTATTCAAATACACATAGACATTCTTTCTGAATAACTGTATCATATGAAACTGTACGCATACGTAAAGAGAGTTAAAGTGTTCCCATAGAAAGGTAACACAGAGTTAACACTACTCGCCCCCCCGACACAATACCCTACCCCGTGACAGATTTTGACTCACCCATTCTCCACCCTAACCCAGCATCTCTACTAACTGCAAACAGTGCCAGGCTATGAGCAACCATTTAACCTACTCTTTACCTCATTAACAAACGCTTCCAATTTTCATTTTCTGAGTAGTACTTCATAACATAAGTTTTTGCATCAAAATAAAATTTTGATAATTAAAAGGAAAAATTTCTCGCTACCCACCAAAAAACAGTCCGAAGACCCACCAATGGGTCCCGACCCACACTTTGAGAAACACTGGACTAGGGATTTGATTTCTGAGTTTAAGGCATCTATGGCCATGTTCGTCCGTTACACATGTGAAGGATGATGTTCCGCTACGATTACATTACGCTGGAAATTGGATTTGGGGGACAGTAATGGGAGGGGAGGCAGCGGTCTGGGACTATTGTATTAGGTACTATACCGGCATTTGGTGGTGTAAATGAGGAAAATACAGGAAAACCTTCACTCAGGATGGCTGGACTGAAAAAGCTATTTTATGGCTTTTCGACTGAATGTTCCCACCGGAAATCGAATCCACGTCCGTTCACTACCCGGTGCCACTGATAATATTCTAAGAATACATCTACCAAACTACATCTTTGAAAGTACTATAAATAAATGAAAGTGAATCTGTTAACGACAATAATATTAGAAAGATTATATTTTAATGTCTTGTGTTGTTTCCGAGACTAGAAATATAATTTTGTTGTCTGGTCTCGAAAATCTTATAGAAATTTCGTTTTATAAAATTAATGTAAAGAAAAGTATCAACTGATTTTTTTAAACTTCATCTAGAAATAATGAGAATTCTTCCGCATCACAAGAGGTCTATGAAAAGTGTGAACAGCACTTAAATCATATTTATTATTGTAGCATATTTTATAATGTCTTGCCGGGCAAGCAGCCAAAATTTTTTCCTGGGAGGGGTCCAATACTGTATGACACAAGTCTTTCCAGCCTTAGAGCAAAGTAGATGTAAACAAAGCGAAATGTATTACTCCGCGGCTCACATGTGCTTCGGCAGTGAGAGACGTGGACAGCAAGATCTTCTGCTAGCTTATTGTCGTCGCATAATTTCCAAAGTGTATAGTAAGGCTCTGTTGGTTTATATATAATTAACGCACTGAACTGACTACTGTTATGTTGGAAATACATATTTTCTTAAATCGTTATATTAACGAGATTGCCTCTGTTCCTGTTGTTCTCTTTTGTGTTTTATAACACGAGAGGAAGGTGGATTATTGCAACACTCTTTCGCCATGGAACTCTCTGCATTCTACAATTTCCAATGAGTGGGGCCGGCGGGCGAACGCATACGCATGCGCAGTAAATACTATATGTCCAAGGACGGGTGAGATTGAAATAAAGCTACATCTGTTGTTAAATATTATATATATTGCGTTTATTATCACAAAATACAGGATAAATTCGGATATTTACATTTGAAATTATTATTTTAGTAGGGATTATGTTGCGGTAGGATATTAGTGCAGTGAGACCAACAACCAATCACTGGTCATCGATCCACTGGTAGTCAGGTGGGTTTGTTTACACCCACTTTTTTCTAAGTCTGGAAAGAGATTACATCCATGTAGTATTGAACTGGTATCGTTCTGCACCGAAAAGACGACAGGTAATTTTTAAATATTGCTACTTACCCACATTCTCGGGAAAAAATAGAGCTAGATTGCCTTTATACGAAGAGTACAAATCAAGTGTGAGATAAATATCTTCAGGCTACATCATTCATTTCTCTGCTAAACAAATATATTTTTATCAAGAAAGTGTAGAAATATATCTCAAGTAACCAAGTTTTTGGGGGGTCCGGAACTAGTGATGAGTGCAAGAGTCTCGGTCTTGAAGTTTGTGCAAGAGTCTTGCATGCAAAACCAAGACAAAGACCAAGGGGTGCAAGATCAAGACTCTTGCACAAGTACCAGTACTACATGATTTCTTTATAGAGTGTAAAAGGGAAGGGGAAAAATCATTACATCTTTCACTTGAATTTCTTAAAGAAATAATAAACACTTCTGACCAGAGTATATACACTTGTTTATTAAAAACTAAATTTCAGTGTAACAGTTTCAACAACGTAACATTGTCTTCATCAGACACTAACTGAAAGAGATGTCTTAGACAACAACAACAGGTCTTACTCTTAAACAACAGGTATAAACAACAGGTGTGTTTGGAAAAGATAAACACAGGTGGGAGGGTAATTAAGTCAGGGCAGGTGGCCGAAAGAGGACGCCCGGGGAAGTCCGACCCAGGTGGCTTCCCATGCACACAAGGACTTTCACTTTTAGTATAAATAACTGCGCTCTAAGACATCTCTTTCAGTTAGTGTCTGATGAAGACAACGTTACGTTGTTGAAACTGTCACACTGGAATTTAGTTTTAAAAAAACAAGTGTATATACTCTGGTCAGAAGTGTTTATTATTTCTTTAGTGAGTTCCAGAGTCGTGACGGATAGAGTTGAATTTCTTGGCTTCAGTATAAATGCTGCTGGAGTGAATGTGTTCCCAGTAGTTTATGCAATCTGTGTGAGTCGATGTGTCCCTGTAGCATATAGCTACAGTATGTCGTTTTGTGAATCGGTTGTTCGCTTTTTCTGTAGTAATTACTCGTTTTGAAGCCACACAGGTGTCATTCTAATCAAAGCATGTTGCACACAAAGAAATGTGTTATTGGTGCTGGATTACGATGCATTCCTGCGTTTGAAACAAAGAGAATTACTTATCAGGAAATCAGACACTATTCTACGTGTGTATACAGTATAATCTGGAATAACCTTAAACCTCTTACCTTCGAGTTGGTAAAGTTTGTCGGCTCATCCTGGGATAAATACAGCAAAAGAGGGATTTGTTTTTTCACCCTTCAGTTGCTTTACTTCAGGCAGTCTGCTGATGAAACGCCACAAACTTCTAGTAAGGAACTGAATACGAAATTGGAAAAAGTCTTTCTCATTCAGTACTGAACAGACATACCCACTCCTCTTTAGCTTCGAAATAAGTGATAGTGACCGCTATGGTAGTAGTTTTGTACAGTCCGCAGCAAAAAACCTGCAACATGAGCATGTAAGTTTATTGTGAAACCACGACTAACAGGCAGGGAATCAACATAACGTCTTAGTGGCACTAATCACGCCAGGAGGAACCTCGGTGTCCTCCTCTGCACACATATTTTGGAGCAAAAGACTTCGTCCTTGCACAATAAACTTACATGATCATGTTGCAAGTTTTTTTGCTGCGGACTATACCACCAGACGATAGTAGCAATGAAAGTACTATAGACCTACACGAAACTTTCGTAAAGCGTAAGAAGAAATTTTCGAAATCAAAAACGCAAGTGGCGAGCGCAAAAAGTAAATTTCATGCGTACTTCAAAGTTGTTGTGGGAAGTGGGAAGCATCCCTATAAGTTATGCAAACTATACAAAATAATAATAATAATAATAATAATAATAATAATAATAATAATAATAATAATAATAATAATAATAATAATAATAATAATAATAAAACCGAAGGAAGCGGTTATGTCGGTGGAGGTCTTAACTGTCAAACAGTAATATCATTAAGATTTTGTTTTGTTTCTAGGGCTGAAGACAAGACTGGACAGATTACCTAGCAACTCCAAAATTTCGTTCAGTATTTTCGAATTATCTCCAATCAAGGACACAGTGAAATTCGCTTGCTATAGGGGCATAAGAATCTTGTTGCTGTTCCACGATTGCACATTTTTGGTATCATAGTCATGTAAATGCACTTTCTAATATTTTACAAATTCATTAAGATACAAACATGCCATTTTGCTCCAACTACTTTCTGAGAAGCTTTTTTCATCAATGTTTTTATTTTTGTTTTCGACTTTTGACCTACCCAAAACAGTACACATAGTCTACTCGTAAAGTTTAAAAATAGCCAATATTAAACAGAATATAAAATTATGCATATTCAGACAAATTTTTAACTGTAACATACTTTTGGTATGAAACTTGAAGAGCCATCGAAGAAATTTAGGGTGCTTGACTCCTCAAATACGGCTTAGTGACGTCATTGCTTTCGAAACTAAGTGAATGGCTAGAGTGGCAGTACAACTTGTACCAGAGTTTTTTTAAATTATTATTATCATTTGATTTGATTTGAGTTTAGCGACCCGATCAGCAGCGAGGCTATATGAGATATGGATCTACAGCTTAATGTGGAATCCGAAACCTATGAGCTCCCGCCGGAAATCGAACCCGGGTCATAGTCAGGGGCATAATTACGATTCAAATCATGAAGAGTCGAAGTGGGGAAAGAAGAGATAGAGCAGTAAAAATAAGCCTTTTTACACTGAAATCGTTTGATGTAGAGAATTCAAAGGTTTCGATATAGAGATCGTCTATAATTAAACTATGAAATATTAGTTGCCGCTAACCAGAGGTGTTCATTTCTTCTCAACCTGGCATTCACAAACTGACTTCGAACTCACGCTCACTCGGACACAAGCAGAATCGGACTTCATGACTCAGTCGATGTAACCTCGCGCTCACACGATCTTGCGCTGACGATGGGGAAACAAATTCGAGCTCACTCCCCACTCAGAACTTCACGCTCATTAGATCTTACACTTAGGCTTCTTACACATTATCCGGCGATTTGCCGGATCCGTTTCCGGCAGTTTGCCCGATGAGAAGAGTACCGTTTCATATTATCCGGCGCTTTGCCGTGGATGAAAATATACGAGCAGGGTTGCTGTGCAACTGAAAAAACAAAACATTGTGGCACATGTCGTGTTGTGGTAGTTGGAATGGACAGATGTAAAAAGTGTCTTCTACTCGCCTTGTGAAGACAGACAGAAAAAAAAAGTCAGACACACATATTATTCACCTTTTTTTTTTTTTTTTTTTTGAAGAAGTGGTATCTTGAGGAATATTTTTCTATACTTTTTCCACAATTGATAGACTTGAGCAAAATAGCGGCCAGGTTCTGGATATTTAAAATACGATCCCGGTATTCACCTGTTGTGACTGGGAAAACCAGGATAAAGTCCTTTCAGGATAGTCGGTGGTTGAGTTCTATCCCAGAATCCAGTGGAGGATCCAGAAGGTAAAAACTGGGAGACTGTCGGACCCCAGACTATGAGAAGTATATCTTTAGTAAGTTTCAAAAATATATAAATAATAGGTTAAATTATTTTCGTCACCCTGAAAACTGAGGGGCATATGCCCCCCGGCCCCGGTCTAGATCCGCCACTGCCAGAATCCCAAGTCAACACAACCACTGAGCCCAAGACTGATCTGTAGGCATTATTATTATTATTATTATTATTATTATTATTATTATTATTATTATTATTATTATTATTATTATTATAGTATTTCGGGTTAATTCTTTTCTTTTAAGCGTTCCGACTATTGACTCAAGACTCTTTAAAGCACTGCTTTAGTCCCTGTATTCAAAGGACTATTCAAGAAATTACTACTATAGAAGTGTTAAAGATAATTATAAAATATATAAGGTACGGTATATTTATCAAATATCACATCATGAATTCCCTCTTGCTTTGCGAAAGTACATAAAGGTATTATTAGTAAATATATAATATTGCTGAAGTATTTGATAGTGTATATTTCAATTTTGGGACACCACAAATTTATAGAATTACAAGCTCATTTGTCCAGTGCTACCCGGACATTTATTTCTCCCAATTTTCCAATAAATAGAAGAAAATAATTTATATTGATTTGGATTCTTTAATCAACGACCTATGGATTCGACACTTCGGTAGTATCGGTCGCTTTCGATTATTTTTACATGCGATTTTTTCCCATATATTGTATGCAACAAGTTTGGTTAAAATTACTCTAGGTGTACCGGGCTAGAACATAACCACACACACACACACACACACACACACACATATATATATATATATATATACAGTTTGTATGCACGTAAAACACACGCATCCATATTATCGCATCCACTCTCTACTCTTTCCTGGCAACACTTGCTTTCTCCCCCAACACTCATCCGGCAGTTTGCCGCGTATATTTGAAGAGCTTCATTGCTTGTAATGTCACGCTTGGCTATACACGGCGATCTGCCACGCCGGATTCTAGCAGAGAGATCCGGTTGTTTTTGCTCGCCGGATAAATGTTTGGCGACCGCCGCACATATGTGAAAAGCTCCATTGAGTGCAATGTCTTTCTACCTTGTCCGGCAATTCGCCGGAAACGGAACCGGCAAATCGCCGGATAATGTGAAAGGGCGGTTACATCATTTTGACATCACGCTCCCACCATTATTTTGAACTCACGCTCACAACATTCAAATTCACCCTCACAACATCATTCAAACTCACACTCACTCATCTTCACGCACACATTCAACTTTTCTTTCATGCGCTTCAGGGATAGACTCCCCAGTTTGGGAACCAGTTAAATATTGAATCTTTTAAAATATATAAAAAGATTACGAAACGTTGTAATTTATCTTGTATAAGTAGTGAAGCGTGAACAAAAAAATAAAGGTCATTGCCTATGTTGCACAAGAAACATACATTGTATTTCCGTTACTATAGGAGCATTGTAAAATTTATTATCAGTTGTATACAGAGTAAAAGTTGCGTTTAAAAAGCATAAGATTTCTTAAAAGCAAGACTTGCAAGACTCTTGCGGTTCCAGTGCAAGACCAAGACCACCCGGGTCTTGGTCTTGCATTTGTTCATCATTATCCTGAACCGGTTGACCCAGTTGTGGGTGCGTATTTGTGTCTTGCGTGTTTTTAAACGTAGAAAAATGCTCTTGAATGTGTTCATATAATTACTTTATGAATTTATAGTGTTTATACTGTGTATAATATAATATAAAACAATGCTGGGATCTATTTCTTGAAATTTCTCGACTCGAAAAGAAATGGTCACATTTCCTTCTCGTCTCTCGATTTTTTTTTTTTTAAAGGCTTTTCTCGTCTTGTGAGAATTGCTAAATGTGCCTCGGTAATGGGTTTACAAGAACAATATTTAAGCGGAAACATTGTTCTTTTGCGAGAAGTAGTATGTATTTTTATACATAATAGTTCCGCGAAACCCTCAGGAAGGGAAAACAAAAAATAAGTTGTCATCACATAACTCACCCAGCCAGAATACGCTAAAAACTACTTCCTTTTTATACAATAACAAATCCTGCTAACCTTAATACTAAAGCATGTACAGACGGTCTATGTTTATTTACTATGATCTTGAATCCAGTTGGAACAGCAAACTCCGTAGTACGTGGAAGCCATTCAAGTGTATGTTGATAGCATGGCTGTCATTAAGGCGCTAAAACGGAAGCGCTTTGAGTGAGAAACGGGATTAAAGCTCATCTTCTTTATTCTTCCTAACGAAAATTGATTGATCAAATATATACAGGGTGTGGAAAAAGCAGTGCTGTAATGCTAAAATTTTCAGAGGGTATATGCTGCTTTGTGATCGTCTATGATTATCAATGAAGACATAAAAGGTATTTTCTTAAAGAACAATGAAAAATCCATGTATTAGTTAATTCATTTAAAACATAAAGGATACATTACGTATTATAGTCAAAAGCATTTTATGCTATTCTGTTGATGATACTCTTTACCTACATCACACTATTAATAACATAAATGGATGTAAGTATGGGGAAGGAACCAACTCACTCCGAGAAGAAACAAAAAAATCGCGCTCGATGTGTCAGAAATAAGAAAATTGTGCGCAAATTTATCTCTATAAAATTATTAAGACTTTTCTTTTCAACAATAAGTTCTTTATTGCTCAAAGTTACGTATTACCATCGGTATGACATTGAAAACATTCATGCCTTAGTTTTAAAATATCGAACAAATTTTATTTTCTTCAGCATCGAACAATGTATTAAGAGTCTTCATCCCGGCGAAATTAAAATACCGCTAATTTTACAGTAATTGTGTGATATCTTCAAATAGATAAAAGGTAATCGAAATGTGGAACAAGAGCGCCCTAGACAATATTATTTTACATGAGATACCGTTATCACGACTCACTTATCTGCTTTCGATTTCGAGCCATTTTGAAAATCGGCATTTATTTTCGCGTTTCTAAACAGCTGAAAACGGAAAGCCACTAGGTGACTTGTGATAACGGTACCTCACGCAAAATAATATTGTCTAGGGCGCTCTTGTTCTACATTCAATTATCTTTTATCTATTTGAAGATATCACATAATTACTGTAAAATTAGCGGTATTTTAATTTCGCCGGAATGAAGACTCTTAAGTAATTGAAATATCACAGCCATCAACCTTAAAACGTTTTGATATCCTGTCAGAACAAACATGCATCGATCAATCCTCTCATCTTAAAACTAACAATTTTGTGGTTTGGTTCTTTCCTGTATAATAAGGACTCACATATTTGAATACCTGCTAAGAATATATATATATATATATATATATATATATATATATATATATATATATATATATATATATATATATATATATATATATATATATATAAACGTGATATAGTCACTTTATCATTGGAGTCATACCTCGATGAAATAAATATAAAGGAAATAAAAGTAGAAAGTACTATAATGCTTTGAAGCAGAAGGTACACTCTCATGACTAAGGTTAAACAGAGCGTATATGGCGTGTACCGCCGTTTACCCTCGACTACAGCCCTGGGAAAAAGTCCCTGTATGGTCCATTATCTCGCGAAATATACAGATAAGCAAAACAAACAAAAATATGTGTTAAATAGTTTTGAAAATTCAATTATACCAAACACAACCTCATATTCCTACCCCCTTCAGGGGTGCGGTGTAACTTTAAAATTTTAAATGTTAACCCCAATTTTTTTTTTTTATTGCACATTTGGGTTCTCCATAAAAAGGGACAGTGATTTGACCCAGAATTGAAAACAGTACCTTCACGGATGGCACTTGAATCAACACACACACACAAAAAAGCAACAAACGGTTATGAAAATTCGAATACGGTAGAGCACTGGACTGCGGAGGCAGGGGTTCTCAATTCGATCCTCGCACAACGTAACACTTTTATATATTTTTCTACGTAAATTTGTGCCCAAATAATGAATTCATACCTTTTAAATTCGACAAAAATAATGTATTTGTCCAAGATTTAATAACTTGCCAGAAAATACAAACTGCAACGAAAATGGTTTGTTTTTGTTGTAAATAACCCTATGAACAGCTCTAATCTTAATAAACCTATTACTAAGAACCACTTCATAAAACTAGTTTGCAAATTAATTATTGAAATTTGTATATAACTTGAATAAAGTACTAATTGAAGTTAAGACATATGAACTTAATATTTGGGGAAATAACAAAAGGAAAAAGTTATTTTGACCGGGATCGAACTCAAGACCCCTGACTCGGCACTCCACTCCACTAACCGTTTAGCCACACAGTAAGGGAGTGGAAGTTTCCATTTTCATAATGTTCTGGTACCCTCTTTTGGTGTTTGTCTATCCATGAAGGCACGGTTTTTAATTCTGGGTCAAATCACTGTACCTTTATCTGGAGAACCCAAATGTGCAATGAAAATTGGGGTTCCTATTTATTACTTGAAAGTTACCTCTCGTACCCCCGAAAGGAGTGGAAATAAGGGTTTGTGTTTGGTATCATTCCATAGCTTTTTCAAAATTATTCAATACGTGTTTTTTTGTTTGTTTTGCTGATCTGTATGTTTCGCAAGATATTGGACCGTTCCGAAACTTTTTTCGCACCCTGTATATTTACTGATTCTACCATACAACATTTTATTTTTCTCATCTGCATTGTCTTCCGTTCTTTTTCGCAAACACATGATAGACTTGGGTTGTCAGATGTCCTGCTTTTAGCCAGATCAACTAGCTTTGGAAGGACAAAATTGATGTCCTACTTTGTAGATAAGCCGGAAACGTTTTGTCTTCCTTGTATGGCTGAAAAATAACTCCTATTAAAAAAAATAGACAGTCTCAACATGGTTTAATTTTATAAAGAATATAACGATAACAATTATAAATATGTATATGTTGATATGGACAACAGTCCGTATCGTATGATATCATTTTTCTTCTATGACCAGATCTGAACTTGTTAAACGTGTTAAGTTTTGTGGCCAGACATGTATAAACATGTTTTTCTAGACAGTTCGATATAATACGTAAAGAAGCCATTTGGGTATATTCTGAATTATAAAGAAGGAATTTTGTGAAAAATAAAAAGGTAAATGGAGAAAGTCTTTAGAAAATACATGAGTTTAAATATATTTTATCTTGAGTGTTATTGAATATTTAGCGAGTAAACTACGTTTTAATTAGTTCAAGATGTTATAACGAACTTAGGGCTGATATATAGATATTATAAGAATATTGCTTGCCATCTCTTTATCATACTTTGGGTCCTATGGAACCCGGAGGTTCAATATTGCATTCACAAAAGCTCTCCACTGACTTCTGTCCTTAGCCAACTGGATCGAGTTTCTACTTCGTGTTCCTATTTCTGCGAGATATATCTTAATAGTGTCCTTCCATCTGCGCCTAGGTATTCCTAATGATCGTTTGCCGACTAGATTTCTAGTTAAATCTTTAACAGCGTTCCTACTTACTTCCATTCTGGCTACATTACCTGCTCATCTTGCTCATTCTAGACTTGATGACCCTAACAATGTTTGCTAAGCAATATAAATTATGTAGTTCCTCGTTATGAAGTTTCCGTCATTCCCCATTCCCGTTCCTCTTGGATCCGAATATTCGTCTTAGGATCTTGTTCTCAAATACTTTCAGTCTACATTCTTCTCATAGAGTAAGCGACCATGTTTCGCAACCATATAGAACAACAGGCATGATTATCGTTTCGTATATTTTAAGCTTCAGATTCCTCGAGAGAATTCGCGACGACAAGAGATTTTGAACCGAATAGTAACACGAATTCCCTGCTTTTAGTCGACACTTAATTTCTTCGTGAATATGATTTTCGTCTGTTAATATTGATCCTAGATATATAAAAGTATCCACTCCGTTGAACGTATTATTTGATATTTTAACGCATCCATAATTTGCAGTATTACAATCCCAACAAACTTCTATATATTTAGTTTTCTCTGCATTTACTTCTAAAACCCATATTCCTGTAAGCGTTTAATAAGCAACTTACATCAGACGAGGAAAAAGCACAGATTCATTTTCAGGGAATGTTCTTTTCCTAGAAACTTTAAAATCTGCAAAATAATAACATCGTACTTTTTTTTTTTTTTCATATTCAACTCTAACGCAGAATGCGAGAGTATATTTTCAAAAATCAGTTATGGACAAGATCAAGAGCGCCCATGTTGTGGTTTCCAAGGGGGGCAAGTATAAGCGATTTTTCAAAAATAGTTTCAAATTTTGCTGTAACTAATGTAAAAATTCTATTGGATTTTCGATATTCTGAAGTACAATTTTCTCTAGGGGGACGAGCGCCCCATTTTGCCCCCCTGATGAGTGTCCTTGGACAAGATGCTGATATTGAATCTGAAACATATTTGTGTGTTACAATGTGTAGTAAGATTTTAAATAATAAAAGCTTTAAATAATAAAAAGATTTGATAAACGACAACACTGCAGAATTTTATACTGTATTAATGATGACGTTGAAGAAGAAGTGAGACAAAGCATTGTAAACAGTCCTACAAAATCAATCCGGCGTACTTCTCGACAGCTGAGCATACCACACATGACAGTTTGGGCGTGTGTGTTGAGAAGACGGTTGCATCTCAAACCATACAAATTACAAATGGTGCAAGAATTAAAAGACACTCATAGATTTAATTGCTCGTAAGAAATTTTTTGCAAGAAATTGACTACAGATGAGATGTATGCAATATCACCAATGGAACCCACACTGAACCTCTTCTGATGTATTTTGCTACAAAATGGCACCAAAACAAGGGCGCCCATATTGTGGTTTCCAAGGGGGAGGGGCAAGTATGCGCGACATTTCAAATATAGGTTCACATTTTGCTGTAACTAATGTAAAAAATCAATTGGGTTTTCGATATTCCGAAGTACGATTTCCTCTAGGGGGAGGGGCAATCGCCCCACCTTGCCCCCTGATGGGCGCCCCTGCACCAAAACCATATGTCAGATAAATGAATAAATCAATAAGATTTTTCGAAGTTGTAAAGTTTTTTTTTTTGATACACCCTGTATTATCACGCAGGCAACTACCTGGGATCGAACTAGGTATCCCTCACATCTTCGAACTCTAAGCGAATTCGAGTCGAGTTTCGAGGCGAGTCACTGTTTTGAGTTCGAGTTTCGAGTCGAGTCAAGTTTGATAAATGGCTCGCTCGTTCAGCTCGTTTTAACTCGTTTTGAAATCATTGCCTGATTAGACTGGAAAGCGAAAGCTATGAGAAATGTAAGCAGTAACGTGGAATTTCACATTTTTCAGTGTTGCTCACGAGGTGAGAGACTGCTCGCATCTCGCCTCGTCTCGATTAACACGACGAAAATAGATTTTTATAACGAAACAGCCTCACACGTCGTGAGCACTAACATAAGTATATACTGTAGTTCTCACCACCAAGATTGAGACCTGCACGGTGAAAGTTTTGAGCCGAAGCAGAAGCCCAAACCATGTAGGGATGTTAACCGGCTTAGCTTGGTTCAACTAAGCAAACAGCTCGAGCCGGCTTGGTTGAGATGAGGCACCCACTCGGCTTAGGTGAGTCATCGTCTCGATCCGGTTCGGTTGGGGTGAGCCATCAGCTCGGTTTGTTTCGACTCGTGTCGATTTGGGTGGGTGAGCTATTGGCTCGACTCGATAGGGAATGAGCTGTGAGCCGAGCCGTTGAGAATCCTAAATCCGGACCAAGCAGTTTTCAACATATGTGGCCGGCGCCCTCTAACTTTTAACGATTTTTGGTTCGAGGTCGGATACTTGCTCCTCCGGAACTCAAACCCAGAAACTCGTGAACGATGTCCTTGCTTCCTAGGCTTCACGACAAGTCCGAGGTCAGCAATCAACTAAGTTTTTAGTATTCAGTTACAAACCACCTATCTTTCATGTTTATACACGGTGTTGTTATAATAATAATAATAATAATAATAATAATAATAACTAAGCGGTTAGCGTACGCGCGTTTGGCGTGGGAGATCTGGATTCGATTCCGGGCGGGAGCTCATGTGGTTCGGATTCCACGTTAATCAGTAGGTCCACGTCTCATATAGCCTAGCTGCTGAAAGGGACGTTAAACTCAAAGTCAACAATAATAATAATAATAATAATAATAATAATAATAATAATAATAATAATAATAATAATAATAATAATAATAATAATAATAGTAGTACTATCATTGATAATAATTATATTGTCTATGCAGCATATTTGAAGAAAGTACTTGAAACTACACACAGCATTTGGCTCGATTTGACTCGACTCGACTCGAAACTCGAGTCAAATTCGAGTCGAGTTGGAGTAAATATTTCGAGTCGATTTCTCGAGTCGAGCTTAAAGATGTCTGTTTCGAGTCGAGTCGAGTTTCAATGAAAACTCGCTCGTACCCATCCCTACTCACACCAGAGAAGAGGGTTCTGTTACTGTGTCGACTTGTCTGCAGTATCATGTTTCGCCGAAGTATTCAGATTTTTATACACACACTACTTATGAATGCTGTAGAGAGACTACACAATCTATCTTCATTAGTTTACAATGAAGATCCTGAGCCAACATTAAGTCAGTTGTCCTATTTGATGAATGAAACAGCACCGAGTATGCAAAATATATGCAGAATACATCGGAAACTGCTATTATATATATGCAGAATAGTAAAGAGAAAAAAATCGGATTCCTTTTCTCATGTGGTCCTTCTAAGACAAAGGTCGGAACCAAATGAGTCCCTCCTAACCAGTTCACCTACTTTGAAGGTCAACAAGATTTTAAAAACAAAACAGAAGCCTTAGGTTTATTTATCCGTTATATTGTCGCTTGGTGTGCTTACTTATTGTCATACTACTTTTATAATCGGTTTATGTAGTAGCAAAAATACCAGGAATTTTGCATCCATCTATTCGGCTTTTAACGAGATGCAATTGAAAAGGTCCAGATTGTAAGATGATAGAAGTTTCAAAACAGAGGCGGATGAAAAAAAAAAAAAATACTTGCGCAAGCGCGTCTTAAATTTCAATCGTTCCCCCCTCCTCCTTTTTCTCTCCAACCAAACTATGAAGTCTCACTTTGTGTTGAGAGACGCGAGTTTCCCTCGACCGACAGCGCTTAGTTCGCGAATTGCCCTTGTTTCGTCCGGTAGCGACAGGCAGTGCTCGTCGTTGTTTTCTTGCTTTTTAGCCGAGAGTTACCGAACTTGTTTCCGACACGTGAAGAGAGAGATTTCACATCGCACATGGCGAGTACCACCCGCAACACAGTTGCATCGCTAGCGATCATGTTGACAGCAACAGGTACGTGAGTTCGATGCTCGATCAAGGTCAATATAAATATGAAAATAAACTCGCGTGATTTTAAGTTTACTTGTTTTACATATACATATGTGTTTTATTTTTATTACGAACGAATGAAGTTTTGGTTTCAATATTCAAGAATTGCTGCTTGTGTGATGCTTTCTCATTCGGAGTTTTACCATATTAAGTGGAGATGTTGACTGAGTGGTAGAGCTCAGTGCATGGGGTCCCCGGTTCGATCCCCAGCCACTTAAGTTTCTGGTGAACCACGTCATGTCCTTGGAGTTTTTCGGGTACTCCCGTTTCCTTCCACAGTCTCATTCCACCAATTCTTCCATTATCATTGACGTGCCTTAATCATTCTAGCCTAACGAACGTAATCGTGGGACGTTAAAGTGAAATTTTCATTTCCTTTCTTTAGTTCTATATCCTTCTTTTTAAGCCACTGAGGCAATATGAGGCTAGGGTGTACAAGTTTTACGTGGACCAGAGCTTACATATACTGTCACCGGGAATTGAACCAAAGAATAATGAAATCACTACCATTTAGCCGCTAGCTTTCTAGTCTTGAAATGGATGCTCTCGTTCACAGTGCACAAGTAATCCTTGACTCTGTTCCCAATTTTCTATATAGACCTAGAGTCCTAAAACCATTCAAGAACTATTTGAATTATAAGGTCCAATGGATCTAGCCCGGGGCCGGGGGCCCTAAATCCCCCAATTGTTTTAGTGACAAAAATAATTTAAACTATTAATTATATATTTTTGAAAGTTTATAGTAAGTTCATAATATATCTTTCATAATCTGGGTTCTGGCTGCCCCACCCCCGTTTTTACTTTCTAGATCCGCCACTGATAAGGTCCAAACCTCAAGACTAAAACGCAAGAAATGTCACTAGGAATCCCTATGCTGATTTCACATCCCCTAATGGAACATCGGGTTGTTTCTATGCTGAAGATCCATTTTTTAAAAATAGCTTTACCAGGGGTGCCCACAAGGGGGAGCTATGACGCAAAGTGCGTCATTGAAATATTTGGGGGGGGGGTAAAAAATCTGTATAAATATGTTTGAGGGAGTGTAAAAATTAATCGAAAAGAAGATTTTTTCATGGAAGAACACCTACGGGTAGACAATCGGGGGGGGGGGGGGGGGGGGTGCGTCATGGACATAAGAGGTGTGGGCACCACTGGCTTTACAATCCCTTTTTAACACGGAGAATAAATGAAACCTGAATTAGAGTTGAAAATATAGTCGATTTTTGAAGGCATTTGTCTGAGTCTTGGTTCGATCTCATGGTTGAGAAAATATTTCTAATATTTTATTTACGTTTTTATACAACATGGGGGTTATCAAGGATAAGAGTTACTATTGGAGCTGAATGCGAGCAGCAGTACTTAGGTTTCTCTACAAACGGTTTATTCTATTTGGGGTTTGAACCTGGGAACTTGTGGACCAAAAATGAGAACTAGAGTCATTGAATGACAGGAGTAACCCACGTGACATACGATACATTTGCTTATACTGTGTATTCCTGTAGATAGCATGTCTAGGGTTTTCTTGGGGTTTTCAAGTTTCCTCCCTTGTTTTCATTCTACCATTATTTCATGATCATTTAGGATAGCACGATGGCTCAGCGGTATAGCGCTTACCCTCTGGCGCTTGGGGTCTCTGGTTCGATCCTCTTCCAAGTGAGTTTGTGGTGGAAACATCGTGTCTGTGGGTTTTCTCAGTGGGTTACTCCGTTTCCTTCCACTTTCTCATTCCACCTACTCTTACATCACCATTCATTTGCTTTAATGATCGTCACCCTTAGACAAAAAGGCATATTCGTAGGACGTTAAACTCAAAGATTTCAAGGATTTCATTATATGATTATGTACTTCCATTAAGAGTCTTCATCCCGGCGAGGGGCCGCGGTGGCTCAGTGGTAGAGCGTTCACCTCTGGTGCTTGTGGTCCCTAGTTCGATCCCAGCCCCCGCCAAGTGAACTTTGTATTGGACAAACACCGTGTGCGTGGGTTTTCTCGGGTTCTCCCGTTTCCTCCCACTTTCTTCATTCCACCATTTCATTCATTACTCATAATTACCGTCTCCTTTAGCCTAACCGGCATAATCGTGGGACGTAAAACTCAAAGATTTCATTTCATTTTCATTTTTTTTCCATCCCGGCGAAATTAAAATACCGCTAATTTTACAGTAATTATGTGATATCTTCAAATAGATAGAAGATAATCGAAATGTGGAACAAGAGCGCCCTAGACAATATCATTTTACATGAGAAACCGTTATCACGACTCACTTATCTGCTTTCGTTTTCGAGCCATTTTGAAAATTGGCATTTATTTTCGCGTTTCTAAACAGCTGAAAACATAAAGCCACTAGGTGACTTGTGATAACGGTACCTCACGCAAAATAATATTATCTAGGGCGCTTTTGTTCCATATTTCAATTATCTTTTATCTATTTGAAGATATCACATAATTACTGTAAAATTAGCGGTATTTTAATTTTGCCGGGATGAAGACTCTTAATCAATCTTGTCCTTTAGCTTAAAGGACATAATCGTTGGATCTACGAGTAAAAGAAGAAATAAAAATTTATTTTTTTTTCATTTGCTTTTTCTTCTGTTGAACAGCGAGGTTATGAAAGACGAAATTATTATTCCTGTAGCCCCCTCACCATGCAGAGGTTTGATCATGGCCTAATTGAAAAGTAAACGACTCGTTTTCCAATATCATCTTACCCAGGAATGGCCATAGCCCAAGAAAATATATCGCCTTCAAGAGATAAAGTAGTTTGTAATGGACAGCATCGTATCCGTGGGTTGTCTCAGGGTTCTCCCTTTTCTCCCACATTCTGATTAATTATTCCATTATATTTTACTATCATTAATTACCCCCATCGCATCTCCTGTAGCTTAAAGGACATAAGTGTGGCTCCATTATTATTATTATTATTATTATTATTATTATTATTATTATTATTATTATTATTATTATTATTATTATTATTATTTATTATTATTATTATACAAGATGGATGCATCACGAGACTACACCACAAATTCAGATGAGATGAAGTTATAGAATCTCACGTGATCAATTAAGATTTGAAAAATATAATCTTTAGTTTTACGTCCCACGATTATGCGGGTTAGCCTAAAGGAGACGGGGATGATGAGAGGTGAAGGAAATGGTGGAATGAAGAAAGTGAGAGGAAACGGGAGAACCCTGAGAAACCCATGAGCACGGTGTTTGTGCACCACAAAGTCCATACGGCACGAGCTGGGATCGAAGCAGGGACCCCAAGCACCGGAGGTGAACGCTCTACCACTGAGTCACCGATCCCCTCAAATAAGGTTTGGATCAATGGTCACTCTTGGCTACACACACACACACACACACACACACACACACACACACACACACACACACACACACACATACATACACATATATATATATGCACAAATACACACACACACACACGCTTCTTATTAGTGAAGGGCATGGTGGGCATGTTAAAACTCTTGCCTCTGGTGCGTGAAATCCCTGGTTCGATCCGAGCGACGTAAGTGTGTGGTGGACATCATCGCGTCCGAGAATTTTCCTTCCGCATTTTCGTTTCACCGATCCCTCTATCATCGTTTACTTGTCTTAATTATCCGTCTCTCTTAGTCTAAAGAGCAGAATCGTGGGACGTTAAACTAAAAGATTTCATTTCATTTTTAAATTTATTAACTACTGCGCTATTCATGAAACAAACAAAAAATCAAAATCTCTAAAGTTATAATATGTTTCCTTATTTTCCTAGAATTAGTTTCCTTTCCTAGAATTCTGCATGCAATAGTGTTCCCCATTAGACCAAAGTTGGAGTTCTGTCGTCTCAAAGCATGGTGAGAAAATGCCATCTCCTTTTGAAGAGGATAACTCTTTCTATCGGAAGAGTTGAGTCTCGTCCAGTGTTTCTTCCAGACCTGTTTTTTTTTTTGGGTGGCATTGCCCCCCGGAGCCCTAGGAGTGACCCGTAGACCAAAATAATACGTCTATAAATAATAATAAATAAATAGAATAATATCAGCAGTGCCCCCGGAATACCCGGAATGCCCCCCCCCCGGAACATTGTTTCTGAATGAAACACTGGTCTCGTCTCATCTCGTGGGCCACTGAGCTGCAATGGAGAGAGAAAAGGATATTGTGTTCTGAGTTACATAGATTATCCACATAAAGATTTTTCTTGTATCAATATTCCGTTGATACGAATTTAGCACCTATTGATGTAACTAAGATATTTTACTAGGGAAAGCAATTATCCCTTCCTCTGATACGGAGTATGGTGGCTCAGTGGTAGAGTGCTTACCTCTGGTACGTGAGGTCCCTGATTCAATCCCCGGTCAAGTAAGCTTGTGGTGGACAACATCGTGTCGGCGGATTTTCTCGGATATTCCTCTTTCCTTCCACATTTTCATTCCAACAATTCTTCCATCATTATTCACTTACCTTAAACATCCGTCTCCCTTAGCATAATCGTGGGATGTTAAGAGTCTTCATCCCGGCGAAATTAAAGTACCGCTAATTTTACAGTAATTATGTGATATCTTCAAATAGATAAAAGATAATTGAAATATGGAACAAGAGCGCGCTAGACAATATTATTTTGCGTGAGGTACCGTTATCACAAGTCACCTAGTGGCTTTCCGTTTTCAGCTGTTTAGAAACGCGAAAATAAATGCTGATTTTCAAAATGGCTCAAAATCGAGAGCAGATAAGTGAGTCATGATAACGGTTTCTCATGTAAAATAATATTGTCTAGGGCGCTCTTGTTCCACATTTTGATTATCTTTTATCTATTTGAAGATATCACATAATTACTGTAAAATTAACGGTATTTTAATTTCACAGTGTAAGATCGAATCTTTAGGCTACACTAATCATTTCTTTATTAAACAAGTATAGTTTGATTAAGAAATTGTACTGATGTATGTCGAATTCCGAAGTTTGGGACCAGTGGATCTCCCGCTGGATACGCCCCTGGTGGACTGACTACCTAGTAAATAGTTCACTCATAGCTGAGGCAAGTGGTCAAGACAGTTGGTGTTATGTATTGCAGAAATGTTTGCCTTACTTGCGTCACAGAAAGAGAAAGACAAGGATTGCTTGTGCATCTCGTCATGTTTGCTGTTTAATCTTTCCAAGAATCAAGTACATTTTAATTAACAGTGCATCAGCAGCCTGTATGCAAACATATTTATATCATCACCGTCATATTCCTCTACTTTTAGAAACATGTGCGCAATCATATTTTTATTTTCAGTGCTGAAGGCTTCAGGAGGATTCGCAAATCAGGATTTGTGTATACACATATTAAACCTTTGGAGACGACTATTTTAAACCAATCTTTCTTTAGAGAAAAAAGAAGAAAGAAAAATAAACTATTTTAAATCTGAATTGTTATTATATTGCAATACATAGAATAACTTATTTGACAATTTAAATTCTCTCCGTCTCCGTCTCGATGTTCTGTTTATATACCATACCTGCCATCAACGGATTGACTGGTTGCTTGTTTATATACCAAGCCCGCCCTGAACGGATTGACTATGTGCTTATATACCGCATCTGTCCTCAATAAAATTGACTTATTGTGTGTTTATATACTACATCTGCCATCAAAAGATTAACTGATCATGTGTTTATATACCACATATACTATCAATTAGTTGAATTATTGTGTTTATATACCACATTGGCTATGAATGGATTGACTGATTGTGTGTTTATATACAACACCTGCCCTTAATAGATTGACCGTGTGCTTATATACCACACCCGCCTTGAACATAGTGACTGATTGTGTTTATATACCATACTTGCCTTGAATAGATTGACTGATTGTGTTAATATATCACACCTGCCCTCAATGAATTGATTGTTGTATGTATATACCGCATCTTCTCTCAATAAGTTGACTGATTGTGTGTTTACATACCACCTACATCAACAAATTGACTGAATGTGTTTATATACCACAATGTTATCAATGGATTGACTGATGATGAGTTTAAATACCACACTAACTATGGACGGATTGGCTGTGTATTTATATACCACGTCTGTCTCCAAAGGTTTTCCCTTTACGGACATCTATTAACCGTTCTTCAAAGATGCAAAATAAATGGACACCTTAAAATCAATGTATGCCTATAATTGAGTAATAAATGACTCATTGCTAAATTAAGGGCAAATGAGAATAATAAATCACACTCATCCTTTCCAATTAAACGTTTTTATATACCAGACCTTCCTCAGCTGAACGATCATGTGTATATATGCCACACTTGTTAAAGGTTAATACGGTAAACTTTAATTTTTTCCATAATATCTTCTAGAAGAGGGGAGCAGTGAAATCCCCTTGTATACGTCACTGATGCAATTCCAACTAAAGAAATTTAACTACAGATGTAACAAATTCTTCATTGCAATACAAAAAAAAAAAAAAAAGAAAAAAGAAAAGAAAAAGAAAAGAAAGAAAGAAAAAGAAAATGGTATGATATACAAAATTTTCATTAGTATTATCGAATATCTAATTAAAAATTTGTGATCGAGTCCAAGGTTAAGATTAATTTTTTTTATAAATATATTACTTGAAAATTTCAATGACTTAAGTTTTAAAAAAGCTTTCTAGGTCCGTGGTAATGCTTTTATCTCTAGTTTCAATGTTTGAAGGATCCTTGAGTTGATTCTACCCCATGTGAGTTTGACGTTGACATTATATTGTGGCTTGTTTCTTCTCGTGGTTCCTTCATTTCTTTTTATCTTCCCATTCTACCACTTCTTCCCATTATGAGAATATTAAAGCTACGTGTAATGATGTATACATATGGTATTTTTCAACTTCTATCACGCAGTCTTAAGAGTAACTAGCTGAACCTGCGCTCTCTACACAGCGCATCATTCACATATGAGTGTGAATCTCTTTATCATTCCTCATGACACCTGAACATATCCCTTTACAGTCACAAATGGAAGACATATTGATAAAAGTCCGCAAGAGATACCATAAAGGGAAGATTTTTTTTTTCGATTATTTTTTCAATATCTCACACCGCTTGCAAGATTTGAATCTACTTACAGTTGGAGTTTCTAATTCATGTATGATCAGTGTTTTCCTTCTTCTTGCATGCAGTATGTAATAAGTAAATACATTGCACACACAATTAATTATAATGTCAGTGATATATGGTATTCATTGGACAAAACACTCCAAACAATAAAGAGTCATCTTGGACTGGAGAGATGATTATACTTCGTTTTTCGTTATCATTTGACCATGAAACAAATGCCGGAGAGGTATAGTAACCCCATATACAAATCTGTGGTGTTGGAATGTATAAGTCGTAGGATATGCTTTTTTTTTAAAAAAAAGTACTTCCAGTGCAGTAGCGTACGCAGGAATTTATTTCGGGGTGTCCAAACTCAATATGAGAGTATTTTATATTAAAATTCTGAAAATTGTCCCTAAAATTAGGCTAAATTTACACAAAAGTCAAAATTTCGGGTTGGGGTACGGACCCCCTGGAGCCAGCCCCTGTGTACGTCCCTGTTCTAGTGTACCCCTAAAAAATGTAATAAAGAAATAGCGACCATTTTTTAAAAATTCAATTAGAACTGAACAATCTACATAAAATTTGCAATCGATCAGTGAAAATGGCATCTTTCTAAAGCATATGGTTCCCGAGAACTCACTGTCGAAATGATTGGCCACAAACATAGAAATCTAACATTTTAATATGTAGATATTTAACATATTTAGTACGGTTCTCGTAGTCAAAGTATGATTGTTTGGTACCTTGCATACAGTTTTTAAACTATATTGGCAATCCTGTGTACTCTACTCATATTGTTAAATGCCTTTATAGCACGAACGTCTTCATTTGTTCATTGAAATTTAGTGAACCGAGGCTATATGAGACACGGATTTACAGTTGAAAGTGGAATCCGAACCACTAATGCGTTGTATATTCTCCACCGTGAATTGAACCTGGGACTATGTGGACTAAAGACGTGCACTCTAGCCGCTAGAGTTACGAAAAGACCTACGCTATATATCGTTTTGCTGTCTTTATCAGTGTTGCCAACGTGAAACTTTATAAAATTTCATCCCAAAACTCAGAAATTCACATTTTGCTCTTAAATTTCCAACGCGCTATACTAATTACAACAATTTCAAACTTTTATCAAATATGAAAATTGAAATAGTATATGTCGCTTACTTTCGTCAATATTTGAGTGAATTATTCGTAAATTTCGATCTTGTAAATTTATCAAATAGTTGATGAATAAGTATTTTTCTTAATTAAAGGAGACTATTGAAAAGGTTGATAAACACAACACGCTCACCACATTTTGTTGTCAGAGTTTAGTATGTTCATCATGCTTTTCTGCTATTATCTTCTACTGAACGCAACGAAACTAGACAGACTTCATTCTTCAGATATTTCATGTGAGATATTGTAGTAATTGTCTCTTTCTCGTTTGGTAATTTATTTTCTTGTTTTATTATTATTATTATTATTATTATTATTATTATTATTATTATTATTATTATTATTATTATTATTATTATTATTATTATTATTATTATTAATTTCAGATCAGAATTTACAATCCTTGGCGCTTGTTTTTGGAAATTCACAAGTTAGTGCATAAATCGCTTCTACACTAACAAGCGCTTTCAAATAACACAATTTGGCAATTACACTAATTTTATGTTTATTTAAGCGTCATTAGCCTACTTGCCGCTCATAGAGAATTTTGTTGGGGTCGATGAAATAAATAAATGAAATATCCCATACATGCTGACAATTTTGACGAAAATACTCTTTATCCTTATTCAAGAAATTGTCAAAAAAGCACCATTGAATGCATTTTTCACACAAGTTTGGCAGCTCTGCTTTTCATTCATTGTTTTGGTACACGGACACTACCTCGTGGCTAAAATATTACCGCCAAAATCCTGCGCGAGCCAAAATTCGTGCGGCCAAAACATAGCAGACAAACCTTACCTGCCTAAATCTTCCGCAGAAAAAAAAAAAAACTTATGGGTGAAAACCTCCTTTGGACAAAATCTCTCATGGAAACTTCGCGCGATGAAACCTCTTCATAACCAGTACAAAATGTTTCATATATACACAAGCGCGGATCCAAGGGTGGCTATAGGAGCTATAGCACACCCTTGACGCTCAGGTATACACTGGATAAAATGGGCTTCAATCCTACTTTACACTGGATAAAGCGGCAAACTATGGTTTAGCCTCTCCCTTGGTCATATCCTGGATCCGCGGCTGTATATATTTCTTCTTCCCCACAGCCATACGTTTCCCACAAAACAATAGACTTCTCTCAACGAAGGCTATTTACCTCCTATTGTTTCCGAAAAGGAAAATAAAATCATCGAGAAATATACATATAAAGGAATCACACCTACAACTTTTTCTCTTCTGTGCAATGCAGAGATTTTAAGACTTTTTAAAATATGACAGAATTGACGAAATACAAATCTATTCTTCATAATACCAGTAAACTATTGTAAAATAATGAGACCGGAATCGCATATAATTGAACAGCGCCTTAGTACGAATTTCTATACGTTCTTTAGCTTTCCATACCCTGTGAAACTTGTCTTTGACGTGAGTTACTATAAGCCTTGACGTAATAACCCTGACCTAACATGTGGCAGAGCATTCCATTTAAGAGCTAGTGGTCCAACTAATTTTTACGATCATTTTGCCTACAGACAAAGTATTATTCAACAGAAATCTCGTTCTCGTTTCTCTTTCACTATTCATTCTTAAATTGACGCAATTATCCGCACATCATCAATCTGTTAGAGGGAAAAGGTGCCGGTATGGAAATGCTATATTCTTTCGATCATAAATTATATACAATAATTAAAACAAAAAGAGTTCGACTGTAAGTCTTATTTTTAATTTAATGTTATCAAAATGGTGTTTATTTACAACTATTAGACAAGCTAGAAAATGGGGGATCAAAATAATAAATAAACAAAAATGGAACGCACAAGTATGCAAGTGATTAATGTTCCTGCTTCGCAATTTAAGAGGTTCCAAGGTTAAATCCGGTAATGAGGTTTATCGAGAGCAATTCTTTAGTTCCACTTGGTGAATGTGGAAATGATAATTATATTTAAACACAGTCGTTGGCCAACTTACTTTCCATTCGTTCTTACTATTCGTGTATGCTAGTGATTTCACTGTAAACTGTCTTTATATATAATATCCGAGCCAGGGGCACACCCACGGGTGATGGTCACCGGGTACGTCCCTCCAAATATACTTCCGAACCCAACATACATTTGTACATTTTCTCAATAAAACTATACTTGTTGACAGAGAAATGATTGATGTAGCATGAACATTTGATCTTACACTCACCTGTACTCTTTCTCTTATAAAAAAAATAGTCTACATCTATCATTTTTTCCTGAAAATAAAAGATGGAAGTATTTACTTACCCGTTCAGTGCTACGTAGATATAGTGACCCCCCCTCACTCCCTAACAAAATTTCTGCATGCTCGCCTGATCTGAACAATTGTTAAATAAGGTCTGCCCGCTGACCTAGTGTCTATAGATCATACGTCTTTGGCACACATGATTCGAATTTTAATTTCTGATAGACAGCACTAAAAATGGAAAGCATTATGGTGATTCGGATCGCATTAAACAGTAGGTCCGAGTTTCGTATAGTTTTAGGGCTGAAATTGGTCACTAGACCTCTACAAATAACAACAATTGTTAAATAAATAAAATAATGGAATGATAATGTAGGAATGCATCATTTTCATTTTAAGGCCGTATCCAGAAATTGGATTGATTGGACAATTATTGGAAAAGAAAAACTTTAAAGTATTAGAAAAGGTCTTATTCCTGTAACTTTTAATTTAAGAGCGAATGACAGTTTAAATTCTCTATTTTCTTATCTTAGACTAACCAACCACTAACATGAGAGCCCTTACGGGTCTGATCCGCTCCAGCGCCATCTGTTAGCGATCGGCAGAACTAAGTCCAGTCTAGTGACTAACACGTGATCAGGCCGGAGGGCCTCGCTCTGTCTCTACCAGGCCTATCAGGAGTTTTCTAGACCATAGTGGCCGTCACGTCTGTTATTCACGTGAATCCCCAGTTTGCCTCACGACGCTGGGTGGACACCGAAAATTTTGAAGCATCGGCCTGGAATCGAATCCGGGATCACGCTCTAACTACGAAACTGTCGTTTGTTTGCTTGTTTGTTTGTAGGATAGAGAAGGAATTTGTTCCACTTAAATCCATTATATCCTGTAGGTTATGCAGCACGGCACGCTTCTGGAGTATTTTGGGTTGCATACCGCATAGGGACATTTATTTATTTTTATATTTATGGTGCTCTTCTTATGCTATATTTTCCCTTACTTTCAGTATGTTTGATGTGTTTTCAAGTAGGATCCAGCACCACAGTTAGAAGTATGGGTATTACTCTTAGGAGCATGTGTTCCACTATCATTAGAAATTACTTCGCAGTGTATTTTTTTTTTTGTCTTACACATAAAGAGTGCCCCATCAAGAACGCAACTTTTGAAATGACAGCCATTTCCGTTCTAGTAGTTGATAACACTGAACGTTTTTCATCTGTTGTCTGTGGTCAGTAGACACACAGTAGCGAATAACGCATGATCGTAATCTGTTCTCTGTACGGATAAGAATGGATCACTTCACGACGCAACAACGTGTTGTCATAGTTGTACGTCGTGAAGAGTGTGTTGTCATAGCGCTCCATTCCTACTCGTATAGAAAACAGAAGACGATCAAGCGCTGTTCGGCGTTATGTGACTTCTAACCACAAAGACAACAGATGAAAATCGTATAACGTCCAGTGCTGCCAACCTACTAGAACTAAAAAAAAAAATAGCGGGGATTTCAAAAGTTACGCTCTGTAAGGAACGCCCGTTGCAATACACGAATAAATCATATGTCCAGCAGGCCAAAAACTATTAGTTCTATAGTAGCAACGCACAACATATTTTTTACCATTGCAAAATCTATTTTCTTGGCTTTCTTTAAAACTACATATGAGAATCTCCCGTCAAATATGTGATTTTGTTCAGCTCAATGTATACAGTGATATATGCCTCAACTCCACACAACATTATCCTTAAGAGTCTTCATCCCGGCGAAATTAAAATACCGCTAATTTTACAGTAATTAGGCGATATCTTCAAATAGATAAAAGATAATTGAAATGTGGAACAAGAGCGCCCTAGACAATATTATTTTGCGTGAGGTACCATTATCACAAGTCATCTAGTGGCTTTCCGTTTTCAGTTGTTTAGAAACGCGAAAATAAATGCCGATTTTCAAAATGGCTCGAAATCGAAAGCAGATAAGTGAGTCATGATAACGGTTTCTCATGTAAAATAATATTGTCTAGGGCGCCCTTGTTCCACATTTCGATTATCTTTTATCTATTTGAAGATATCACATAATTACTGTAAACTTAGCGGTATTTTAATTTCGCCGGGATGAAGACTCTTAAGCAAAGATTAAATTTTAATAGTTAACCGTAATCTTGGGTTAATATATCTCATTAATTATATGGGGTACTCTCATCTTAATAGGTTTACCATCAAAATCTTTATAAGAACATACTTTAGTATTATAAGAAATCCGTTATCCGGACAGCGGTATATTGTACAAATATACGGAATCCTTATGTTTACAACACCGTGTGCGTGGGTTTTCTCGGGGTTCTCCCGTTTCCTCCCACTTTATTCATTCCACCATTTTCATTCATTTCTCACAATCACCGTCTCCTTTAGCCTAACCGGCATAACCGTGGGACGTAAAACTAAAAGATTTCATTTCATTTTTCCTTATGTTTACTATGGAAATCTGTATGGATTATATGTTATCCGTATGCTACATAAATACTGCGCTTTTCCACCTTAGATGTTACATCATGCCGTTGCAGGATGTTTGAAATCTAACGGTCTTCCGTATATTACATACGTCAGCTATATGCTATATAGTTTCGTTCATCTGTATGTAAGATTCTGACTACTTGTATAAACTTCTTTCTTTCGTACGGAAAGTACGGAACACTTGTATAGAAAATATGTATAAAACACACTTTTCAGTTACACGTTTCCTGTACCCTTAAGTGCAAAAACTACATGATTTACGTATGTAATTTACGTATTTACGTATGCTCCGTAGGTTTTTTTTCAGTGTACTCTCTTTTTAATAATGGACGTGGTTATTGTAAAGCACTGGTCATCGAACTTATGAAGGTTCTGAGCTGCCGTTCCGTTTTCAAAAGCTACCGTGAG
The DNA here is from genome assembly GCF_964235325.1 of Thermobia domestica. Classification (NCBI taxonomy): domain Eukaryota; kingdom Metazoa; phylum Arthropoda; class Insecta; order Zygentoma; family Lepismatidae; genus Thermobia; species Thermobia domestica. Next base: position 312,654,009 of record NC_137458.1, read on the forward strand.
CTATAAACCAAAACGACTACCAGCTTTGTTTTTTATTAAAAAAAAGAAATCTTACATTTGTTTATTACCTGAAAACTTGAGGAATCAAAGTTAGCCAATCAGAGCGTTAACACGATCTACTGAAAGTGACGCCGGGTGCAACTTGTAGCCCGCGATCGACGGCTTGGCGATCACTGTTGTAGATCACAATTTCTACGTTTACTCAAAATTATATATATACATACATATATATATATATATACATATATATATATATATATATATATATATATATATATATATATATATATATATATATAATTTCTCGAAAACTACGCATGAGGATTTACATCCGTTAATATCATTTTGTGTAGCTCAGTGAGATTTATCAATTGGTATGTTGGACACCTTCCGACATTATTTTACACTTATAATATTCTAGCTTGCTATAAAGTAAAGGTATCCTCTTCAAAAACTGTGAACGCTACATGATCCTTTCTTTTTTCCACGACAAAGACAAAATGTCAAACATGTAGCACACTACTAGATAAAGCAAGCGAGGACCAGTATACGATTTCCAGTTCTTTTAAACAGACGTCAAAATAACATCGGTTAAAATAAGATATAATCAGTTTGACCTGTACGTGGGCCTATAGAAATATTTTTGCGATTATCTCCAAGAACCTTTCGCAGTATTTTGATACAATATTCACTAATCGAATAAGCTCATACATATATAATATTTTGCCAAGAAATTTTATTACGTATAGAATACTTCTTAAAAATTCATAATTAATTAATTATTAAATTATACTTGTTTATTTGTTTGAAAGATAGAAAAAGAATAAATTACATGCACCTACATTCGTAAAATCCTGTAGGTTATGCAGTACCGTACGTTTCTCGAGTACTTTGGGTTGCATACCAAATAGGGTATATTATAAAATAAAGCTAAATTATAAATACTTATTACAAATGGTGCCTTCTATTCATAAATTCAGGGAGCACGGTAGCTAAGTGCTAGAGAGCTTACCTCTGGTGCTTGCAGTTCCTGGTTTGATCTCCGGCTAAGTAAGTTAGTGCTGGACAACATTGTGTCTATGGGTTTTCTCGTGATACTCCCATTTCCTACCCTATTTTCATTCCATGAATTCTTCCATCTTTATTTTCTTGCCTTAATTATCCGTCTTGCTTTGTGTAACGGACATAATTATGAAACCTTAAACTGGAACAAAAAGATTATTAATAATTTCACAAATTATGTCTATCAGCAGCTTGCTAACTCTTCACGCTCTCTTCCCTCTTCAGATAGGAAACTACTGCATTAAAATTTCTTGTCTGAGAAATTCAGACAAAATATTGTACTAATTCTGTTCTTCATCATAAAGTTCGTACTGATCACTGTTGATAATTTCATATGTAGCATATTACTTTGTAACCCATCTGACAAAAATGACGACAGAAATACGTCATCTTTTTCTCAAGCATTGACTGCTTAATTGTAGTTTCATGTCGCTTCTGTTTTTAGCGTCAAAGCTATACTAAATACACGTTCAGTAAAAGCGTACTTTAGTTACTTTGTCACAATAACGCACTATGTATAGCACTAATTTCCAACTCAATACTCTCTAACGTCACAGTTTGCTGCTTTCTTTCTCAAAAAACTACAGGGATAAACCAAGTAGTAACAATAATTTCCAACTGAATGCTCTATAACGTCGCAGTTCGCTGCTCTCTTTCTCAGAAAATCACATGGATAAAACAAGGAATAACAATAATTCCCAATTGAATGCTCTGTAAGGTCACAGTACGCTGCTCTCTTTCTCAGAAAACTACACGGATAAAACAAGGAACAAGAATAATTTTCAACTAAATGCTCTGTAACGTCACAATTTGCTGCTGCTCTCACACGGATAAAACAAGGAGCAGCGAGGAAATCTGGCGTTGATGAAGCCGGTGATGACAACCGATGAATAACTCGGTTCACTCGTGGACCATTTACTACTCGTACACTGACATTATTTATTTATTTCTGGATAGTGTTCACGTGTTCGGCGTAGGAGATCCTGGTTTGATTCCCGAAGGAAGCTTATTCCTCCTAATCTACTGTCGTAAATGCGACGCTCATACGTAATATATAGTAATGAGTTTTTATATTGCGTCCCTATCCAGCAACGAGGCTATTAAGGAGGCTAATAAAGCGAGCTCGGAACTACTACCGGAGCTCCTTTGGTACAGTTGTTGGATGTAGCTGAGCATAGGTATTCCCCACGACACTCTTGCATCTCTAAGAGAGCTGAATCACAGAACCATGAACGAACATCTACAATCTTGTTTTTTCTTTTTTTAAATAAAGGTGATCACTTCTTAGAACAAGAATTTTAGAAATCCAAAAATGGATTAAAAGATTGCAATTTTGGATAAGTAGTTTTTAGATTAGGGGCCACAAAATTTATGAATTCCCTTAAATCGAGTTTTCGTATTTTCTATGGAATAATCACATCATACTGAGTTAAATGACAGTTTGGGATTGGCTACACTGTCCAGATATAAGGTGTAAAAGAAAATTTTTGAATGAAATGTTCTGTATATTGGATTTTTTGATCTAAAAGTGAAATGAAATATTTCAGTTTAACAGTTAGGCTAAGGCAGACAGATGATGAAGGCAACTGAATAATGATGGAAGAATTGGTGGAATGAGAAAGTAGAAGGAAATGGAAGTACCCGAAGAAAACTCACGGATACGATGTTTTCCAATAAAACCCCAACTGACCAAAGCAGTATATATATTTTAAAATTATATATTTGTGTTACAGTTTCGACTATGTAACATAGCCTTCCTCAGACACATTATCTATGACTATGTTACATAGAGGATGGCTATGTTACATAGAGGAAGGCTACGTTACATAGAGGAAGGCTACGTTACATAGCTAGAGTAAGGCTATGTTACATAGAGGAAGGCTACGTTATATAGCTAGAGTAAGACTATGTTACATAGAGGAAGGCTACGTTATATAGCTAGAGTAAGGCTATGTTACATAAAGGAAGGCTATGCTACATAGAGGAAGGCTATGTTACATAGCTAGAGTAAGACTATGTTACATAGAGGAAGGCTACGTTATATAGCTAGAGTAAGGCTATGTTACATAAAGGAAGGCTATGCTACATAGAGGAAGGCTATGTTACATAGCTAGAGGAAGGCTATGCTACATAGAGGAAGGCTATGATACATAGCTAGAGTAAGGCTGTTACATAGAGGAAGGCTATGTTACATAGAGGAAGGCTACGTTATATAGCTAGAGTAAGGCTATGTTACATAAAGGAAGGCTATGTTACATAGAGGAAGGCTATGCTACATAGCTAGAGGAAGGCTATGCTACATAGAGGAAGGCTATGATACATAGCTAGAGTAAGGCTATGTTACATAGCTAGAGTAAGGCTGTTACATAGAGGAAGGCTATGTTACATAGAGGAAGGCTACGTTATATAGCTAGAGTAAGGCTATGTTACATAAAGGAAGGCTATGCTACATAGAGGAAGGCTATGTTACATAGCTAGAAGAAGGCTATGCTACATAGAGGAAGGCTATGTTACATAGCTAGAGTAAGGCTATGTTACATAGAGGAAGGCTACGTTATATAGCTAGAGTAAGGCTATGTTACATAAAGGAAGGCTATGCTACATAGAGGAAGGCTATGTTACATAGCTAGAGGAAGGCTATGCTACATAGAGGAAGGCTATGATACATAGCTAGAGTAAGGCTATGTTACATAGCTAGAGTAAGGCTGTTACATAGAGGAAGGCTATGTTACATAGAGGAAGGCTACGTTATATAGCTAGAGTAAGGCTATGTTACATAAAGGAAGGCTATGCTACATAGAGGAAGGCTATGTTACATAGCTAGAAGAAGGCTATGCTACATAGAGGAAGGCTATGATACATAGCTAGAGTAAGGCTATGTTACATAGAGGAAGGCTACGTTATATAGCTAGAGTAAGGCTATGTTACATAAAGGAAGGCTATGCTACATAGAGGAAGGCTATGTTACATAGCTAGAGGAAGGCTATGCTACATAGAGGAAGGCTATGATACATAGCTAGAGTAAGGCTATGTTACATAGCTAGAGTAAGGCTGTTACATAGAGCAAGGCTATGTTACATAGAGGAAGTCAACGTTATATAGCTAGAGTAAGGCTATGTTACATAAAGGAAGGCTATGCTACATAGAGGAAGGCTATGTTACATAGCTAGAGTAAGATTATGTTACATAGAGGAAGGCTATGCTACATAGAGCAAGGCTATGTTACATAGCCGAAACTGTAATACAAACATATAACTTTAGAATATATGTACTGCTTTGGTCAGTTGAAGTTTTGTAGTAATTTTGAATTTCCCAAAGCTACAATAAAGAATTTACACGATGTTTTCCACCACAAACTTACTTGACCGGGGATCCAACCAAGGGCTCAACGCGCCAGAGTTAAGCTTTTAATTTTAGATTTGTTTCAATATACAGATTTTGTTGCATTTGTATTTTTTTTATTTATTTTTTTTATTTTATTTTTTATTTTATTTTTTTTTTAGTATTTCAATATGAAGTCCTCATTAGTTTCATAACGGACCTCTTTCACTTAAATTAATTTTTAAACAACTCTGCACCTATTGAAAATGTTTAGTAGACCTATTTTTTTTTTTGTTCTTAACAGTATGTATAAAAAGAAAAATATGTCTATCAGACCAAAATACAAAATAATATTTAAAAATATTTTCCGGTATTAGATTATAATTATATTTCTCTCTTCGGGTCCGCCGGTTGAAAAATCCAGTTGGATGGAATATTTGTACGGGAAGTATTATAAAACAAATGTTTTCAGTTATACGTTTCCTGAAGGGCGTTACTTAGCTCTCTGTATCAATGATTGAATAATGATCGGTTTTATACGAGAAGCATATCTTGCCAATGGTTACCTTTTCCCAAAGAGACACAATTTCTTGCTTCTTTGGTATTCTTGTTAAGAGTAAATGAAGGCAGTATTCGATCGATGCCAGGATACGGGCGACGTGTCATTGAGTCTTGATACTTTTGTTCCCCACTTCAACATTTGAGGCATCTTTATGTGTTATTGTTTGTTCTGTGGTGTAGGTGTTTTCATCCCTCTTGAAAACTCAGTATTCTTATTCTGAAAGAGAATTAAGGCAATGAAATATGACTCCTCGTTAAACATACAAATCTTCCTACCAACCAAACCACTGTAATTTCCTATACGTAGGATTGCAAGATGATCATCTACACATCCACACACACACTTTGTGGCAAATGTTATCTTCAAAGATAGAAACCACGATAAAAAAAAAAATACTCTCAAATCCTTTACTTCATTAGTTGCATGGAAGGGGTACAAATGTAAATATTATTTGTTCCTCACTCTTCTGTGGCAGGCTTTTCCCGAGGACATATTTTTTTCTTTTACCTTTCACCATTTTTCTGAAACAAGTGTTAAGGTTCTGTTGTAAACGTCATAATTCTATTTCGAACAGTTGTACAGTACAGTTGTCAACATAAATTATGCACTTACCTATATTTATGTTCATCTTTAAATAACAATGATATAAGAAAAGTGAACATTCTTTCTCGTTAACGAAAACTGTTTTGTAATTACTATTCTTTTCTGAGTTATTGAACAAAATAATAGTGCGTTAACTTTAATGGTAGAGTCTGTGCATTGTACTAAAGCTACATTATAAAAAGTCATTACAAATGGTGCTTCATTATTCATCATTTCAGGGCAGGCCCAGACTGCCCCAAGTGGCTAGGCGGCCATCACCGCCCAGACAGGGGCCAAATCAAAAGGGGGCTAAATGAAAATTTTAATAACGAGAGGTGGTCAGTAGGAAAACAAAAAATATGGAAAACGTATGCGGCAGCTAATATTCTTATAAAGACTCACGGCGGAAATTTCCAAACATCAAGCTCTTCGAGCGTTTCATTAAAATATTGTTGCCACTCACGTCTCCTATAAAGTAAAAATGGGCCATGGCAGCTTTAGAGTCATGTCAGTGCAAGCAATAAACAATAGTAAAATCGAACACTCTTCCTATCGCAGAATATAAAAGGGAGCCAAAAGTATAGGGGCCTAACAATACACACTGAGAAAAAAAATTGTAGGTGGTGTACTTAAAAAGGTAGGTTACATGCGTAATTCCTACAGTTTTTGGACTTAACGTACAGCAGACGTATCACTGAAAACGCATGTTTTATAATACTTTCTGTATAAGTGTTCCATCTATATGCACTTTCCGTATGAAACAATGTAGGCGGTCAGGATCTCACGTACAAATGGACGTATATAACATATAGCTGACGAAGGTAGCATAAGTATATGCATGTGATATACGGAAAACTGTTAGGTGTCAGACATCGTGCAACAGCATGATATAACATCTAAGGGCAATACGTATGTAGCATATGGATAACGTAAGGTCCATACTGATTTCTGTAGTAAGCAACAGGATTCCGTATATTTGTACAATATACCGCTGTCCGGAGAGCAGATTTTTCTCAGTGCAGTTCCTCCAAGATTTGGTTTTAGGTCCAGCTAAAATAACAATTTGAAACCAGACAGAAAGAGATCTGAAATCACTTTTGTGATTTCTGATATTACGACGTCGCCTCTGTAACAAGATCCCGTGGTTTTGGCATTGTTGAGTCATTCATGAGTGTTTGCTTTCATCTTTATGAAAATCTTTATGAAGAAAGTGAACCAATGTCCGCCGAGTTGCAAAGTTTGAGAGAGTCTCCGGACTCGATGAAGCCCCCTCTTCATAGGTGCGCCCTTTGTTTAAATAACAGGAATCCAAACATTTTGTTGGCAAAAGTGCCGGTAGTTAGTAAGTTTAGTATGCGTCATTTATCAGAAAGTTTTCATTTTGTAAAATTATTTATATAGAGAGTTCAATGTACAAGAAAATCAAGTCTATTTGGGTCATTTTGGACATATTCCATCTTTAAGAGTCTTCATCCCGGCGAAATTAAAATACCGCTAAGTTTACGTTAATTATGTGATATCTTCAAATAGATAAAATATAATCGAAATGTGGAACAAGAGCGCCCTAGACAATATTATTTTACATGAGAAACCGTTATCACGACTCACTTATTTGCTTTCGATTTCGAGCTATTTTGAAAATCGGCATTTATTTTCGCGTTTCTAAACAGCTGATAACGGAATGCCACTAGGTGACTTGTGATAACGGTACCTCACGCCAAATAATATTGTCTAGGGTGCTCTTGTTCCATATTTCAATTATCTTTTATCTATTTGAAGATATCACATAATTACTGTAAAATTAGCGGTATTTTAATTTCGCCGGGTTGAAGACTCTTAAGACTTCTATCTGAAACTTCTTTTTAGAGGTTAAAAAAATCATATCTAGACATCATTAATAACTCTTGAAATGTTTAAAAAAAAGTGTTAAATTTCCAATCCACTTAAGCGAATGGTACCAACTTTCTATCACTTTCGTACAACTTCGGTAATTTGAGTTGATTCCCTTGTGTTCTGAACGACCTATATATGAAAAACGGAAAGAAAAGTAACGCATGACGAACAGAAATTATTTACATTTCCCCTTTTCCCATTAAATTATATGTTTATCTTCCGAACACTACGTACATTTTGAATTGAATAAATAGTAGGTTTAATTACTCAATTTTACATAACTTGAATGGTTTGTTCGATATTAGAAACCGTGTATATCTAATTAATAATAATAATAAAAAAAAGCATACAGTGTTTGCAGAATTAGTTATTTGCTTCTTTATAAACACAACAAGGCTAATTCTAATAATACTGTTCAATAGGTGCAAAATATATATACATAAGGAAAAAGACCATATAAATGTTGTAAATAATTTTCCGAATATGAAATGTTAGAATTTGCAGCGTGTATTTATTGTAAATTTAACATCTCCTATATCTATCTATCTATCTATCTATCTATCTATCTATCTATCTATCTATCTATCTATCTATATATATATATATATATATATATATATATATATATATATATATATATATATATATATATATATATATATATGAGTGAGTGAGTGATTTTGAGTTTAACGTCAAGTTCAGCAACGAGGCTATATGAGACGTGAACCTACTGATTAACGTGGAATCCAAACCACATGAGCTCCCGCCGGGAATCGAACCTGGGTCTCCCACGTCAGCACCACCTAAAGCGATATAGGTCCGTAAACCGATATACCACCCTTTGTTTGGGCTGAAATACGTTGCACTCTGGCGGAAATCTTATCAGTAGTTTCTACTCTCACCATTAGGTGGAGCAAGTGTAGTTTAAACCACCTGTGAGTGTGGATTAGTGTCTGAGGAACATTATTTTGCTTTTCGTTATGCTAAAATTTCTGTTCATAATTCATTATCATCAGAAATCGAGAATTATTTAGAGGTAGATTATTTACTCATTACATACTTTTGCTTTTTAAGTTATTGAGTTTGCAAATCACCGTGGTTACTACGCCAACTGATACTCTTTGATAGTGAAGCATGTACAAACATGCAGGAGTAAAGTGCCCACATAGCACACTACATCCCTGGGATGTCCTATTTTGATCTCAATCATCCCATTCGGTTCCCGGGATTATCGGGACAATGAGAAGACATCCCATGGACGTCCTGCATGGGACGTCCTGAACGATTCCCATGTAGGATGTCCACGGGACGTCCCAGATGGGACAGGAGGTCCGAGGGAAAACACAGGAGGTTCGAGGAGACCTTCGTGGTCTCGTTGAATATCCCGTATCCCGGGATATTAGCGGACATCTGGATCTCCCGCGGATATCCTGTGGATGTCCCCGGAGCACATTCGGATATCCCGGGATGTCCCGTCGTCCGTTGCGGTCTCAGTCTCGGACATCCCATGGACGTACTTGTGCTATGTGGATGGTCTGTAAACCGACATATCCTCTCATTTACAAGTCTGCAAACCTGTCAGAGGCCGTAAAGCTGCCCAAGTGGCAGTAATAAAATCGTCACCGTATAAGAAATAACTATTACCTACGATGGAGACAAGAAAACTCGAAAGGAAACGCAAGGAGGATAAGTCCCAATCTACGTCTAGCTGAAGCAAAACGCTAAGGTATGAGCAAGCAGACAATGGCTAATCATCAGATTAAGGTATGGTGACCAGTGTACCAGAGAGTAATGATGTATTCTGCATTTATTTATTTATTTATTTATTTTTGCCAAAGACTCTTGTTTGGAAGACACTAGCTGAGAAAAATGGATTTAGTGTATATCCTGTGAGGCCTGGGCACACACAGAATGTGTCGTGTGGAAAGGGACCTTTACATCTACGATAATTGTCATTGATTTAGACTGAATGTGTAATTCCATAGCGATATTTCCTCTTGATGTTTACTTAACTTACAAAATACCCATAAATGTGTAGACTATTTAGAACTGTGAATTGTGTCTTACACCACGACAAGACTATTTCTATCAGCGCTTATTTCTACTTTTAATAAGCAAAGTATGGTGCATAGTCTTACAAGTAAACCTACTATTGTGCGTAACAGAACTTATACAAGGATATCAAAATAAAAATTTAAAAGGATATCTTCTTTTCATTTTGCAACATAATAATTTTCTGAAGGTATGTCGGTTTTGGGACCTGGTTTCTAAAAGAAAAATAGAATTTCCGAGACAATTGAACAACTTCTCATACTTGTGGCAACATATGGCAATTTTTGAAACGGATTACATAATTTTATTGAGTAATGTTGCTGGTTTAAAGAAATATATTTACTTCATAATTCCGACCCTTCAGTTCAGCTTTACGAGCCAAAAACAAAATGATATGTCGATTTTGTGCTTTCTCTCTCTCTCTCTCTCTCTCTCTCTCTCTCTCTCTCTATATATATATATATATATATATATATATATATATATATATATATATATATATATATATATATATATATATATATATATATATATAAGAGGGGTATCCAATAAGTTACGTACCTATACAGGAAGGAGGGGCGGAGCATAATGACGCCCGACACGCAAGCCATGGCTACTGTGGGGAACCCCGCTGCGCAGTTTAAGAGTCTTCATCCCGGCGAAATTAAAATACCGCTAATTTTACAGTAATTATGTGATATCTTCAAATAGATAAAAGATAATTTAAATATGGAACAAGAGCGCCCTAGACAATATTGTTTTGCGTGAGGTACCGTTATCACAAGCCACCTAGCGGCTTTCCGTTTTCAGCTGTTTAGAAATGCGAAAATAAATGTCGATTTTCAAAATGGCTCGAAATCGAAAGCAGATAAGTGAGTCGTGATAACGGTTTCTCATGTAAAATAATATTGTCTAGGGCGCTCTTGTTCCACATTTCGATTATCTCTTATCTATTTGAAGATATCACATAATTACTGTAAAATTAGCGGTATTTTAATTTCGTCGGGAAACCTGTCAGACAACAAGGTCCAACAGGCTGTTTTCCAGAAGTTTGCAGGCCATGACAAAGACTATTGTTTCTCTGTGATTTCTTTGCTGCCCATGAAGTGGCGACCATGCATAGACCTTCATGGGGACTACATCGAGAAACAGTGATGACCACGTGAGTCTATCTGTATTCCTTCCTGTCTAGGTAGGTAATTATTGGACGCCCCTCGTAATAATCTTTAACCTAGTTGCATGTATTCTTTGCATCAACTCAGGTATACCGTCTTGCTTTTACTATTTTGTTTATTGCAGATATTAATGCTGCAATTTATATAGTAAAATTTCTTTTATGGTATATTTTATTATGTTTGAAGTTCTATGGAAATTTTACAGAAATCTAAAAGAAAGAAAAAAATGAGTTTTGTTAAAGTTTACCGTCTCGCAATTATGCACCAAGGCTAAAAGAGACAGTCATGATGAGATGAATGATAATGATGGAATGAAGCGGGAGAACCCCGATTAAATTTACGAACACGGTGCGTATCCAGTATGAACTTTACTTGGTGTTAGCTGGGATTGAACCAGGAACCCCAGGCTCCAGAGATCAGCGCTCTATTACTGAAACACCGAAGCCCAAATACCGAGTAGTTCCGAGTAATAATAATAATTTGGAATATGTTTATTGAGAACAAACATACAGCACTGCAATCACAAGTGCCTCAAAGAGAGGAAAGCAAATAAACAAATAAACAAACAAACAAACAAAAAAAGATATTCACAAGCACAGGGTGTATGCAAATGGAATATAACTGACAATACAAAATATAGATGAAGTAGATAAACCATTAGTTTAAAAAAATAAATAAGAAAAAACATGCAGTATCTGTTACAAACCAATAATAATAATAATAATAATAATAATAATAATAATAATAATAATAATAATAATAATAATAATAATAATAATAATAATAATAATAATAAAGAACATAATGAGCATGCATGTAGAACATGTTTCATACGAGGATAAATCAAAAATTATACACAATTTTGACATACATTATTCATTACATTCTTACATTATTCATTCGGACCTCTGTCCTCATTTGTTTTATTGTAATGATGTAGTGATCATGCTATGAAAGTTTGATCCTAATTTCTCCATTTGTCTTTCTTTTGTTGTTATGCTGTTGTGTTCATGCTATGAAAGTTTGATCCTAATTCCTCCATTTGTCTTTCTTTTGTTGTTATGCTGTTGTGGTCATGCTATGAAAGTTTGATCCTAATTTCTCCATTTGTCTTTCTTTTGTTGTTATGCTGTTGTGGTCATGCTATGAAAGTTTGATCCTAATTTCTCCATTTGTCTTTCTTTTGTTGTTATGCTGTTGTGGTCATGCTATGAAAGTTTGATCCTAATTTCTCCATTTGTCTTCCTTTTGTTGTTATGCTGTTGTGGTCATGCTATGAAAGTTTGATCCTAATTCCTCCATTTGTCTCCCGTTTGGTGCAGATAGATCACGGCCGCTCCATTAGAAGTTTGCACCAAAGAGGAACAACCGAGCAGTGATCCGGTTTTTGTGGTTGGAAGGTGTATCAGCGGCCTCAATCCATCAAAGACTTTCGACACAATACAGGAACAGTGTCTTGCCGCAACGGAGTGTCTACGAATGGATTGAAAAATTCGAAAATGGTCGCACAAGTGTTACGCACGAGGAAGGAGCCGAACGACTATCTACAGCCACAAATGATAACAACATTGAGCCTGCACGTGACATGGTTTTATTAGACAGACGAGTAACTATTGATAAGAGACACGTCATCAGGAACTTAGTCATGGTTGCTGATACACCTTCCGACCATAAAACTGGATCACTCCTTGTTGTTCCTCTTTGGTGCAAACCTCTAATGGAGCGCCATGATCTATCTGCAACAAAAAGAAGACAAATGAAGGAACTAGGATCAAGCTTTCGTAGTATCACCACAACACCATAACAATAAAATAAACGAAGATAGAAGTCAGTATGAGCAATGTAAGGAGAGTAATATCAAAATTGCGGATAATTTTTGACCTACCTTCGTACAAATACAAAAATAGATTTCATTATTCACAATATAGTTGAAGCAGTTTACAGAATATTAAAAAAAGAATAGTTCTATAGAAGACAAATATATATAGTTGCTGTTAAACATTGAAAATACGTATTTCCAACCTAAACACTTTAAATGAAATATACTCATTCAGAAGACGCAAACGAAATAAGCGTAGAAGAAAGGAAAAGATCAAAGGAAAAAAAGAAAAGAAAAAGGAAAAGGAGAGAGACAGGGAGAGATGATTGAAGTTATAAACTAACACCACTTACTAAGAAAAAGCTCTGAATTGACATCACACTAAATTAAATAAGTGACATTAAAAGTTCTGTAATAACTTAATAAGTTCTGAGCGAACTTTAACAAGTTTAGTTTGGAAACTATCAAATCATCATGATCGTAGGTATCCTGCCATTATTGCCAGATCACAGGTCTTCCACTGACCTCTTCGACTTCACGTACGATTTTTCTGTTTTGATATCGTCCATTAATTGTAGTCTCCTTCGCCCTCTTCCTCCCTTTCCTCCCACAATACCCTCTGACACTTCCCTCATGATACTAGGGATGCGCTCGAGTCGAGACATGTCTCGAATCTCGACTCGACTCGACTCGAATTCGAGTCGAGATTCGAGTCGAGACACACTTTGTAAAATTCGAGACGAGTCGAGACAAACGCATTTCTCGACTCGAATTTTCGAGTCGAGACTCGAGTCGAGTCGAGACAGCTGGTAAAAATCTCGACTCGACTCGAATGTCTCGAAAATTTTTCTATAATTTTTAATATTATTTTGAAGAAAGTGCTCGATCAGAAACACTCGACACGAGAATTTCGGAAACTGCAGGACTTGTCAGGTTTTCGAGGAGTGCTATGGTGATCGTCTTCAGCAAGTGGCGAAACCAAGGGGAAAAGACGTCCAAATGTCGAGGGGTTGGGTGCCCCACCTCATTACAGATGTCGAACGTCGTAGGCTGGGCAGACTGGTAAAACAGAACAGGCGGCGAACTGCGTCGGAACTAAGATCAGAGTTTAATGCTGGGCAAAGTACAAGTGTGTCTGAACTAGTGTTGTCAAATTTCCGGAAATTTTGAACCTGTTTTTTTTTAAAAAACGATTTTTTTTATTTTCCGGAAAAATTGAAAAGATAAATATGTTTGTATTAGGTTAATTTTACTAGTAATTATATCTCTTTTTTTTTCAAACACTCGAAAAATTTAAGTTCAAAAATTTCAATATTGCGAATATTAAAAAATAGCACTCGAAAATAAAACTATTCCAATTATTATCTATATATTAAAATACTAGATACACCGTGTGCGTGGGTTTTCTCGGGGTTCTCCCGTTTCCTCCCACTTTCTTCATTCCACCATTTCATTCATTTCTCATCATCACCGTCTCCTTTAGCCTAACCGCCATAACCGTGGGACGTAAAACTAAAGATTTCATTTCACTAGAAGTACTGAAATTTCTGAAAAAGTAAAGCATCATACCCTACGAGTTATATATTCCAACATCACATAGTTGTATATAGGGGTTGTATATCTGTCAGACGTTTGTTTCATAGCCAAATGATAATGAAAACGAAGGATAACCATTTCTCCAGTCTAAGATTAATCTTCATTGTTTGGAGAGGGTTTTTTTTTTTCAATAAACACCGTTTATCACTGACATAATTAATTGTGTGTGTACTTTATTTATTTATTAAATAATGCATGCAAATGCATGCATACACGATATGAGCATTCAGTAAATGGATACTTTAATATTTGAATTCAATTATCTATACAAGCCGGCTACGAGGCTTTTGTCCAAACTACTCTTTGGGATGAGCTTCTTACCAGATGTGTAGCCTACCGAAGGACCACACATATGTTATCGAAACTATTGTGCTATTGTTTTTTTTTTTTTTTTTTTATGCTTTGGCAGAAAGTTCTGTAGATATCGAAGCCCGCCAGTGAAGCCATATCTAGCATCTTGGTGCTAGATCTAGCATAATTCACTCCCATTTAGCATATAACATCTTGACTTTAGCATCTTGGCAAAATTTCATTCTTTCCTCTGGAGAGCTGAAAAAGAACGAAAATTTAGATGGCTCACTGACCGTTGGGAATTATCCCTTAGTTAAAGCGATGGTTGGAGTAATAAAACCAGTTAGTATTTCCGCTGTTGTATTGTTGAATTCACAGAAATGTTCAAAAATAAGCAAAACGTGACTCTGTACAAGACGTTTACGTACCCATAGTTTTATTATTGTCAACTGAACCCTGAGTGTCTGGGATGTTTCAGTCCCTTCTCACTTTACAACTTGAGAGGGGAGGGGGTATGACCGCTAAAAGAAATGCTTCAGTGCTGCGTCGGAAGCGGCATGTTTTGTATATATTTCTTAAAATGTTATCCATTCTTAAAGTATAAATTCCCCCTTCCTCCCCTGATTTTCTTTCCAATACAGAGAACCGACTCTTTAAATGAAGAAAGAGCCCTGAACCCTCCCGAAAATGCAAAAATGAATGATGCGTACAAATAAAAAAATCTGTGGATGAATCAAATAATGCAGATACATGAGAAGATGATAATGAAGATAACAGTGTTTGATGCAGCGCAGTCCACCACATGTAAATAGATTTGAAGGGTTCATATTTGTGTATGTGTACGTGTGTATGTACTTGTTTCTGAGTATTTATATGCGCGTGTGTCTTGTAATTGTTATATTAGTATCCACTGGATTAAGTGAAAGTATAAAATGGATTTGATGACTGCCAAATTGACGTCACCTTGGTAAGTCATTATTTTTTAATATTTAGTCATATTAAATTAGATTATAGTTTAGCGTCGTTTTCAGGAGCAAAGCTCTACAAGACGTGAACGTACAGTTTAACGTCGGATTTGAAACACATGAGCTCCTACCATGAATCAAACCTCCCTCGAGAAAGGCGCATACGCTAACCACATAGCAACGGGGAGCTCAACATTTAGTGATATGTATATTAAGTTGTAAAATTATATTCGTTTAATTTTCACTAATATAATCTTCACAGTGTAAAGCATTCGCTAGGCACGTTATCTTGTTTAAAAACAAAAAGCCTATCTCTTATGTTTCCGTCTCGGGGTTGGGCTGCGGGATGATAGAAATCCGAAAGAGATGTTTTTATTATATTTTGTACAGTAGATCTGCTCCTTCATAATCTCCGTGTTTGATAAGAATGAACCTCCCTGGCTCACGTATACGTAATATAACAAACCATGCACATTAAATGCAAGACTAATATAGCAAACATTGAAGATGCCCCCTAGAAAATTTTCTTCGATCGCCCATATCTGGAGGTACACAATTTCGCAACTCAGTGGATACGATGTGGATGTATTCAAAGTCTACTGATTTACCCATAAAATTTAAATTTTATAACAATATTCTCAGTGAATACTAACCTGAGGAGAACTATTTTTTTAATTCGATCGCTAAAGGAGTTTTTTTTTTTCACCAGGTCTCGGTAATCGTCTGGCACGAAAACTGAAGTTTCTACAAGTGTTTCCCCAGCAAATTTTTTTGAGAAAGGGGTCCTCCAGGAGCGTTATTTAGGGTGTAATTCCTGCATTTGTTATATACATATATAGATATAGATAGATATAAATATAGATATACTGTGTATATATATAAAGATAAGTAGGAGCGGGTCTTTAAAATTAGTTCGGAAAGATATGAAAATCTGGCGTAATTTGCAAGAATCTATCTAGTCTAATATAAATAAAATAAATAGTTTGTTTGTGTTTGTCTGTCTGTATGCAGCCTGGGGACCAGACGAGTGGACCGAGAGTTACCAAAGTTTAGTCAGGGGTACCCTGGCCCAGGCCCCAGATCAAGACGAATCTTTTTTTTTTTTTTTCAAAATTCGAACCAGGGGGTCTCAGGGTGCGCTTACAGGGACATGTAAAAATGATAGACAATGGCCGATATTACTGTCGAAATCAGTTTTCGCGGTCGCTGAAATCAATGGTGAAACTCTGATCACATTAACTTACAAATTCACCCTATTCGGGCCGGTGGTCACCGGAGGGGGGGGGTCGGATACCGAGACATGTAAAAGTAATCCAAAATGACCGATATTAGTGTCAAATCCATAGTTTTCGCGGTCACTAATATCGATGGTGACACTTCCATTTGCGATGATTTGCAAATTAAGCTATAATTGTATGCGGGCCGGGAAAAAATCTTTAAGTTTTGCGTCCCACGGTTATGCTGGTTAGGCTAAAGGAGACGGTGATGATGAGAGATGAGTGAAAGGGTGGAATGAAGAAAGTGGGAGGAAACGGGAGAACCCCGAGAAAACACACGCACACGGTGTTTGTACACCACAAAGTTCACTTGGCAGGGGCTGGGATCGAACCTGGGACCCTAAGCACCAGAGGTGAACGCTCTACCACTGAGCCACCGCGGCCCTCAATGAGGTTGGAAGCTGGTCAGTCATGACGGGAGGTGGCACATGCCATAAGAGTGGCACAGAGTGTGATTTCCCGATTGTGGAATCGATTTCAAACAACTGGAAGTGTTCAAAGAAGACAACGACAGGGCTGTCCACTAGCAACCAAAGCCAGAGACGATCTTGTTAACAGCCCGTCGAAACCGGCGTCAGAATACAACTCTGCTGCCGCGAGCCTTCCGAACAACAACAGGACGCACAGTATCTACTCAAACGGTGCGCAATCACCTTCGAGAAGGTGGTCTCTACGCACGTAGGCCTATGGTGTGTGTCGCATTAACTGCACGATACTATGTTGATCAAAGAGCGTAGGCGGAGGAACATCGTGGGTGGGGACGCAATGAATGGGGCAATGTTTTGTTCTCTGACGAGTCTCGATTCAGTGTAGAGCCTGATAATCGACGTGTTCTCATCTGGAGAGAGTGTGGAACACGACACAATCCCATGTTTGTGCGAGAAACATCCCAGTATCATGGTGGTGTACTGATGGTGTAGGCAGGAATCAGCATTGGTGGGCGTACTGAGCTCCACATAATCCGAAACGGCTCTTTGACGGCTCTCAGATATAGGGATGAGATCACGAAAACTCTTGTTCTTCCTTATGCTGGTGCCATTGGTGATTCGTTCCTTTTTATGGATGACAATACTCGTCCTCACATAGCTCGGTTAGTGGATGAGATGCTGGATGCTGAGGGTATCGCTCGGATGAAGTAACCAGCATGCTCGCCGGATCTCGTTCCAATTGAGCATGTCTGGATAATGCTTGGCAGACGAATTGCTGCTAGGCCAGTAAATCCAACAACCATTCCAGAGCCGGAAGTCGCTCTTCTGGATGAGTGGCACAACATCCCCCAAGAACTCATCGATAATTTGATTGAATCCATGCCACGCAGGTGCGAGGCCCTGTTGGCTATTCGAAGTGATCATATGACATATTAAGGAACAATCAGTGTTGTTGCCTTGCCTGTTTGTGAGCAGTTCGAGAGGTGCACACATAACCGTCTTGTGTCATGAGCCATGTGAACAAGGTTTTCCGTGCCCCAACACCAGTATGTGCCCCATTTTTCTAGTGTATCTTAAAGCATTCCTTCTTGTATGATAATATGAGTCAAACACAAGCTTATTCATACACTATCTTAAGGTCTTGTGTGATATTTCAGCTGAACCCCTAATTTTTTTGAGCATTATATACAGTATATATATATATATATATATATATATATATATATATATATATATATATATATATATATATGTGTGTGTGTGTGTGTGTATGTATGTATGTATGTATATAGTGGCGGATCCAGGATATGATCAAGGGAGGGGCTAGACCATAGTTTGCAGTTTTATCCAGTGTAAAGCAGGATTGAAGCCCATTTTATGCAGTGTATACTTGAGTGTGAAGGGGGAGGCTATAGCCCTCTTGGATCCGCCTCTGTATATATATATATATATATATATATATATATATATATATATATATATGATCGAAAATGGCCTCGAATCCATACTCGCTAAGATGAACAGAAGATGCCGTTTAAATCCACAAATTCAGCCCCATTAGTACTCTAAGGAGGATGGTGACATGTAAAGATAATTGAAAATTATCGATATGAATGTCAAATTCATAGTTTTGGGGCTCCACAAGTTCATTGGTGACAGTTTTGGTGCCCTTTGTGTCCAAAATGAAACGTATTCTTCCCGTGAGAAGAATGGGTATTCTGTTAGTCTGTAATAATAACTAACGGAATTTTCACTTAATATATTTCTCGCTGCTCAAATTTACTCACTTGTGCGGTATATGTGTGTAAAGTAGAATTAAAACCTGTTGCTTTAAGTATTTTTCCGTTAGCGAAATACATTGTATATATAGTAGGACGTCGATAATCCTAACGTCAAAAATCTGAACGCGGTCCCTAGAAGCTATTTACATTTTGTCTTAACGCTAGCAATAAACAAACAATAGCGTGTCCATCGACGTTATGTGAAGTCAGTGTTTTTACAAAAGTTCATTTATATGTAATTGTTTGTCATGTATTTTTATTTTTATTTTTTCTTAGGCCTATAAGTTTTAAGTGTGACTTAGAGTACAAGCAAGTTCTTCAGAAACATTAAATGTAAGTAGCCTTACGTACGGTATTGTAATTACTGTATGTACTGAATAACCACTGTATCGATAGAAAAACATACCGTACAGTATGTGTAAGCCTAAAAGACATTTTCTTGGTCATTTTCGGAAATCCGAACAATTTGAAAAACCGATTACCTGTGGTCCCAATTAGTTCGGATTTTCCACTTCCCACTGTATATGTTGCAGACATGTTACAGCAAGTAAGATCACTAGCATCAGGCCAACAAATAGTTTTTAAACTACATTTTCCTGTTTTTGCCAATATTTCCGAACAAATGATTTTTTCTAATGGTTTCAAAATTTCCGGAATTTTACATAGAACAATGAAGATATCTCTATGAAATATATAACATATTAACATATTAACTAAAATGATTCTGTATTAACAAGAATGATGATTCTGATCATACCCAAATTTTCCGTTTTTTCCCCAGCTCGGGAAAACAGTAAAAAAAACTGCTTTTTACCCAAAATTTCCGTTTTTATCACAGGCCTTCACAACACTAGTCTGAACACACAGTGCACCGAACACTCCTAACGATGGCGAATGTTAACACCACGACATCGGCAACTATGACTGAAATGAACACGTGACCATCACCACTAGACCTTGGCACAATGGCAGAGCATTGCATTGTCTGATGAATCCCGATATCTTCTTCATCATGACGATGTGAGGGTGTGAATCCGTCGTGTTCAAAGGGAACAGCTCCTTGACATCTGTACTGCGGGACGGAGACAAACTGGCTGCGGCATAATTATTATCTAGGGAACATTCAGTTGAGCATCCATGTGTCCAGTGGAGCTCGAGCAAAGCACCATAACGGGCGAGGTGTCGCACGCTGCTTGCAGACTACGTACACCCCCTTCATGACGGCCATGTTTTCCATCGGTAGTGGAATTTTTCGACAAAATAATGCACCATGTCACAAGGCCAGGAGTGTGATGGAGTGGTTCGAGGACTACAGGAGCGAGTTCCAAGTGATGTGCTGGCCCCCAAACTCTCCGGATCTGAACCCAATCGATCACATCTGGGATGTGATTGAACGTAACGTGAGGGTGCATCACCCCCTCCCCGGAATTTACGGAAATTAGATTACCTGTGTGTGCATATGTGGTGCCAACTCTCTCCAGCGACCCACTGAGGAACATTGGGACCATGCCAAGACGCGTTGCCGTTGTTATTCGTGCCAAAAGTTGGACATACTAACAATTAGGTAGGCACTCATAACGGTCTTGCTGATGTGTGTGTATATTTTAACTCGTATATTTTGTCTCGACTCGAATTTCGAGACGTCTCGACTCGAATTCGAGTCGAGTCGAGACAGAGACTGTCGAGTCGAGACACGAGTCGAGACAACATTTTCTCGAGACGAGTCGAGACAGGCTTAAATCTCGACTCGACTCGACTCGAGCGCATCCCTACATGATACAGTTCCTTCTTAACCAATGTCTCAACCAGCTTATCTTCCTTTTCTTAATATCTAAAATTGTTATCTTCTCTCCCACCATTTTTAGCATCCTTCTCATTCGTTTCTCGCTCGACTCATCTAATTCTCTTCATTCTTCTCCACACCCACATTTCGAAGGCACGTTTTTCATAATTTTTGCGTAATGTTTATGTTTCTGACCCATACAATACAATAGTTTACACGAAGCATTTTATGAGTGTTTTTCTCAATTATTGTGTCAAGGTCCCGCAAAATAATACTTTCTTCCTCCTAAAAGCTTCTTTCGCCATTCCTATTCTTTCTTTTATTTCACGTTCACACTTCATATCATTATTAACCCTTTCACTGTGGAAGGCGACGGAACAAAATTTCCCTAACCTGCGAATGTCGATTATAGTCGACGTGTTAAAATTTGTCTGTATCTTGGGTTTGTCGATTGTAGTCGCCAAAGGTTTTCTGTGTGATTTCTATTGTTTATCGAAAACAATGGAACACAAACCAAAATGAACGGTACAACTTTGGCGACTACTCTCGACAAAGCCAAGATACGGACAAACAAATTTTAACACGTCGACTGTAGTCGACATTCGCATGTTAAGGAAATTTGGTTCTGTCGACAAAAGTCGACTTCCTCTGTGAAAGGGTTAATAATATTACCCAAGCATCAGAAACTAGTCACCTGTTCTATTTTCTCCCCTCCTACTTCTATATTTGACACCGATCTCTTCCTTTAAACCATCATGGTTTTTGTCTCCCTAACATTTATTTCCATCCCATGTTCTTCATAGTTCTTCTCCAAGTGTTCTTACATTTTATCGATTTCCTGTTCAGATTCCGCAACAAATACCATTATCATCTGCAAACCGTATACATCTAATCATTCTACCTCTTACTGAAATGCTATATTCATTATGTAGAATGTTTTTCACTATTTATTCTAGATATATATTATATATTGCACTAGAAAAATCCGTTCTCCGGACAGCGGTATATTGTACAGCGGGGGACACTTCTAAATGGTACACCTTAGCCGTAAATCTCCATATGGCTGTACCATTTAGAAGTGTCCCCCGCTGTACAAATATACGGAATCCTCTTGATTAGTACAGAAATCATTACGGAGCATACGTTAGCCATATGATACATACGCACTGCCCTTAGATGTTGCATCATGCCGTTGCAGGGTGTCTGACATCTTACAAATTTCCGTATATCACATGCATATACTTATGTTACATTCCTCAGCTATATGTTATATAGGTCCATTTGTATATGAGATCCTGACCGCCTATATTGTTTCATACGGAAAGTACGTATAGATGGAACACTTATACGGAAATTATTATAAAACATTCGTTTTCAGTCTGCTGTACGTTAAGTCCAAAAACTACAGGAATTACGCATGTAAAATGTTTTTATGTGCGCTACCTATCATTTTTTTCTCAGTGTGTTGGCGAGATACAGCATTGCTGTCAAACTACCCTTCCAATTGCATCCCCTCTGTCATTTCCTCCCCTATTCTAGCGCTAACTTGTTGTTTCATATATAAGTTTCTTATGAATCTTCGATCTTTCCATTCCAACCCAATATTCTTTATAAAATATCTAGAATAGAATAAAATTTATCTGCAGTATCAATAGTTTTATAAACGGAAGATTTCAAAGTTTAGAGACAAAAGGAACAAAATTACTTGTTTTACGGAAAAAATAATTTTTATGCACTCTAAACCATCAATAAAGAAAAATCCATGAAGAATGTTATGAAAAACAAATAAGATAAAAGGTATATCATCTTTCGGCTAAATATAACAGAATAGTTCTTTGGATATTTTAGACAAACTCATAAGTCTGTCATTGAACTTCCGTCGTAACCAGGCTATAGCAGGGTCAACAACAGATGGTCTGTGATGTTTCTTACTAAAGGTTGTGACAAACATCTTGGCATTTGAAGGCGGCGCTCCAAGTTCCCCTTAAATGCTGCTAGCAAATGAGAGGCCAGCGGTATTGCCACGTTTATTTTGTACACATCCACGTCCATCCTCTGCCACCTGATCGCGCTATAGTTTCTCTGCTTAGCCATAGCTACACCCCTTAGCACTCAGCAACGTCGCGTCAGAGCTTGGTTTTATTCGTTTAGCTGAAATGCCAAGATGTTTGTCACAGGCTTTAATTTTGACGGTTATTCAGACTTGCCCCTAGGTATCTCAAGTTAGACTGAACGCAAGGAAGAAAATATTCATAAATCTGCAGGACTGAATGTTGAATGAACGTTCTAATCTATTTTGTTAAAAAGGTAAACATCTTCAAATTCAATGAGCAAGAGTTTCTCCTCCTTCGTACACTTTCAGTTGCTCTAGGTTCATTAACATTGTTTAAATACATGCTTATTAATGAGAGAAGGAAAAGCACAGAGTTGTGTGTACATTAGAGTTTGGTAGATTTTGAAAGTCGAAGAGAGGATCAGCCAAGTCATTAGCAGTATTTGATCTTTTATTTATTTATTTATTTATTAAAAGAAACTAAATTAATTTGACTTCATTTTGAGTTCATATTTAAATGGCCTGTAAACAAACAGAGACTGGCTATGAAAGATTCGAAGAACATCGGAGAAAACGCGACAATTTCCCAGAAAATGCACAGAAACAATAAAATCTACAGGAAAAATAAACCCAAATGGTTTAAATTCGAACCATGTATCCTTACACTGACAAGTGGGGAAAGATGTATATGGCGCAAGTGTAAAAGTGAGGGGGGACGCGGGGGGACGACGTTCCCCACCTCGAAAAAATATATATGGTGTCCCCCCAGTTTATAAAAAAAATACAGTGGGCAAAGATAGTCAGGGAGAACGGCGTGACGTCATTCCGCTACCTACCGTCCCCCCACCTTTTCAAATCCACTTTTACTCCTGATGTGGCGTACGTAAAATTGTAGGTTACACGAGTAAAACCTATAGCTTTTAGCTTAACGCACAACCGTATGTATACCGTAACTGAAAACGTATGTTTTAAACGTACTTTCCGTATGAAACAAAAAAAAAAAAAAAAAAAAATGTATATAGGTTCTTATTATCTCGCATACAGATGGATTTATATAACATATGACTGACGTTTGTAATATACGGAAGACTGTTAGATGTCAGACATCCTGCGACGGCATGAGTAACATGTAAGCGGAAGAAAAACGTAATACGTATTTAGCATATGTATAATGTTTGCTCCGTGCAGATTTCTGTTGTAAACTTATGGATTCCGTATATTTGTACAGTCCACAGTAAAATTCCTGTAACGTGAGCACGTAAGTTTATTGTGAAACGACGAGGTCTTTTGCTCCAAAATCAGTGTGCTGAGGAAGACGCCGAGGTTTCTCCTGGAAGATTCGTGCCACTTAGACGTTACGTTGATTTTCTGCGCTGTTAAGCGTAGTTTCGCAATAAACTTACATGCTCATGTTGCAGATTTTTTGCTGCGAACTGTACAATATAACGCTGTCAGTGTACCAGATTTTTCTCACTATACCACGAGAAATCGGGAGCACGGTGGTTCAGTGGTAGAGCGCTTACCTCTGGTGAGTCGGTACCCTGGTTCGATCCCCGGCCAAGTCAGTTTGGTGGGCAACATAACGTGTTGTCCGTGGGTTTTCTCAGGTTATTCCGTTTCCTCCCACTTACTTATTCTACCGATTCTTTCATCATCATTCACTGACTAAATCAACCGCATTCCTTAATCTTAAGGGCATAATCGTGGGACGTAAAACTGAAAGATTTCATTTTATTTCCTTTGTATATCGATCAATGTTAAAACAGGAAGATGCTAGTTTCAGTCACTTATGGTTTCAATAGAGGGTTAAGGGTCTTCACTACAGTGAAATTAAACTACCACTAATGTTAAGAGTTTTTCTTTTATATCTTCAAAACAAATAGAAATATTCGACAAACAGGAACGTAGTGAACTATATAATAAGATTTTGCATATGTTATTACAACTCATCTATCTGCTTTCGATTTGCAACTGTAGATAGATTTAGCATTTTTTTTTTGCGGGTTCTGTAAATAGCGGCATACCAAAAAGTAGATAGGTAAATTATGGCTAAGATATCACATGCAAAATCGTATTATCTAGTTCACTACGTTCTTGCTTCTCGAATATTTTTTTATTTGTTTTCAAGATATTACAGAAAAACTCTAAAATTAGCGGTAGTTTAATTTCGCTATAGTAAAGACCCTTAAAAGAGAAGAATGCTAAATTGATTCTTACAACCAATTATTTCAACGCTAAATCTATTCCTAAAAAGCGCTTCTGGCTATCTACTCGTTTAAGGTGCCAACTAAGTTTAAGGTGGACAATATCTTGTCCGTGAGTTTTCTCAGGGTGCTTCCCTTTCCTCCCACTTGCTTATGCTACCGATTCTTCTATCATCATTCACTTGTCTTAATCATCGTGTCTCTTAGCCTAACGGGGGGGGGGCGCTGTGGCTCAGAGGTAGAGCGTTTACCTCCGGTGCTTGAGGTCCCTGGTTCGATCCCAGCTCGCGCCGTATAGACTTTGTGGTGGACAAACACCGTGCTCGTGGGTTTTCTCGGGATTCTCCCGTTTCCTCCCACTTTCTTCATTCCACCATTTCACTCATCTCTCATCATCACCGTCTCCTTTAGCCTAACTGGCATAACCGTGGGACGTAAAACTTAAAGATTTCATTTCATTTTTTCTTAGCCTAACGGGCGTAAACGTGGGACGTTAAACTAAAAGATTTAACCACGAGAAGTCAATGCTATAACATTTTTCCAGAAAAATTGCTAAGCTCAGCACCTTTAAAACAGTTGAAACCTTACTGAATATCCCAGCGTACATGAAAGTTAAAACGTTTTAATAAACTATGTGAAGTTGTAGAGATTCATTAGGAAGATATACGTATTCATTTTAACGTTAAATACAAAATTCTACGTTTTTCATTAAATTATTTTCTGTTTGCTGATTGGCTTTTGTGCTTTCGTATAGAAATATTGCAACACTGTATGGCTCGAATCAGCGCTCCAGGTAGATTTTTTTTTTTTTTTTTTTTTACTTTTTAAATCTGTGATCTCGGAGAAGATGAAAGCATGCACTCATAGGTACCTCCATTTTAATATCATTAGCAAAGTGGAATAAAGAGGCACAACATAGGTCTGTGTGATGTTTTGGTATCTTCATATAGCGAAATACCAAAATCCTGCAATAGTATCAAAGAACAAGTAATGATCCATGATTTAATGGAAGCGAGCGCATCTGAGTATCTACCATTCGACATCATATTCATTTCCTCTGTTTGTGATTGCCTCTTTGGCAATGTTTCACTCGATTTTAATGAAATTTAGAATTAGTTTGTTTTGAAACAATTATTATCTCTATTGCTCGTGATTGAAACTATCCAGAGACAAGTATACGTAAATTTATCTTATCTTAAAGGAAGAGAAAACATGTTTAAACTTCCTTTAAAACAAGTAGATGTATCACATGTACACCGTATGAATGGAAAAATGAAACGTCTGAGTTTTACGTCCCACGCATATGCCAGCTAGGCTAAAGAATACGGTGATGATGAGAAATGAAGGAAATGGTACAATGAAGAAACTAGAAGGAAACGGGAGAACCCTGAGAAAACCCACGCACACGGTGTTTGTCCACCACCGGACACGCACGCACACGGTGTTTGGTGGGAGTTGGGATCAAACCAAACTCCATGCACAATCAAACCAAGAACTCTCCACCACGTTTTTTTTTTTTTAAAGGATCAACCGATCACACGTAAGTTTCATGAGCACCCGAGTTTTCTCGTATACAAGGTTTCTTTAACCTTTACCAGATTCGACAGGGACACGAATACTTACATATCCAAGACAGTTAAAAATCCAAACGCTCTCTCATCGGGAATTGAACCTGGTACCAGTGCACTAAAAGCAAATGTGCTAGCCATTAGGCCAACGGGGAGGGTTTTATCTTTTATTAAACCACTGAGTCACCGTGGCCCACCATGTGAAGGAATTTTGTTTGTATGTGTGATATTGTCACAAGTAATATTGAAATTATTGATGAGCAAAACCGGTTTATATAAAAACTGGAAACCGGTTTCTAGAAAAACCGAAATCCGAAAATCCGACACTTCGGTTTTCTTTAAAAACCGGTTCGGTTTCTCGCCGGGAATCGGTTTCGGTTTCCTTCAAAACCTGTTCAGTTTTTACTGAAACTGGTTTCGCTGAAAACGTTTGGAAAACAAGAACAACTGTTTTTGCAGAACAATGAAACACTATTCTGGTCAAAAATAGAACCAATTTTGAAAAAAAAAAAAAAACAGAACCGGTTTTGAAAAAAACCGGTTTCGGTGGAAAAAACTTTTTTTTTTTTTTGAAAATTTTCAATAGCAATTGTTACAAACTGAAGTTACTGATTTCAATCACTTTCGTTTTGAATATTAGGTCAAGAGAGAAGAATGCTAAATCAATTGTAACAACCTATTCTTAGAACGCTAAATTTATTGCTAAAATCTGCTTCTCGCTATTTCATCATTTTGGCTCAATGTAGATCTATATGAACTGGCTCGCAATTACGGTGTGTGTCATCCGAAGTGTTCTATAAATGGCGTCCACGAACAACTAGAGGGCCATTATTATACAATTATACAATGATATAACCTCCGAGGTCTTCTTGAGCCGCTATAGGGAATCGAATTTTACGCTAATAACTGGCTTTAGCATCAATGTCTGTCGAATTTAATTGCTATCCGAAAGCAATTGATGTAACTATTTGATAGATTGGTAAATTTGTGTGGTTCTTTATCTGCGACGTTGGCACATAGTGCAATACATATTTCCAGGTGAGGATCCAGTTGGTTTGGGTACAAAACCTCGCGGCCAGAACCTCGCGGCGACAACCTCGCGGACCAAAACCTCGCCTGGCCAAAACCTCGCCGCCCAAAACCTCGCGGGACAAAATCTCGCCGGGCCAAAACCCCGCCTGGCCAAAACCTCGCGGGACAAAATCTCGCGGGCCAAAATCTCGCCGAGCCAAAACCTCGCCTTGCCAAAACCTCGCGCCCCAAAATATCGCCATACCCAAAATCTCGCCTGACCAAAATGTAAATGTTCCAACAGATGATAAGGATGACGGTATAAAAGACGCTGTTTCAGAAAAAGTATCACGGGTATTTGACCAAGTCTCGCGATACCATATGAAAATTCTATTTCTGTATTAGAGGATTTCAATGTGAAGATAGGGCGACAGGATGTTTTTAAACTGGTTATAGGGAAAGAAAGTCTGCATAAGGAAAGCAATGACAACTAACGGGGTTAGTTTCGTGAAATTTGGAGCATCCAAAAACTTAAAATTTCAACAAAAATCTAATAATATTTATGAAAGTATGAAATAATATATAAGTTTTTACGACGTCCCTTGATTATGTCCTGTAGGTTAAAGGAGACGTAGATGACCAGGATGAAGGAAATGATCGAATAAAGAAAGTGGGAGGAAACGGGAATAACCCGAGAAAGCCCACGCACACGATGTTTTGTATCTTATTATTATTATTATTATTATTATTATTATTATTATTATTATTATTATTATTATTATTATTATTATTTGTAATGTGGAATTGCATATTAAGAAACTCATTGGGTAAATTTTAAAGAAAAGTTTCATTCGCGGCGAGGTTTTCGCCACGCGAGGTTTTGGGTGGCGAGGTTTTGGCCCGGCGAGATTTTGTCCCGCGAGGTTTTGGGCAGCGAGGTTTTGGCCACGCGAGGTTTTGGCCCGGCGAGATTTTGTCCCGCGAGGTTTTGGGCGGCGAGGTTTTGGCCACGCGAGGTTTTGGCCCGGCGAGATTTTGTCCCGCGAGGTTTTGGCCGGCGAGATTTTGGGCGGCGATGTTTCGGCCGCGAGATTTTGTCCGTATCCCTCCAGAAAGTATACAATTATATATACAGGGTAGCCCGATACAGTCCCGTACTGAGCAACTCATTGCTTTTTACATAATTTCTTATTGTTATCCATCAGGTAGACTTAGTTTCTTTATTATTTGTTCTTAATGTCTTTTTACTTATATCTTAAACTAGATCAGCCAAAGCAAATAAACCTATAAGCTAGAATGTTATACTTGATCAATGCAGGAGTGAATACGTACTTTTGGGCCACCCTGTATATTTTCTCTTTATTTTCGATACAAGTAGTGCTTCCCTCCAACAATGCACCGGTTGCATCCCATAGTTGGGGCCCTAAATGTGGAAACCGGAAGTTGTAGTGGATTCCTGTCACTTCCAGTTTTAGAAGAGAGTTAACGATGGAGATGAAATGTAGTCTTTGGATGCTTAATTCTTTCCAGGAAACCATATCTCGCTACCTATTACCGTTTTTGTTCCATAGTGATCAACGTTAAAATCAGGAATAGTTGATTTCTACCACTTCCGGTTTGAATATCGTCTTTTATTATGTCTACCACTTCTGGTTTGAATATCGTCTTTTGGATTTCTAACACTTTCGGTTTGAATATCGTCTTTTGGATTTCTACTACTTTCGGTTTAAATATCGGTCTTTTGTATTTCCACCACATTCGGTTTGAATATCGGTCTTTTGGATTTCTATCACTTCCGGTTTGAAAATCGTCTTTTGGATTTGTACCACTTTCGTTTTGAATATCGTCTTTTTGATGTCTACTACTTTCGGTTTGAATATCGTCTTCTTGATTTCTACCACTTCTGGTTTGAATATCGTCTTTTGTATTTCTACCACTTCCGGTTTGAATATTGTCTTTTGTATTTCTACTACTTTCGGTTTAAATATCGATCTTTTCTATTTCTACCACATTCGGTTTGAATATCGGTCTTTTGGATTTCTATAACTTTCGGTTTGAAAATCGTCTTCTCGATTTCTACCAGTTCCGGTTTGAATATCGTCTTCTTGATTTCTTCGACTTCCGGTTTGAATATCGTCCTCTTCAACGAACTTAATTTCTAACTTTTGATTCCCCTAAATCCTGACCAAAATAAATAGTACATTCCTGTATGAAATTTCAATGCAAGTAACTTCGCAATTGATTAAAAATTAATTGAATTATTTAACAATTTCCTGATATATCTGACCAAGAAAATTTACGCTAGAATATTCAACAACCATTATCATTAACAATGAGCAAAGAGATGGAAGAAAATTGACCAGAAGTCTTTATTTACACATATGATTGTGAGCTCCTTCGTGGCTGAGCTGTTAGCGTACGCGCCTTTGGCGTGGGAGATCCGGATTTATTCCCAGCGGGAGCTCATGTGGTTCGGATTCCATGTTAATAAATAGTTTCACGTCCTATATAGCCTCACTGCTGAAAGGGAAAATAAAACTCAAAATCAATCAAAGGTATCATCCCAGTATAGCTATATATATGTCAAATGGAACTAAAAAAAATGTCATGGATAAAACCTTAGAATGGCCAGCAGGTGGATTTCGAACCCAGAAACTACCAATTAGGAAGCAGGAATGTTAACCACTATCGAATGTTTGGTTTTAACAAATATACAGTTTATTTCAAGAGGAAGTCAAATTGCCCTTTTGTGCACTCATTCGCTGTCGACTTGCCGGTGTGGTGTGAATATTCGATCTGAATAGTGTTACCTATGAGACGGAAATAAGGTTTTTGAGTCTGACCTCATAAATTTTATACAAATCGAGGTCTCGTTCCGATTTTGAAAAATTTTCTCATCTCGTCTCGAAATTTTTTGTGTCTCCCTTTGTAAATTCACATAGAAAATTTATATCATTACTTTTTCTGAAATTCATCTAAAAGTTATCATAATCTTCCACGTCACAAAAGATCTATGACTTATCAATCTATTAAAATGCTAGATTTATATGTTTGTCTCCAATATTTTCGACAATGAGATCTCTGAAACTACAAGTGCTAGAAACGTACCGTTTTCACTGGTTGTTTCCAAATTTTGTGTAGATTTTCCAGTTCTAATTGAATACTTAAAAAGAACATGCCCGTTATTTATTTATTACATTTTTAGGGGTACACTGAAAGTGTTGAAATTTTAAAAAAGTAAAACGTCGTTTCCTGTGAGTTATACATTTCATCACCATATAATTGTGTACAGAGGTTGTATATCTCTCCGGCAAATTTTAATGAAAAATGAAGGATAGACATTTCTCCAGCCTAAGATGAATCTTTATTGTTTGGAGTGTTTTACCCAATGAACACCATATGTATAATTGACTATAATTAATTGTGTGTATAATGTATTTGCTTATTAGCTACATACTGCTTGCAAGAAGAAAGAAAATACTAATCATACATGAATTAGATAGTCCAACCGGAAATAGGCTCAAATCTTGCAAACGGTGCGAGATATTGAAAAAACTAATCGAAAAAATCTCACCTTTATGACACTCCTTGCTGATTTTCATCAAGATGTCCTTCACTTGTGTATGTAAAGGGACATGTACAGATGTTACGAGGAATGACAAGGAGATTCATGCTTATATCAGAATGGTGCGCTGTGTAGAGAGCACAGGTTCAGGTAGTCTATATATTAAAATGCTAGGTTTGTGGTCAAGAAAAGTTTATATGTTTGTGGCCAATACTTTCGACAATGAGATCTCGAAAACCACAAGTGCTAGAAAAGTGTCCTTTCCGCTGGTCAATTCC
This sequence comes from Thermobia domestica, assembly GCF_964235325.1. Classification (NCBI taxonomy): domain Eukaryota; kingdom Metazoa; phylum Arthropoda; class Insecta; order Zygentoma; family Lepismatidae; genus Thermobia; species Thermobia domestica. The sequence goes on from NC_137458.1 coordinate 312,685,275, forward strand.
AAATTTTGCGTAGATTTGCCAGTTCTCATTCAAATTTTTTAAAAAAAACTTCTTTTTATTTTTCTATTCCACATTTTAGACGTCCTTTTGACCTTATTAATTTAATATTGCAAGTAGGTTGCCCTTGTGAAAGGCAACCAGTATAGGAGCTACGTATAGCGGGTTGATGGACATTTCAGGCGCATTGCTTTAATCTGAATGACAAAACCAAGCTGGCAACTTCCAAGGCTTGTGCACCCGCAATGTCCTCAGATATGAAATTACAAGATAAAAATATTTGCATTTGGTATAATTTGTTACTTATCCAAGTTTGCTACAAACTCACTTCAAAATTCTATATATTAAAATATATTTGTAGTAATTTACTTCTACTGAGAGTGTTCATGCCTTTTTACTTGTGTCCGTATAGAGACTTGCATAGACATAATGAGAAGTGTGTAAATAGCGTACGTTCAGCTTGTGTAATATAATATTATTTAAATCATATTTATTATTGGAGCATATTGTGTAATGAGTTGCATATCTTTAAACGTTGATATATGGTCTTCATTATGTTGGTATAATCATTTTAGCAATTTATAGTTTTTTATAATGTGAATCATGTAACAATACAGTATGTTTGAGATCTTAAACTCGAGTGAACTAGTGTTTCGTATGTGACATGAGGATTGAGGAGTTGCATGTATGTGACATATGGAAAACGAGACAAACATTATCATATTCCTCGTTTTGTCTTGAATTGGAAAAGGGTTTCGAGACGAGACTTGAGATAAGATGAGTTATATCTGGTCTCATTGGCAACGGTATTGAGACGAAATTCTTCTGGATCAATAGCGGGTGGATCAGCCAGAGCCCAGACTATGATAAGTATATCAAGAGTTTCTAAAAATATTAAAAAATACATAAATAATAGCTTAAATTATTTCTGTCACTCAAAAAACTGGGGGTCCTAGGACCCCCGTCCCCGGGTAAGATCCGCTACTGTTTTGGATTCAAGTCCTTTAAACTAACTAGCTTCACCTTTGGTGCAAACGGTTCAAAGTTCGATTCCCGGTGGGGCGCGGTGACTCAGTGGTAGAGCGTTCACCTCCGGTGCTTGGGGTCCCTGGTTCGATCCCAGCTCGCGCCGTGTGGACTTTGTGGTGGACAAGCACTTTGCTCGTGGGTTTTCTCGCGGTTCTTCCGTTTCCTCCCACTCTCTTCATTCCATGATTTCACTCATCTCTCATCATCACCGTCTCTTTTAGCCTAGCCGGCATAAACGTGGGACGTAAAACTTAAAGATTTCATTTTTTTCGATTCCCGGTCCAAAACGTGTAACAGCTTTTTTCAAGCCAGCTATTCAGAATGTTTTTTTCTGGGGTTTCCTCATTCATACAAGGTAAATGCCGGGATGGTATCTAAGATAATGGTCCCAGGCTGCTTCCTTCCTTTCTCGTTCCACAATTCCCCGGACAGTATGATCGCGGAGGGACATCAACCCTCATATCTGACGGGTTAACATGGCTATAACTGCCGAAAGCCCAGAAATCTTCTTTCTGATTGAATCTGTATGCAGAGAATGAGCAGCTTTTCAACTGTACTTTCAATTTTTGTATTTGTGCCGCTGTCGTATTGGATTAGGTGGAAAAGAGATTCTACAGATGAACATGAAGACAAATTGTAACGACTAACTTATTATTCTTATATTTTACACGTTACATTAAGCCCACAGTTCGCATATTAAAAAAAAAAAATGTCAACACGATCAAATTACATTAAATCAGACACGTCACCTTGCATCACTATTACCTTTTTATCCTTTTTCACATCTCCATTAATTATAATTTTCTTTTTCGGTTCTCATAGCAACTTTTAAATAAACAACTATCTACTGTTATGGTAACTATGAGTACCGATTATACATATAAAATCAACATATATTTTTAGTTACTAAGATTAAACCTTATTTCTTTTTATTTAGAATCAACAACATATATCTTCTTTTCTTCTTCTTCTACACAGCAGGTTGTGTATTTTTGAAGCACCGTTGCCCAAAACTAAGATACAAAAATAGAAGAAAGTCATAAAACAAATATTTCTACATATACAATATCGTTGTAAAATGTCCTAATGGTAGTTGGGGTGATTTTTTAAATTAACAGTGTGTGCCATGTATACCTTGTGTGTGTGCGTGTGTGGTCCCGTATTCGATTCCTGGTAAGAAAACTTCCTTTGAAAATAAACCCGAGGATATCTACTACATTTCTTTGTTCCTTTTACATCGGTGCTCAACAAACTTTGATTTAGCTTCACGCAAATTTATATTCTCCTCATTAATACGTGTGAAGCGTAAAACGAATATGACCTTTATGACGCAAAATCTTTACCGGAAATACATAATTGAAGTTATCAATTTGAAAATAGTTGTATTAAATGATATTGTGGAAAGTTACTTCCGGTCTAATGAACGAATGGCAAAATTGATACAAGTATGTATGTTGTGTTAATTAATGTAATCATTCGACTTCCTAACACAGTTTTCTTGTTTGCAAAACGATTCAATCCTATTTATAATTCAAAAACGTATCAGTTCTGTGAGTAACTTTAATATATAAACTTCGGAACATTTAAGAGTTGCGGGTTGCATAAACATTTATGTGATAATGTTGATACATACTTAATTAATCTTTATGAACGGAAGACACGTCAGTGTATATCAGTCACACTATTCCTCAATAGTTCACGGTTAGACTAAAAGGTGTCGCTAGTCTTGCTGCCTCTTATTGGCACCAGATGTCGCTAGTATTCAGACAATTTGGAGATGAGCAAAAGACTTGGGAGAAACGAATAGTAATATCATATAAGAAAAGGTAAATTCCGGTTTAAATTAAGAAACTTTATCTATTTTCAATCGTAACATTCCTAAATTTGTCTTTCGAAATATGCTTCATGACAATTTATCTATTTGTAGTAGTCCTTTAGCATGTAGAGGTGACACCAGGGCCGGATCCAGGGGGGCGATCGGGGCAATCCCCAGAAACTTTCTTATTTTTTATATAAATAAAACCCATCCCAGAGTTTGGAGCTCTTAAAAGTAGCTCTAAGTAGCAGTATTACAACCCACCGCACCCCCCAGAAGTCCGTCCTGGATCCGCCCCTGGGTGCCACTTTTATTTAGATTCGTTTATTCATGTTAAGTGGCGATACAAAGCTCAATGAACTGAGCTTAAATAACGATAGAAGACTGCATTAATTAATATTTGAAAACTAAGATATTCATAACTATGGCACTTGTGTTATAATCCGAAAAGAAAATTAATATGTTAGAAAATTTGAGGAAGGGCTGTGAAGAATATGGAATAAAAATAAATGTTAGAAAGACAAAATCCATGGAGATTGGAACGAAGCAGTTGATGTCAAATATAGAAGTAGGAGGGGAGAAAATAGAACTGGTGAATAGATTTCGATACCTGGGTAGTATTATTAGTAATGATATGAAATGTGAACAAGAAACAAAAGCAAGGATAGGAATGGCGAAAGAACCCTTTAAGAGGAAGAAAATACAATTTTGTGGGGTCTTGAATAAGTAGTTGCGAAAAGTCTCAGAAAATGCTTCGGAATACTGTGCTGTATAGGGCAGAAACACAGACAGTACGTAAAAGTAACGGAAAACTACTGGAAGCTTTCGAAATGTGGGTATGGAGAAGAATTCACAGATTATTTGGATCTCGCGGAAAACAAACGAGAAATTGTTAGAAATGGTTGGGGGAGAAAGAAAAAGGTTTACATATTCTTGAGAAGAAGAACCGGTTGAGACATTGGCTAAGAATGATCTGCTTGAGGGTATGGTGACAGAAAAGAGAGAGGGAGAAGGCGAAGGAGGCTAGAACTGATTGACGATATCAAAACAGAAAAATCGTACGTGAAAACGAAGAGATTGGTAGAAGACCGTGAAACATGGAAGGTTCTCAGTTGCGCCAAGTGACCTGCCAATAATGGTAGAATACCTATGATGATAATGATGATGATTAATAAAAGAAAAATATAAAGTTTAGTAACACACTAACATACCGGTAATTATCGTATGTAACCTGTCATTTAGAAAATCCAACCAACACCACTTTGGAGTTAATAAGGTTGCATCTGTCTGTTTGGGTAAAGAAAATTTAAACTTAAACCACATTGAAGAAAACGATTTATCAATATGTTTTCGTTGGAGCTTATTGTGGACTCTCTTAATGGAATATATCCTAAAGAGAATTGAAACTAACAATAATAGCTCGGGTCACTCTGATTATGTTTTTTTTTTTTTTTCGAGGCATTCTCATATGCGGTTTGATTCAATTAGTATTTTCCACGAGACGAGAGCGGACGACACGAGAAATAAGATTTACTCGGCCTATCTCGTCTCAATTCTCGAAGAATTATTTGTCGTCTCGATTAGGTTAGATTAGGATTTAGATTTCTGGGCTTTCGGCATCTAAGGCCATTTAGCCCTTCACGATTTCAGGAATGACGTCCCTCGGTGAGCACACTATCCGGGGAAAGAGAAGGAAGAAATCATTGAGAAAGGAAGGAAGCGGCCTGGGATCTATAAGTTAGGTACCACCCCGGCATTTGCCTGGTATGAATGAGGAAAACCTTATTCAAGGTGGCTGGCCTGAAAAAGCTTTTTACAGTTTTTCCACTGAGTGCCTCCACAGGGAATCGAACCTGGGACCGCTCGCAACGAAGGCGAGAGCGTTAGCGACTACGCTACGCGGGACCACTATATCTGTCGTTTCGAATATCGAGAAAAGCTTCTCTTCTCTCGTCTCAGAAAATTACTCGTCTCATTATATAAATGTATGTTCAAAATTTGTCCCCTCATTTCTTTCTTAATTTCATTTAGAAGGCAACAGAATCCATCCGCGTAACAAGAGGCCCACGAGAGGTGTCGTATAACAACGCTTAAGCTATATTTATTATTGGAGCATATTGTGTAATTACTGAGTATCTTTAAACGTTAATAAATGCATTTCATGATGTTCGCACAATCACTTTATCAATTTATAGATTTTATGCCATGAATTATGTAACAGTAAGACAGTGTTTAAGAGCTAATACTTGGGTGAACTTATGTCGCCCGCGAGACTCGTGAAGCGTATCGTCTCGTCTTGATTTCTGTCTCGAGTTAAAAAAAAAAAAAAAAAACGTGCTTTTCGTCTCTTGAGTAACGCTGATGGTGTTCATTTTTTCCAGCTCGAAATTTCGCGTGTTCAATTCCCAATGAGAGACATTACATATTAATCAGAACTTATTTAATCTGATTATTCGGAGTTTATCATCTTGAAATGGACTTGCCGTCCTACAAGGAAGAGAATCCGGGTTCCTATTAGGGATGCGCAAAACCGGTTTTTATAAAAACCGAAAACCGGTTTCTATAAAAACCGAAACCCGAAAAACCGACATTTCGGTTTTCTCCAAAAACCGGTTCGGTTTTTCACCGAAACCGGTTTCGGTTTTCTCCAAAACCGGTTCGGTTTTCACCGAAACTAATTTCGGCGAAAACTTTTCGAAAAAACATAAAACTATTTCTGTGAAAATGGATTCGGTTTCCGGAGAACAACGAAACACCATTCTGGTCAGAAATAGAACAAATTTTGAAAAAAAAAAACGGAATCGGTTTTGAAGAAAACCGAAACTGAATCAGGAGAAAAACCAAACCAATTTTGGAGAAAACCGAAAACCGGTTTTGAAAAAAAAAACGAAATCGGTTTCGATCAAAAACCGGAACAGTTTTTTGAAAATTTTCAAAAACCGGTTTCGGTTTTTCTAAAAACCGAAAACCGAAAAACCGGTTTTTGAGCCCACTACTAGTTCCTATATTCATATGAAATCTTTCAGTTTAACATCCCACAATTATACCATTTTTAGGCGTAGTTAAACTGATGATTAAGACAAGTGAATGATGATGGAAGAATCGGTGGAATGAGAATGTGGGAAGAAACGGGAATACCTCGGGAAAACCCACGGATACGATGTTGTCCACCACAGCTTACATGGCCAGGGATCGAACTAGGGACCCCAGGCACCAGAGGTAAGCACTCTACCACTAAACCACTGTCCAGTGTTAAAGAGAATAAAAGTATTATTATAGGTTCATTCATTTGATGAATATATGCATTTGTATCTTATATTAAATAAATTATTCCATGAACAAATTTCGGTATGAGAAATCGGCGATTTGCACATGTTCGAGAAATGTGTCAGTCTTCAGGATTACTAAAGGTGGGAACCCTCTTTCAGATATACAGGGTGATTCAGGAGAAATGTCACTTAATTCCTGAGGTGATTCCACATGTGAAAATAAACCGAAAAATTCCTATGAACATGTGTCCGATTTTCGATCCTTACGGAACTGGAGCGGGTAGAAGACTACATCCATTCATGAATGATTTATGAAGACAAGTGTGAATAATACTTACGGAAATGTTGTGCAGACGCTGAGGTAGACAAAATAATAGAGGGACAGATGAGTGATTCAACCTACAAAAGATGTTCGAAAAGTCCCTTAATCAATCTCAATGCATTTGTCAACGTGTTGGAGGGTATGTTGTGTTGCCCATCACATCGGCATGTCGAACATCATCTCGGCGGGCTTTAATGCGGACAACAGCGTTGGTGATGCGGGGGACAAGTTTTTCGCGTGTATCCATCTTCATAGCGTACACATCCCCCTTTAACCAGAACCATAAACAAAAATCTAATAGGAGAGCTCCTTCGTGGCTAAGCGGTTAGCGTACGCGCCTTTGGCGTGGGAGAGCCGGGTTCGATTTCCGGCGGGAGCTCATGTGGTTCGGATTCCACGTTAATCAGTAGTTCCACGTCTCACATAGCCTCGCTGCTGAAAGGGACGCTAAACTAAAATCAATCAACTCTAAAATCTAATAGAGTTAGATCGGCTTTCAATTTGTCACCTCTCCCAAAGACATTAGAGAGTTTGTGTCATTCCAGCGACGAATCTAGCTGCGGGCGGGGAGGACATCCAGAACTCAGACTATGATAAGCAACGCAAATCATTTTAATTCGAAATTCGTTCACGCGCTTCGTTAATAGGAACTAGGAATATATAATATTTCACTAGTTTTCCACTAACGAATAAAACGCAACGCTTACTGTAAACTTTCAAAAATACGCATGTTAACAATACTTCAACTATTTTTGTTACTCAAAAAACGGGAGAAAGGGCTAGGTCTCCAGGTAGGCCGGTAGCCAGCCCAAAAATGTAGGGGGACCCAGCTGAAGTTAAGGAGGGCCCGATCCAACCATACTATAGTTTATCATCGTATTATAGTTCATTTGCAAGCCTACCGTGAAAATTTTAGGGGGGGGGCAGCGAAAATTTACGGGGAACCCGGTCCCCCTAGACCCCCCTGGATACGGGCCTGTCTCCAGGCTAAATTCGCTACTGTGCCGTTCTATATTGATCATCAAGGCAATATGGGCGTTAAGTCTACAGTTCAAGTGCGATTCGTATCACATGAACTCCCATTGAAAACCAAACCTGAGCCCCACACGTTGAACACGTATATTCTAAAGATACAGTCGCGGACAGCTCTTAGCACAAGCAACGAAAAGATTTCAACGGAAAAGTACAAGGAAAAAAGAACTTCATTATTTTCCTTTTTTTTTTTTTTTTTTTTTTCAGTTAATGTACTCGCGCATGAAGACTTGAAGGCCATGTTCAACCAGAAATGCATAAGCATGCACTTGTATTTACTACTTCTATTTTTGGTCCTACTGATGGCCGCCTGCTTTGACGAGTCCATTACTCTTTCACCGAAGAAGATATTTAAGTGTACGATTCTGCTTTGCATATAATAAATCAACAACCCCACTTGACTCATCTTCTACACGTTAAATTATTCAAGAATGTATCATGTTTAGGCTTTTCTTTAAAGAGATTTCGTTTATATCTATATCTTTACATCCATATTTATTATACAGGGTGATGCAAAATTCCGTTTACATCGCTTGGGAGAAGAATCTACACATGAAAACAAACAAACAAAAAAAATGTGACATTTTGTTAAATTCGGCGTCATTTCCTAGTTATAAGCTGTCGGAAATGGCGGCAAAACGACGTGTGACATCTCACTGCGGACAAAGGAAAGGTGCAACAGCAAATGGTCCCAAACAGTTTAGAGAAAGTCATGTCTGAATGACCCAATGGTGTCAGAAGGAGGGCGGTAGAGAGCGGCACAAGGAATTTCTCAAAGGGGGGGGGTAATGGTGTGGACAGACTGACATGCGGAAAATGGTTGCCATGACAATATATATATATATATATATATATATATATATATATATATATATATATATATATATATATATATATATATATATATATATATCAGGTTGTCTAAAACGTATTGAGCACTTGGAGGTAAAATTGAGGACTTTTTGCATTGTTAATTGAAAATAGCATTATCAAACCACATGTGCACGAATTTGTTCAATGACCTTTTGCCATTTTGTCGACAACACTATAATGCCATAGCTATAGAACTCCTGTGGTAAAATAAAAGGAAAAAGTGACACGCAGTTTTGACAGCCCTCTTTTGAGACTAACTTAATATCATTCAGAAAGTTCTATAGAGACCAAAACAAATGATAATATGCAGGTGCCAGGTCCGGGCTATACACTGGTTGTATTAAATTCTCCCAGTCAAGTACTCTTACGGTCGTATTCAGAGTCGTTATGAAGCGGACTAGCGCCATACTAAAGAGTTCGACTAACATATGTTTCATGCAGTAGTCAGGCCCTTAGTATGACGCTAATAACACGCGAAAATAACTCTGAATTCCCTTAATGTCTAACGAGTCATTAGAGATGGGTATGCGGTCTGTCGTTGTCAACGTGCTATATGACACCCTTTCTGTCGACCAGTTCCGACGTTTCTTTTGGATTTCTGGTCTTGTTAATGCTAACCGTCGACAGTACAGGACTGAATCTATCGTTTTGCCAGACGGCAGATACTCGTGATGTCCGTCGGCAGATACTCGTGATGTACGATGTACTTTCAGTCCCCCTGAAGCACAGCATAGTCTTCCTGGGGGTCAATGTAGGCTTTGCTACAAACTGTAGAGCATCTCATTCCTTCGACGATGATGTTTTTGTCTCATTGTTGTCGTGGCTATCGAATTTTCGTCACCCGTAGGGATGCAAAAGTCTCGTCTCGTCTCGCAGCCTCAAATGTTGGTCTCGTCTCGCGTCTCGTTTCGTCTCGCAAATGTGAAGTCTCGTCTCGCGTCTCGCATAAAATTTTGAGTTTCATCTCGCGTCTCGCGCGAGACTTTCTCGCGTGGTCTCGCAGTCTCGCATATATTCTGGGTCAAAATTTTGCAATGTGTTATTTTATGGCTGTTAATGAATGATGATGTGATATTCTATCCGAAGGCAGGTATTTGACCTAAAATCCCTTGGCAAGGTGAATCCATGGTGGTTTGCCATTGCTTTCCATGTTTGCTTTGAATGTTCATAACATCCTAAGGAACCTAGAGTTCAACACCGTATCCGAACTTGTGTCGTCTCCGCTCCAAAGTTGTGCTGGAATTTGATTGCTGGACTATTAATTTTCGTCAAATTAATAGCATAATTTAGAGCAAAACCAGCATAAATTGTTGCTGGATCCAACATTGTTTTCCAGCTTGTTCTCCAGCAATATTTGGCTCTTCTAAAATATCGTCGCCATTATCAACATTTACACGTTTTGGTCGTTTCCTTGAAGGGTGATTTTCCATTATAAAGATGTTTTAATACCATCAAAAGCGCTTGTAGACAACAAAAGAACTACTCACAACACAATACGACCCAATTCTTTTGGTTCGTTCGCGCTTGTAGCAATGTTGCATTATCGCATTTTATCAACTTTCGCTTTCAACTTATATAGTGTTGCCAGATCTAGAAAATAAAATTACTGACAGATGGCCATTCCTACCATCTCCAACCAAACCTATAGGGCCATCCTACCAAACCAGTGTTTGAATTAACCTTCCGAACTAGAGGGGGGTGTTTTTGATAAATATATATATAGAGAATACTTATTCCATGTAAAAATATCATGTTATTTCTGTGAGCCGGGCCGGGGATAAAGTTTGACGAGAGGGGGTTTCCCCGCCATCCCCCAACATTAATCACTAGTAGTAATGTGAAAAAGACAGAAACAACAGAAATATCACATTTCGCAGCAATAGGGAGTCTTATTCGCTTTTCAGACCAAAAATAGAAGTTCATGTATTCGTGCGCGCCCGTGTGAATGTGTTTGTGTCGCAAAATAAAGTCCTAAATCGATGCTGTAATAAATTTCCAATTTACAATTTTTTTTTTTTTTTTTTTTTTTTTTTTTTTTTTTTTTTTTTTAGAAACTAAAGAAGACTTTAATTCTGAAAATCAACCTTGAATAATAATAAATCTCATAAAATGTCTATTGCTCCAATCACTTTTTTGTTCCTGGAGGCATTAACGCTCAACTTAGAAAACTCAATAAATGTAAAATCACTAAATATACAATTAAATGTAATTCATAAATGTTGCGAGACTGCGAGAAGTCTCGCGAGACTTCTCGTGCGAGACTTAACCGAGTCTCGTCTAGCGTCTTGTCTCGCATGGTTTAGTCTCGTCTTGCGTCTCGCATAAAATTTTCAGTCTCGCATAAAATAAACAAATTCGAGACGAGACGTGAGAAGAGACGAGACATGATACGAGACGAGACTTCTCACGTCTCGCGTGCATCCCTAGTCACCCGTGAGCAGCCTGTGCGGAAATGGCTCAAGTTCGTTACGTTTCAATTGAGATTCCCTGGGTCGAGTAAATGTTTTGAGTCAGATCATTTGGCACCCAAATATCAAACTTTCTTCGAACAGTTTAACACTGATAATGGATATTTAGGTCTTTGTCGATGTCATAACTACTTACATATCGGCTTTTCTCATCGTTTTGTTAAAATATAGTCCACTATTTTTGTGATTAATAGCCCAATGCTAGAAGCATCCCGGAATCGAAAGTTACTAAACAAAAGCGACTGAACCATCTTTTGGCTGTTGTTTTCATATATAGATATAGATATATAAAAAGCACAAATTTCTGCAGCAGCCTGAGCAGCAATTCCTACTTTATCAAAATAAAATTGTTAAACGTGGAGTAGTTTTGCGGAAAGTTGACCCATCTTCACTTCTCAGTACTTTACCTCTGGTTGTGGAATTCTACCATTTTCTGCAAATATAGTAGATTCAACTGTTTGCTTTCAAATTACGTTAGGTCAGACTCACTGCGACTCATATACCCTGATAATTGGGACGTTAATTCCATCTCGTACGCAAAATGTTCAACACTTGTTTCTTCTTTTTTCTTTTTTCAAAGTGTCATTTCCTTCTGTAGATGGATAGGCCGCAGAAGGTAACACCTTCTATGGGTTCATTCATTGAGCATTCGTTTATCTGCACTGACAAAATAATAATAATAATAATAATAATAATAATAATAATAATAATAATAATAATAATAATAATAATAATAATAATAATAATAATAATAATAAAATAAAAAAATAAAAAAAATAAAAAAAACGTTTGTGGCATACGTAAAACTGTATGTTACATTTGTAAATCCTGCAGTTTTTGAACTTAACGTACAGTAAACGTATAACTGAAAACACATGTTTTATAATACTTTCCGTATAATTAATCCATTTATACGTACTTTCCGTATGAAACAGTATAGGGGTCAGGATCTTACATACAAATGGATGTATGTAACATATAGCTAACGAAGGTAACATACATATATGTATGTAATATAGAGAAGACTGTTAGATATCATACATCCTGCAACGGCATGATGTAAAATCTGAGGACAGTGCCTATGTAGCATACGGATAACGTATGCTCCGTACTGATTTCTGTAATAATCGAAAGGATTTCGTATACTTGTACGATATATCGCTGTCCGGAGAACGGATTTCTGTCAGTGTGGTTAGGCATACAGAAGAAGGTGACCCCAGCATGATATATAATATATATGATGAAAGGAAGTGCAGCTAACAGAACGCAAGGATGTATGATGTTAGTTGCTGTAATGGTGTTGATCTTCTGCTCTGGGGCTACTCAGAGCCAGTTTAGACACTTGGAGCCCTTTTACTTTTTTAAAAAAATGAGTGCATTCATGAAATCATGTGCAATGGATGAACGGATGTGACAATATTAGAACGACAGGGGTTATAGTGAACGGTACCCTGAACATGTTCATGGATAGCAAGAACGTGATCTAACGGTGAACATGCCTAATGTGGTACAGCTGACGTAGCCTATTTGGTTTATATAAAAATGAATGTAACGATTCTCCTCCGTGACCTTGTCCCACTACAATCATTTTAATGATTTTAGATACACAGTGGACCATGGCCCAACTTAGGTTTCTGTCGTGTTACCTGAGTAAAAATATTTACAGTAAGACTAAAGCGGGGCTCCTAATAGCCTATATGCCAAAAAGCCAGTATCTTATGAACCCGTCAAAGTTACAAAGATGAACCTCCCTATATAAACCCCCATTAAAAAGTAATGGAACACATGGCCCAGGAGTCTGAAAATTCCTATTCGAAGGGGGAGGGACGATGGTATTTTCTATAATCTATATAATATATAAAAATGTATGTATATGTATGTTACAGCAGTACTCTGGAACACTGCAACAATTTTAACAAAACGGTATACAGTACACATGACTTAAAAGCTAGGAAGAAACATCGTGGAGATAAGATACACTTAGTAGGTTGAAAGAGAGGGATGTGTAAAAATATACGTAGAAGATTGATATTAGTGTTGAAATCATAGTTTTTGGTATAGCTAAGATTAATAGTGACATGCCTGATGTTGTTTAAGTCCAGGCTCCTCTCCCGGTGGCGGTAAGATATCCCTAGAATTTCTAGGAATGAAAGTGGGAAGAGAGTGACGTGTACAGTGAATCGAAAACGACGAATTCTAGTATCAAACCCACAGTGGTGCTGCTGAAGTCAAAGTGCAACCCCTAGTGCTAGTAAGACATGGGATCAAGGTAGCATGTAAAACTAATTCAAAATAACGAATATCAGTGTCGAATGAATGGTTTCCGTTGTTAAGATTAAAAGTGTGTCCCTAGAAATGCACCTTAGCATTCCTGTTTCGTTGAAATACATATCCTAAAGCGTAATTGGATTATAATATTTTCCATAAATTTACATTTTCCATCAAATACGGTGTCTGTTTCGCCATATTGTAATATATCATTGCCTATATCAGAAGCGATATATGATATATAGTGTAATGATTTGGTAGAGTCAATAGTCTACCGATATTTATCCCCTTCACCAATTTATTACAAAATTTGTTAAATACAAATGTCTTTGATTACAGAGACTAAAACAGTGTCTATCTTGTTGTTGACCAGATGAGAGGAAATAGGTGTTTTGCACGGTGCTCCTTCTCTCCAGGCAGTCTCCAAGGCACCTGCTGGTTCTGGCGAGTCTTGAAGGATAGCCCCCTGAGCTCAAGGCAGCTTCGCGAGGCTTGGTTGTAGTAAAGATTTCTAGTCCAGTGCGACCTTAGGGCTGGTGTAGGTTATTTGATAAGTTGGTCGACTGATGCTGGATCCCTCGGTGGTCCTACTTTTATCTGTCCTCTTCGGGTCCTTCCGTGAGGTCCGTCTTCTCTTGGCGTTCCTCGGTGTCTTTCGTGTCAGCTTGTTCTCTGCTAGGCTGTTTACAATCAATAGCACGTGTTGTGTTGACATGTGCTTTTGTTGTGATTTGAGGATCCTTACAATAGAAATAACGCTTTCTCGCCAATACACCATATAACATCTGTTCCAAATTGTAAAACAGATTAGTAATACTAAACGTCTGCTTTGATCAAGTTTCAATTTTATGTAAAATTTTTAACTTCATAAAAGAAATAAAAACCCCTGAACAAAGCAAGTCTCAAAACATCTGATGAAACCAAGACGTTACGTTAGTTGGCGAAACTCTTACACAATTATTATTTTTAATCAAAATTTGCTTTGTTCAGAGATTTTTACTTTCCTTGTGTGAAGTTGGTAAAGTCTAGCATAATAGATGTTCGATCTTTTAGAGGGGCTGACTGTGACACTGATCACTACCTGGTAGTAGCGATAATAAGAGAGAGATTATCGTTGAATAAAGGTAATATTCATTGTCCGAAAACGGAGATATTCAATTTAAAGAAATTAGAAGAGAGCCGGGTAAGAGAGGAATGCCAGATTGAAGTTTCGAATAGATTCTCGGGTTTAGAAGATTCGGGGTGCACCAGTGTTGAGGATACCTGGATTGAAACTAGAGATAACACTAAAATTTCAGCAAAAGAAAAATTGGGACACTCGGAAATACGTAGGAACAAACTATGGTTCGACCAGGAATGTATTAAACTAGCAGAGAAGAGAGAAAACAGGCACGGTGGCTACAAAATCCGAATGAAATAACTACACAAAATTTCGCAGACATCAAGCGGGAAGCTTCCAAAACTTATAGAACAAAGAAACGCGATTTTTTGAAAGCTAAAATTAAAGAAATTGAAGATAATAGCAAAAATAAAAGCATTCGGGTCATGTATATGGGGATGAACGAATTTAAGAAAGACTATCAGCCTCGTGCTTATCTATTAAAGAAAGCTGACGGAACAGTTCTCACTGATGCAGATAGCATCTAAAATGGATGGAAAGATTTCTTTGACGATTTGCGTAACACGCAGCCAAAAACTAACACACCGCAGAACCGTATATTTCAGAACCTAACCGAATAGAAGTAGAAATCGCTATAAAGAAATTAAGGGAACACAAATCTCCGGAGTAGACGAAATTCCGGCTGAATTAATTTTAGATAGAGGCGAAAAATTGTGAAACAAGATACATAAACTCATTCTCCTTATCTGGTACAAGAAAGAATTGCCACAAGAGTGGAAAGAATGAATCATTGTTCCAATTCTCAAGAAAGGCGACAAAACTGACTAATAATTATCGAAGCATTTCTCTTCTGTCAACACCCTATAAAATCATTTCAAATATTATATTAGAAAAATTAACCCCATACGCGGATGAAATTATTGGAGATTATCAATGCGGATTTAGATGAAGCCGATCAACTATCGACCAAATATTTATCATTCGACAAATGCTCGAAAAGAAGAGGAAATACAATACCCCGGTACATCAGCTATTTACTAATTTTAGAAAGGCCTCCGACTCGGTTAGGAGAGAAACATTGTACAACATTCTTACATAATTTGGAATACCGAAAAAGCTAATTATATTAATTAAAGTATGTTTAAATGAATCCTAAAGAAAAGTCCGGGTACGAGCTTTCACGTCGAAAATGGTCTAAAACAAGGAGATGCTTGTCGCCATTATTATTCAACTTTGTCCTGGAATACGCTATAAGGAAAATCAAAGATAGCAACCAGGGCCTAGAGTTAAATGGTTATGGTATATGCTGATGTTGTAAATTTAATAGGTGATGATAGGGGAACAATAGAAAGAAATGCAGAGATCTTATTAAACGCTTGCAGGGACATTGGTTTAGAAGTAAATGCAGAGAAAACTAAATACATGGAAGTGCATCGGGATCGTAATACGGCAAATTATGGATGCGTTAAAATATCAAACAATACTTTTGATAACGTGGATACTTTCAAATATCTAGAATCAATATTAACAGACGAAAACCATATTCACGAAGAAATTAAATATCGACTAAGGCAGGGAATTCGTGTTATTATTCAGTTCAAAATCTTTTGTCGTCACGAATTCTGTCAAGGAACTCGAAGCTTAAAAATATAAAACGATAATCATGCCTGTTGTGCAGTATCGTTGCGAAATATGGTCACTTACTCTGAGAGGAGAGCATAGACTGAAAGTTTTTGAGAACAGGATCCTGAGACGAATATTCGGACGAAAGAGGTCCGGGGATGGGGAATGGCGGAAACTTTATAACGAGGAACTACATAATTTATACGGTTTGCCAAACATTATTAGGATCATGGTCATGGAACTACATAATTTATACGGTTTGCCAAACATTATTAGGTCTAGAAGGCTCAGGTGGGCAGGTCATGTAGCTAGGATGGAAGAAAGTAGGAACGCTTTCAAAGTCGTAACTGGAAGACCAATCGGAAAACAACCATTAGGAAGACCTAGGCGCAGATGGGAGGACAATATTAAGATGGATCTCGCAGAGATATGAATACAAAGTAGGAACTGGATCCAATTGGCTAAGGATAGAAATCAGTGGAGAGCTTTTGTGAACGCGGTATTGAACCTCCGGGTTCCATAGGCCATACAGTTATTTAGAAGTTGGTAAAGCAAAACAAAACTAACATAAGCCATATGTTATAAGAGTACTTTTTAAAAAGTGCACGTGAATAAGATAATGATCAGTTACTTAGTTAGATGACAATAAGATAATAACCAATTAGATCAACAAGCGTTTTAAGAATTATCCTAAAAAGTGAATCAAAAGATTGCGATCCTGGCCAATAATTAGTTTTTGGATCAGGGCCACAAAACTTTGGTACGGCCCCTAAATCGAGTTTTCGTTTTTTTTTTTTTCGGAATAACTGAGTTAAGTGATAGTTTGGGTTTGGTTATAGTATATGTAGTTCTCCAGATGTAAAGCCTACAAGAATTTGATTTGTTGAAATATATTGGATCTTTTGATACAATTGGATCAGGGACAATAACATTTTTCAATGGTTTCTAAATCGAGTTTTCATATTTCTACTGAATAAGCATATCATACTGAGTTAAGTGATAGTACGGGTTTGGCTACACTACATGTAGTTCTCCAGATATAAGGCCTAAAAGAAAAATTTTGGCCTGAAATAAATTGGAACTTTTGATCCAAAAATGTAAAACTTTGATACAGGTCGTTTTCATTCAAGACAAATTGACTGAAATAGAAATTGCACGTGCATAATAGCTAAGTATACCCCATTCCGAAAAGTAAATAAGATACCGTGTACCGGAAATATTCAAAGTCAGTACCGATTACTTTGTCTCATCAAGATGAATTGATTAGTATATAGGCTGCATATGATGTATGTGTGTCGTTTGATATATCATAGTTCGGAAAGCAAATTAGGTAGCTATAATAATTATATCAGATGTGGGTAACGGAAGCATTCCAGTTCTTATACCGAACTCTTTCTTTCATCAAAGCGAGTTGAAAAACCGTTTTTAAAAATAAAAACCGGAAACCGATTTCCAGAAAAACCGAAATCCGAAAAACCGACATTCCGTTTTTCTCCAAAAATCTGTTTGGTTTTTCCACCGAAACCGGTTTCGGTTTTCTTCAAAACCGGTTTGTTTTTTCTCATCGAAATCGGTTTCGGTTTTAAACCGGAACCGGTTTTCTTAAAAACCGGTCCGGTTTTCACCGGGGCCGGCGCCATTATCCTGTGGCTACTCTCTTGGAGGAAAAGTTGTGTGGTGGGTAACGGCTATACACAGGACAAGGGATGGAAGCCTAGATCATAGTTCGGAGCAAACATTAATATTAGGTTCCGTCCTTTACGACCTCGGTATTACAGAAGGGCACCAAGCGTTTAAACTTTTCTTGTTTATTATAAATCCACATAAGGGTCTTTTAAATTGCTTAGATTTTTCTAAAACAGTACAAAGGTCAGTTGGATGTAGCAGAATGAATATACAAAAGGTACATTTGTTGTAAATCTCTAATAGAAAAGCGTAAATTAAAATTTTCATAGAGTTTTTTTTTATTTGTTTGTTTTACGTGTGAACATTCTATTAAATGCAGCTCACACATTCTGACCTCGAGGAAGAAAACAAAAAGGATACGGTAATGTATTTGGTATTGGCTACAAGTGTATGGTGCTACATAGTGGAGAAAACCGTGTACCGAATTCAGTTAACATACACAAAAGAGGTTTAATTTGGTTGTCGGGGGCGTATTCACTGATTGAGAATTCCTTTGCAATTTAAATGGCCATCTCTTCTGTCTGTAGTACATAGATTGCGACCTAAAATGTAATTGATAGCTTTGATACAAGAAGGTTGCTAGGCAGCTGATTACTTTCTATACAAGTCGAGAGAATACAGACCTGTCTCTCTTTATGCATTAGAATAAAATTGATCAAGAGAACATTGACAATGATGGGAATTTCCAATTTAATAACTTTTTATACATTTTTTTAAAAATGAAACTAGTAGAGGCATATGTACATTCATGTCCAAAATGATTGTCGCATATCTATAACTGTCTTCTTGTAAGAATATAATTTGATAGTGATTTTGCACGGTACTTTTAATACTGATACTATATGTATAATCAGGAAATGTATATTTGTGGTAAATTTCATAGGAAAAGAATTATAAATACAAAAATTAGAATGAGTAAAACAAAATGTTGCTAAATGGACAAGAAAGTTTTATTTTCGTTTTATTGTTCTTATTTAGTACTCTTTTGACATGAAATTTGTCACATACATGTCTTTGCCGATTATAGATATACTAACATTGCAAGAAATATCGAGCGAATTCGTTTTTTTTTAAATTATATTCCAACAACAACATATTTATAGACATGCGACAATAATTTTGGGACATGAGTGTACATGAATATCAAAGAGTTTGATTTGTATGTTGTGATATTTTCTGAACTAGTATTGAAATCGCATGTTGTAGTAGATTCCGACCAATTTAAGTTTTAGTAGAGAGATTTCAGTAAAGATGGAATATATTCTTGGGACGTTTAATTAATTCTCGCTATACGTATATTACCATTTTTACTCTAATAGCGTTCAACATTGAAACCGGAAGTGGTTAATTTCGGGCACTTCCGGTTTAATTATAACGTTAAAAGAGAAGATGGTATCCATTCTTAGAACATAAAATCGATTCCAAAAAGCAGATTATTGTTATCTCTGATAGTTTTTACTTTAGGTAAATCAATACTGAAACCGGAAGTTGTAGTGGATTTGTATCATTTCCGGTTTTAGTAGAGAGTTAAGGATGAAGATTAGATATATTCTTGAGAAGCTTAATCGATTGAATGAAAAGGTTTATCACTATATATTATAGTTCTTGAATTATTCTGATGAATACTAAAACCGGAAATGGTTGATTGGTTCATTTCTGCTACTTCCGGTTTGAATATCAGTCCACCAACCAACTCGATTATGTAATCTGAAAACCTGAACACAAGATGTTGCACATAAGAATTATGTCTAAATGATTGTGATAATTAACCAACTCAGCATTAACCAACTGACTAACTCTATGGCCTATGGAACCCCGAGGTTCAATGACGGGTTCACAAAAGTTTTCCGCTGACTTCTATCCTTAGCCAACTCGATCTACTTTGTATTTCTATTTCTACGACATCCATATTAATATAGTCCTCCCATCTGCGCCTAGGTTTTCCTAATGGTCGTTTTTCGATTGGTCTTTCAATTAAGACTGAAAGCGTTCCCACTCTCTTCCATTCTGCCTGCATGACCTGCCCATCCGAGACTCCTAGACTTGATTACCCTAACAAGGTTTGGTAAACCGTATAAATTATGTAGATTCTCGTTATGAAGTTTCCGCCATTCTCCATTCCCGTTCCTCTTGGGTCCGAATATTCGTCTCAGGATCTTGTTCTAAAATATTTTCAGTCTACGTTCTTCCCTCAGAATAAGCGAGGGGCCGCGGTAGCTCAGTGGTAGAGCGTTCTCTATGGTCCGTGGGGCCCGTGGTTCGATCCCCGCTCAAGCCGTGAACTTTGTGGTGAACAAACACCGTGCATTGGGTTTTCTCGGGTTTTTCCGTTTCCTCCCACTTTCTTCATTCCATTATTTCACTCATTTCTCATCATCACTGTCTCCTTTAGCCTAGCCGGCATAAGCGT
This sequence comes from Thermobia domestica, assembly GCF_964235325.1. Lineage (NCBI taxonomy): Eukaryota > Metazoa > Arthropoda > Insecta > Zygentoma > Lepismatidae > Thermobia > Thermobia domestica. The sequence continues at coordinate 312,705,188 of NC_137458.1, forward strand.
GGGACGTAAAACTCAAAGATTTTCAGATTAAGTTACCATGTTTCGCAACCATACACAACACCAAGCATGATTATTGTTTTATGTATTTTAAACTTCAAGTTTTTCCACAGAATTTGTGATGAATAAAAGATTTTGAACTGAATAATAACGACTCAGCATTCAACTATATATATAAACTAGCCTTTGGCTAGCTGGGGGCTTCGCCCCCAAACCTCCAGGTTTTCTCGGCGTACGGGCTCGCATTTCTTATCTATCGGCATTTGCATCAACAGTGAATTTCGTAAAGTTGCTCCTCATATTTCCTGAATTTGCCTATCCGGATGCTTCGCCCCTACACACTGCCTTTGCTCGGCCTACGGCCTAGCACCTCTTGAACCCACAACAATCTCGTTTCTTTTCCTATTTTCAACTATCTAAAAGATAAAATTTTATATCCCAAGAAAACGCCCATTTAAATAGCATGGGAATTTTTTCATCCCCCTTTAGACCCCTAAAAATTTAAAAATATTCACTTTTGGCAATTTTCCTGTGAGTTAGTTCCGGAAGGCTACAGTCATGCCAAATTTCATCATTCTAATCCTATCGGAAGTGTCTAAACATTTTGGGCTGTAGAAAACGTCCCATATAAATAACATGAGAAAGATTTTTCAGTTCTCATTAAAACCACTCTACGGTTGGAAATTTTTTATTTCTGATGATTCACTTAGATAACGCTAACAAAGCGTACAAGCATACCGAATTTCAAATTTTTATTCCAATCCTAAGTACCTAAAACATGAGATTATAGGTAAAAAAAAGGACCATTTAAATAACATGGGGAAATTCTTCATCCCTTCTTTAGACCCCCTAAAAATCAAATATATTCACTTTTGAGAATTTTCCTGTGGGTTTGTCCCGAAAAGCACAAACCATGTCAACTTTAATTATTGTAGCCCTAAAGGAAGTGCTCAATAATTCGGGGGTGTAAAAGGTGTCCCATATAAATAGGATGGGAAAGATTTTTTCAGTTCCCTATAAAACCACTCTAATGTTGGATTTTTTATTCGAGAACGTACAAGCGTACAAAATTTCAAGTTTTTATTCGAATTCTAAGTACCTAAAACATGAAATTATAGGTAAAAAAAAGGACCATTTAAATAACATGGGGAAATTTTTCATCCCCTCTTTAGACTTCCTAAAAATTAAAAATATTCACTTTTGGTAATTTTCCTGTCTTTTAATTCCAGAAAGCTACAATCATGCCAAATTTAATCATTGTAGCCCTACAGGAAGTGCTCAATAATTTATATGAGCTCATGTAGTTTTATATATAGTTAAGATAAATTGAATACAAACATCTAGCTCGAAATGCAGAAACAGAGGCCATAGTAAAGTCAAAAAATCATATAGCGGTAATATTTCAATACTAGAGGAGGAAACAGACTGGCATAGCACCATTAAATAAAGAAATAAGCTGAATACCAACTTGGACAACCAAAGGACTCCTTTCCCAGCTGTAATAAGTTTGTACAGGTTTGTGTTAATATCACCTACAGCATGCCACTCTATTGTTCATCAACTAACTATGACAAACATACATTTAATTTTACAGTAAATGCATCTTAATTTAAAGATTTTCAAAGAACTTTAAAAAGTTCGTTACTGAATTCTCTATGTGTCTGTCTGTCTATTATTTACGATTTTTTTTTCAATTTTGAACCCTGCATTCGATAGAGCATAAAAAAACTATCTAAGAAAGTGATTAAAATTTTCACGTCACTCTTAACCGTTACCGAGATATTGGCCCAAAATGGCCGATTTCCAGGGATTTAAGGAGCCATACTTCGAGAACCGTAAGTCATAGGGAGATCATATTGGTGTTGATCAATATCTAAAAGGATAATTAATATTTTGGTACCAAATAGTAACCGATGGCCAGTGTCCAACTCGCCACTGGTTTGGCCAATGGCTAGTTGGACAGTGGCCACCAATTAATATCGGTACGAAAATATTTTACATTCTATTAGGGATTGATTAACACCAATATCATCTCTCTATGACTTACAGTTCCCGTGATATTGGCCAAAATATAGTTCTGATTTCGGGAGATTTAAGGAGCCAAATCTCGAGAACCGTAAGTCACACAGAGATCGCATTGGTCTTGATCAATGCTTAAGAGGATGGTGAACATTTTGGTACCAAATAGTAACCGGTGGCCACTGATTAACTGCGTACTGGCCAACTGGCCACCGTTCCTCAGATATTGGCCAAAAAAGTTCGAATTTCTAGATACTTAAGCAACTATACCTTTAGAACTGTAAATCATAGAGAGATTATATTTTTCTAATTTTTGCGAGAAAGAGAAGAAGATGCGGATAAAAAGATTTACTTTTACATCTAGGAACAATGACATCCTTCCCACTTCTCTGGCAATGCTCTTGGAGCATTCTCAACTGTTTCTTTCTAAAATTGATTCCTGCTTAGTGGTAGAGTGGTTACCTCTGGAATTTGCGGTCTCTGGTTCAATCCCTGGCTAAGTAAGTTTGTGGTGGACAACACCCTGTTCGTAGGTTTTCTAGGGTTATTCCCACATTCTCATTCCACTAATTCTCCCATCATCACTCACTTGCCTTAATCATTATCACCTTTATCTTAACGGGTTTAATCGTGGGACGCTAAACTTAAAGATTTCGTTTGAAATATTTCTCAATTTCATCCCCTAAGCATATAATGAATCAAGCTACCGGCATGAAAACTACTGTTGGCCACAAAATGAGAAATTTCTCACCTCGTCTCGAGATGTACATTTTCAAATTCGAAACGACGACAAGTTTGACAACTCATGGGCATACACTAGTTCACCCAAGTTTTAGAACTCATACACAGTTCTATTGTTACATGATTCTTGCTCTAAGAACTATAAAAATGATAAAGTGATCATACAAACACAATGAAGGTAATTTATCAACGTTTAAATTTACGTAGGTCATTGCACAATACATTCCAAAAGTAAATATAGTTTAAACAATTGTCTCTAATAGCAATTAATCTTTCGGCCAGTTGGCTCGTGATTGGCTTTTGGCTTTCTACACTTGCACTTGAAACGCATGTTTTCATGCAATCTGCCTTTTGTTGTACTTGCAAGCGATGCTTTAGACTCTTCGCAAAGCGTTATAGCATCACTAGCCGTTCGTTGGCAATTGACTTGCATCCAGCGTAAAATGCTTGCGTCAAGCTTGAATGGAACACTGAATGCAAGGTTGCCCCCATGTAACTTCGTTACTGGAATCCAACTTGTAACATGTTTGCACATTTTCCAATCAAGCTCGATGCAAGCTTGGCCGATTTGCAATTCAAGCTTACAGCAAGCGGTTTTCAAGTTGTCTCTGCTGTTAAGGTGTAGTAGTAGTCCCCGACGTATGCGCGAATGACTCATCCTCACTCTCTTTTACGACCAGGATATTTGAACTTCGTTCCCTTTTACGGCTAAGATGAATGCTTTGGTACCTCGATTCTGATTGGCTGAGAGAGGTCACGTGACGTTAGGCCCCGCCCACGCGGGAAATTCAAATTTTCCAGGTCACGTGGTATGACGTCATGAGTCACCCTGCGGGGAAATCCCTCATTCTCTTTTATGACCGGGATTTTTGAAATTTGTTCCCTTTTACGGGTAAGATGTGTGATTCTGATTGGTTGACAAATGTCACATGATCTTAGACCCTGCGATATTTGAAAATTCGTTCCCTTTTACGGGTAACATGAATGCTTTGGTACCACGCTGATAGAGGTCACGTGATCTTAGGCTCTGGGATTTAAAAAAAAAAATTCGTTCCCTTTTACGGGTAAGATGAGTGCTTTGGTACCTTGATTCTGATTGGATGATAGAGATCACGTGATTTTAGGTCCTAGGATTTTTGAAATTAGGGTGTCCTTTCTGATGTATACTTTGGTATCTCGATTCTGATTGGTTGATAGAGGTCACATGATTTTAGACCCGCCACACAGTGAACAGATTACATGGGAAAACCCCTCACTTATTTGTTTCCTTTTACAGGTAAGATGCGTGTTTTGGTACCTCAATTTTGATTGGTGGATAGAAGTCACATGATCTTACCCCCCCCCCCCAGTTCATGAGGGAAATACAGAGCGATATGACAGCGATCCATCCTAGACCGGGATTTTTTTTTTAATGGTTATGCGTAAAGTTCCCATGAAGGGTTCAACCTCATCCTTAAATAACCCTTTTTTGGTATCATGATATTGTACTGAAGTTTACATTAAATATTATCGTTCTCTTTGACAGATAAGATGATTACCAGCTTTTTTACCTTGATGGAGATCCTGTCCTTGAATTAGTAGCCTATGTCTCTGGAAGTAACAATGGTGAAAGAGGGGTGTCGCTTGTAGATTTCTTATAACACATTGTTGTGAGTTTAAGCGATTTTTTAAACGCTCAGTAAGCGCTTCAATTATGGAAACAGTGTTGCCAGATTTTTCTTACCTAAACTGCTCCGATTCTTTTCGAAACGGTTCCGCAGAGTGCAAGAAATTTTAAACTAAAAAATTTTTCGAACTAAAAAAATTTTTGTAACTAAAAAAAATTTTCGAACTAAAAAAATTGAAACAAAAAATTTTCGAACTAAAAATTTTGAAACAAAAATTTCAAAAAAAAATCGAACTAAAAAATTTAAACACAAATTTTTCGAAAAATATTTTAAACTAAAAACTTTCGAACTAAAATTTTCGAACCCAAAAAATTTTCGAACTAAAAAATTTCAAAAAAATTTCGAACTAAAAAAATTGAAACAAAATTTTGTCGAAGTAAAACATTTTTTAAAAACAAAAGTTTCGAACTAAAGATGTAAATCACATCTAAAAATTTTCAAATCAAACTTTTTTTTTCGAACTAAACTTTTAAAATTTTCGAACTAGAAATTTAAACCAAGTTTTAGAAAAATCCTAAGAAATGTTTCTCCAGGAATCGAACTCAGGTCTTTCAAACCAAAGACGTGTATCCTAACCGATTAGCTATGAATGAATTCGGTTTTAATCATGCTTGGTGGGTTTCGAACCATGGTCCTTGAAAAGGATACACATATACTTTAAGAAAATAAATCTGACAGTGTAACGCTTCTCAAATCAAACTTTTTATCGAACTAAACTTTTAAAATTTTCGAACTAGAAATTTAAACCAAGTTTTAGAAAAATCCTAAGAAATGTTTCTCCAGGAATCGAACTCAGGTCTTTCAAACCAAAGATGTGTATGCTAACCGCTTAAATGAATTCGGTTTTAATCGATCTTGGTGGGTTTCGAACCATGGTCCTTGAAAAGGATACACATATACTTTAAGAAAATAAATCTGACAGTGTAACGCTTCTCAAATCAAACTTTTTATCGAACTAAACTTTTAAAATTTTCGAACTAGAAATTGAAACAAGTTTTAGAAAAATCCTAAGAAATGTTTCTCCAGGAATCGAACTCAGGTCTTTCAAACCAAAGATGTGTATGCTAACCGCTTAGCTATGAATGAATTCGGATTTAATCATGCTTGGAGGGTTTCGAACCATGGTCCTTGAAAAGGATACACTTATACTTTAAGAAAATAAATCTGACAGTGTAACGCTTCCGTTCGTGGATTAAAATAAAATGCTGATAGACTTCTTTGTGTGACGACATAGAAGCACATATGATTGAAAAAATGCAAACGTCAGCGGATCGCATTACTTTTTGTTTTACTACGAACGTGTCAGCATGATTCATGGAAAAAAAGCAAACATTGACATTCTCGTATGGAATATGAGGAAAATGAAATGTCGTCACAGTTACGACAGGTAGTGACATGATCCTGACAGAAAGCATTTGGGTTCAGAACTGCGATACTATATGATGTAACTATTGAGAAACTTGAATGACGTCACGATCGATTGTTACACATCGTTTTCGTTCGTGATTCATGACAAAAGCAGCGAGCGTTTTGATTGGTTCGTTGTGATGTCATTTTATAAATTTCCTCGTTTCTGATTGGCTGACGGTGACATCGTTTTCACAGCGACCTAAATAAAAATCTAAATTTCATTTTTCAAATCCTACATCGCTCTCAACTAGCGAGTGAAGAAGATCTCCTTTTAAAAGTGTCTTCATTTAAGCTTCATTGCACCGACTTTGTGTTCATTGAATTTGAGGTAAGTTCAGTGAGATTTTATTTGTCACACAAGATTCGAAAATCATTTGTGGGCGGATCACGAATACAGTGTTTTACTTTTAGTACGAAATATTTAGACTATGAGGAATTAGTGGAATGGGAAAGTGAGAGTACGAATCAGGAACCCCCACACATTAGAAGTAAGCACGAGAAATGATATGGTTTAGCGTCCCTTCAGCGAGCACCCGTCGGGAATTGAACCATGGCCAGAAAAATGTGTGTGCTTAGTTTTGAAAAGAATGCATTACAAAATTTCAGAAACTATGCCTGAGAATAATATGGTTCGATTCCCTTTGAAAGCATTAGCGGCCCCTTCAGCTTAACGTGATATTCAAGCAATCACCTGGGATTGAACATGGGCCAGAGGTGTGTACGTCAACCATTTAGCTTAGTTTTGAAAAGAATGTATGATAACGCATGAGAATATTAAATTTCAGAAAAGGCTTGACAGCGATCCGATGTGGGAAAGCAAACCCCACCGAGGATTGAACCAGAGCCTTCCACGTTAGAAGCATGTACGCTAACCACTTAGCCACGAGTGCATGAATATGTGGTTAAAAGATTTACGCTATACAGATTTTGTTTTGACAATTACGTATGTGTTACGTTAATGGTTGGTAAATCTCTTCAACTTGCAAACGCATCATTTAAAGGTCGTTGTGAGTGGGAAAAATGCTTACGCGTACTTTGTCACATCTCAGTACTGTTGAAACATTCATTCATGCATTCTTTTTTTATCACTATAGAATGGTAGGTCAGTTACATGCTACAGCAATAAAACACACATTTCAGTAACATAATTATTTTTTAAAAAACTTTGATTTTTAGTACATGTGTTTTCATAATGAGATTCTGAACGTCACCGCCAGGAATCAAACTCAGGACCTTTACATGAATTGCTTAGTTAAGAATTTATCATGAATGTTATGATTTCCTGGGCTAAGCAGTTAGCATACGTACCTTTGGCGTGGGAGACCAGGGTTCGATTCCCGGCGGGGAGCTCATGTGGTTCGGATTCCACGTTAATCAGTAGGTCCACGTCTCATATAGCCTCGCTGCTGAAAGGGACGCTAAACTAAAAAATCAAAAATCAACTCAAATTCACGCTGCTCAATTCCTTTTTTCCCATTACATATTTGTTTTACCGTACCTGTTTGTTGTTTTCATTTTTAATCATGGTCCAATCGGGTTTTACTGTTCGCAATGAAATCACTCGTCATTATAGACGATTTATGTACGTTTATGTATTATGAGGTGTACGTCAGCCATTTAGCTTAGTTTTGAAAAGAATGTATGATAACGCGTGAGAATATTAAATTACAGAAAAGGCTTGACATGCCCCGACGTGGAAAAGCAAACCCACCGAGGCTTGAACCAGGGACTTCCACGTCCGAACCATGTACGCTAACCGCTTAGTCACAATAATAATAAAAAAAATACGCTATGCAGATTTTGTTTCGACAATTACGTATGTGTATCGTTAATGTTCGATGAATCTCTTTAACTTGCAAACGCATCATTTAAAGGTCGTTGTGAGTGGAAAAAAAAATGCTGACGCGTACTTTGTCACATCTCAGCACTGATGAAACATTCATTCATTTCATGCATTCTTTTTATCACTATAGAATGGTAGGTCAGTTAAAATGCTGATGTAATGCTCTCGAGTTTGACAGCAATAAAACACTCATTTCAGTAACATAATTATTTAAAAAAAAAAAAAAACTTTGATTTCAGTAACATAATTATTTAAAAAAAAAAAAAACTTTGATTTCTAGTACGTGTGCTTTCATAATGAGATTCTGAACGTCACCGCCAGGAATCAAACTCAGAACCTTTACATGAATTGCTTAATTAAGAATTTATCATAAACGTTATGATTTCCTGTTTATCAGATGATTAAGATTTTTCTTTCTTCTTTTCTTTTGTAGTAAATTCACGCTGCTCAATTCCTTTTTTCCCTTACACATTTATCGCAATTGTACCTGTTTGTTTGTTATCTCCTTTTATTAACATGGCCGAATCGGGTTTTACTGTGCGCAATGAAATCACTCGTCATTATAGACGATTTAACATTGAAGGTAGAATGCTCGAAATTCAATTCAACGCACCGCCCGTAGGAACCGATATCATACAGTATGTACACAACAGTTTCCAAGCAATGCTAGACCATTTGTTAGCCAATGTCGACGATGAGGCGATGGTTGGTTTATCTGTAATATCGCCACGGAATACGAATAAACCGTTTTGGGTGAGTTTTCGCCAAGCACGAAACCTAACACTGGAAACGATGTGGGCCTCCTTTGAAAGAGTGTTACAAAGTAACAATGCATTTCTCCTGCACGAGCCATTCACCGTTCATTTTCATCGTGTGGATATTCCACGTGGCTATGGCGGTTTGCGGCAAGGAGTACTTCAAAACGAAGAATTGTTACGTTGCAAAAAAGGGATTGTACGTGTAAAAAATCAAGATTCAAGGTGCCTGGCGTACGCCCTTGTTATTGCTATTGGCCTGAAGGCATACAAGAATGTAGATATGCAACGATATTGGCAATATCAACGTCAATCGAAATGTATTGTGGACGATGAAGTGAATGCGTTATGTGCAAATGCAGGAGTGAATTTGGATCATGGTGCCAGTGTAAATGAAATTCGACAATTCCAGGCATACCTCAAAGAATATAAAATTACAGTGTATACCAGTTTCACAGGCCATGACATCATGTACGAGGGGCCCAACGACGAAAATCGCACTCCCATAAATTTAATTTGTTTGGCTGGACATTTTGACATCATCCAATCCTTAACTGCTTGTTTTGCAACCAATTTCTACTGTGAGGCGTGCCATAAAAAGTATAGTAAACGCAATGAACATGTGAAAAATTGTCCTGTAACATGCTCCAAATGTCTACAGAGACCTCTATGCGACAAGAACCAAACGCTGATATTATGCAACGACTGCAATCGTCAATTTTACGGCGAACAATGTTTTAACAATCATCGTAATATTGTATATCATCAAGGGGAACCTGTATGCAAAATGGTGAAGCAATGTACTAGATGTTACAGAGTTTATTCTTTTGTGCATACAGGACAACGACATCATGATTGTAATGAGATCTTTTGCAATGTTTGTAAGAAGATTGTTCCAGGATCACATCAATGTTTTATGCTTCCCGATCGACAATGCTTGAAACCTGGTGTTCCTTCACTCATGCACGCAAAGAAAGCCTTGTTGATATTCTATGATATAGAATCTATGCAGGACACGAATATTGGCGATAATACGTATGTACACATTCCAAATTTATTGGTTGCACAACAAGTATGTTATGCATGTGTTGAAAACAATAATATCCAACAGTCTTGCAGTACGTGTGGTCAGCGCCAGCATATTTTCCAAGGAGAGGATCCAGTTTATAATTTTCTCCAGTACTTGCGGGAACGGCGTCCCAATATAAATAGGATTTTCTGTGTCGCGCACAATGCTAAGGGATACGATGGACATTTTATTTTAAAGGCTATGGTAGAACAATGTCAATGGAGACCTGACGTCATATTAAATGGGACCAAGATACTGTGTTTAACCTTGAATAATCTGACGTTCATTGACTCGTTGAACTTCTTGCCTATGGCATTAAGTAAATTGTCAAAAGCGTTCAATTTACCCGCAACCAAAGGCTACTTCCCGCATTTCTTCAACACCAAGGAGAATCAATCGTATATTGGACCACTTCCAGAAACGAAGTATTATGGTGCAGATGAAATGGCCGTCGAAGACAGGAACAAGTTCATGCAGTGGTACAACGATCATCGTAATGACACGTTTGATTTCCAGAAAGAAATTCTCAAGTATTGTATTCAAGATGTCAATGTACTGCGACAAGCATGCGTTTCGTTTATGACGTCATTTGAAACAGAAACCAAAGTGAATCCCTTCTTGGAGACGATCACGATTGCCAGTGCTTCCAATTTAGTATTCCGCCGGAATTTCCTTAAACCCAACACCATAGGAATTCTACCGGCACATGGCTATCGATGGAGAAGTACCCAATCGATCGCTGCAATGCAATGGCTGGCCTACATTGAAAAAACCGAAGAAAAACAAATCTTACATGCGGCCCGACAAAAAGAAGTGTTTATTGCGGGATTCCATGTTGATGGTTACTACCAAGATCCTGAGACGTTAGAGGAGCACGTCTACGAGCATGCCGGCTGCTTTTACCACGGGTGTAAAGTATGTTTTACTACAGGCCGTAATCAGCCCATCTACAGCAATCCAGAAGACACCATGGAATTCCGTTATGAACGAACACAACGCAAAAATGCAAGACTGCGTGAATTGGGGTACATTGTACATGAAATGTGGGAGTGCGAATTTAATCAGTTCTTAAAACAAAATCCTGCAATGGCGACGTATCTGAAGAATCACCCGTACATGAACCGCAGACCATTAAATCCAAGAGATAGCTTTTTTGGAGGAAGGACCAATTGCGTGAAATTGTACCACCAAGTCGACGAAAAAGCGGGGGAAGTAATAAAATATTTCGATATTGTCTCGCTTTATCCTTATGTAAATAAGTGTGCTAAATACCCTGTAGGCCATCCACGAATTTATCTACAGGGTGATGAAAATATACCACCAATAAATAAAGTCAATGGTCTAATCAAAATGACGATATTACCAAGTCGCCATCTTTATCATGGTCTCCTGCCTTACCGATGTAACAAGAAACTACTCTTTCCACTGTGTGCTGCGTGTGCCGAAGAAATGAACCCAGACCCTACAGCAACGTGTACGCACAACGATCAGGAGCGATGCCTCACTGGAACATGGGTATCATATGAAATCCAGAAAGCAATAGAATTGGGATATCAACCAGTGGAAATTTTTGAAATTTGGGATTATGACATTGAACAATATGATCCCATCACGAAAACAGGTGGCTTGTTCACGGAATATATCAATACATTTTTAAAATCAAAAATGGAAGCGTCTGGCTGGCCCAGTTCCTGTGTGACCGAAGAAGACAAATCAAAATTCATACAAACCGTCCTGGAGCGTGAAGGTATTGCATTGGATCGGTCCAAAATTGAAAATAATCCTACACGAAGAAGTTTATCTAAGCTTTGTCTTAATGCTCTTTGGGGAAAACTTTCGCAAAGATCAAACTTTAGCCAGACCACAATTATTGATCGGCCGGAAGAATTTTATGAAAAACTCACTTCCCCCGACATTAAACTCCATCAAATTGTACCCATCAATGATACGATGTTGTATGCGTTCTGGGAGTACAATGAACATGTGCCTGTTCAAAACCGAAACACCAATGTCGTGTTAGGTGCATTTACAACATGTCAGGCACGTCTGGAACTGTATAAGTACCTGGAAATGTTGCAGGAACGTGTTTTATATTTCGACACGGATTCTGTAATATTTACGGAGAAGCCCGGGGAGCCAACCATTGAACCTTCAACGTACTTGGGATGCTTATCGGACGAGATGGAGTCTTACGGACCACGAGCATACATCAAGACATTTGTCAGTGGAGGACCAAAAAATTACAGCCTAGAAATATACAATCCGGATACCAACGTCACCAGTTACATATGCAAAATTAGAGGATTTACATTAAATTACAATGCAGGACAACAATTAAATTTCAATACGCTAAAAGAAATGATTACAAATCAATGCCGTGGACAAGTCACCATCACTATCCCCCATAAGATATGCAGGACCAAAGACCATACCATCGTCACACGCAAAGAAGAAAAAATGTACAGTATCCAGTACACAAAACGTCGATTTAAAGAATTCAATTCTTATGATACGGTTCCGTACGGGTACGTTAAAAAACAGAAGATGGAACTGGAAAAAGAAGATGAAGAAGAAAAAACTGTAAATACCCAATAAGGCCGCCATTTCTTTTTTTCCTTTTCCTTTTTTCCACTCCTTAACCACAAAGCAGCAACACCAAGAAGAAAATGAAGTACCCACAAGAGTTCATAAACCATCAACACAACCATCAGTGGAAGAAATGTAGTCATCTCGTACCGAAGGAGGAACCTTGACCATAAAGGAGCAACACCAAGAAAAATGCAGTACCCAGAAGAGTTCATAAACATCCATCGGTGAAAAAAATGCAGTGATCCTGTACCCGAGGAGGAAGATGAACCTAAACAGATCCATCATTTACGAGTAAGTTTTATTTCTCTCTTATCAATATTGACTCATTTTTATTGTTTCAGAAAAAAAAGAAATTCTTAAATTAATCCGTCGTTTCTTCTTTTTCTTTCCAGGATACGGCTACAAGATTCGAAGATGATGACGCGTCCAATATATTCATTAACTAGATCCTGTATTTATTATGTTAATAAACATGTATAGGAAGACCACATACCTTTCGTTAAATACAACAAGTTGAAAAAAAATATGTTTTATTATTTCTTGAAACCCTGAACACTTGTTTTCAAATAAATGGTAATCTTGAAAATTTAAGGTGGAAAATATATTCAAGATTTGGTTTACACGATTTTGTTCGAAAAAATAATTAAAGAATTTTTTTAGTGTCCAAAATTTGATTTTTAATTTAGTTCGAAAAATTTTTAATTTGAAAATTTTCAAATGTGGTTTACATCTTTAGTTCGAAACTTGTTTTTAAAATTGGTTCGAAATTTTTTTAAAATTTTTAGTTCGAAAAATTTTGATTTTAAAATTTAGTTCGAAAGTTTTCAGTTTAAAATATTTTTCGAAAAATTTTTAATTTTTATAGTTCGATTTTTTTTGGGTTCGAAAATTTTTTGATTTGAAAATTTAGTTCGAAAGTTTTTAGTTTAAATTTTTTAGTTCGAATTTTTTTGAAATTTTTGTTTCAAATTTTTTAGTTCGAAAATTTTTTGTTTGAAACTTTTTTTTTGTTTCAAAATTTTTAGTTCGAAAATTTTTTTTAGTTACAAAAATTTTTTTAGTTCGAAAAATTTTTTAGTTTAAAATTTCTTGCACTCTGCGGAACCGTTTCGAAAAGAATCGGAGCAGTTTAGGTAAGAAAAATCTGGCAACACTGTTTCCATAATTGAAGCGCTTACTGAGCGTTTAAAAAATCGCTTAAACTCACAACAATGTGTTATAAGAAATCTACAAGCGACACCCCTCTTTCACCATTGTTACTTCCAGAGACATAGGCTACTAATTCAAGGACAGGATCTCCATCAAGGTAAAAAAGCTGGTAATCATCTTATCTGTCAAAGAGAACGATAATATTTAATGTAAACTTCAGTACAATATCATGATACCAAAAAAGGGTTATTTAAGGATGAGGTTGAACCCTTCATGGGAACTTTACGCATAACCATTAAAAAAAAAATCCAGGTCTAGGATGGATCGCTGTCATATCGCTCTGTATTTCCCTCATGAACTGGGGGGGGGGGTAAGATCATGTGACTTCTATCCACCAATCAAAATTGAGGTACCAAAACACGCATCTTACCTGTAAAAGGAAACAAATAAGTGAGGGGTTTTCCCATGTAATCTGTTCACTGTGTGGCGGGTCTAAAATCATGTGACCTCTATCAACCAATCAGAATCGAGATACCAAAGTATACATCAGAAAGGACACCCTAATTTCAAAAATCCTAGGACCTAAAATCACGTGATCTCTATCATCCAATCAGAATCAAGGTACCAAAGCACTCATCTTACCCGTAAAAGGGAACGAATTTTTTTTTTTAAATCCCAGAGCCTAAGATCACGTGACCTCTATCAGCGTGGTACCAAAGCATTCATGTTACCCGTAAAAGGGAACGAATTTTCAAATATCGCAGGGTCTAAGATCATGTGACATTTGTCAACCAATCAGAATCACACATCTTACCCGTAAAAGGGAACAAATTTCAAAAATCCCGGTCATAAAAGAGAATGAGGGATTTCCCCGCAGGGTGACTCATGACGTCATACCACGTGACCTGGAAAATTTGAATTTCCCGCGTGGGCGGGGCCTAACGTCACGTGACCTCTCTCAGCCAATCAGAATCGAGGTACCAAAGCATTCATCTTAGCCGTAAAAGGGAACGAAGTTCAAATATCCTGGTCGTAAAAGAGAGTGAGGATGAGTCATTCGCGCATACGTCGGGGACTACTACTGGTGTTATAGTATACTCTTCGTTGACTCTTGTTCTGTTGAAGTATTAAAATCATTTCTAAATTAAATTAAGAAAGAAATCAGGGAGTACATTATGTACAGGGATTTTTAAAACGAGAAAAAATATTCTTTGAGAATTGAGATAAGACAAAACTTCAATAAAATTTGGGTCAAGGTCAAAACTCTCACAGCCAAAGCTCCCACACTCGAAAAATGTCAAAACGCCCACACAATCGGTCATAATTCCTACACAAATGGACAAATCTCCCAAATGTACGAACAGTCAAAATTTCCACAGCTAAAACTCTCACCCTCAAGAAATGTCAAAACGCCCACACAATCGGTCATAACTCCCACACAAACGGACAAATTTCCCAAATGCACGAATGGTCATAACTCCTACACTCAAGAAATGTCAAAACATCCACACAATCGGTCATAATTCCCACACAAACGGACAAACGTGTGGGCGTTTTGACATTTCTTGAGTGCGGGGGTTTTGGCTGTGGGAGTTTTGCCCATTTGTGTGGCAGATTTGTTCATTTATGTGGGGATTGTGACAGTTGCTATGTGAGGGAGTTTTGTCCATTTGTGTGGAAGTTATGATCGTTGGGGGTTATGACCACTTACCTGTGTGGGAGTTTTGGGTGTAAGAGTTATGACCGTTCGTGGATTTGGGAGATTTGTCCATTGTGTGGGAGTTATGACCGTTTGTGTGATCGTTTTGACATTTTCTGAGTTTGGGAGTTTTGACGTGCTTCCTAAAATTTATGAGCGAGACGTTCCGAGAAGACACTATAAAAGACTATCTTCATGGAACGACCTCTTGTATTAGAGTTTAAGCTACATTCCGCAGAGTACTACGAGTCATAACAGTTCATTTCAGAACTGAGTAAAACGCTGTGAGCTTGACTATTTACTGTATAAAATAATAATAATCATAGTTTAATGAAGAAAACAATGACGATTACTGTTAGGGTTTCAGGGATAAAATTTTGAATAATTTACTTGATTGTATTTAGCTTGCCTCAACCTTCAAGAAAACATCAAATTGTCAAAGAATGATAAAGTACTACCTAAATTCTGTTTCCAAGGTTCATACGTTCATTAAAGTTATAGATAAGACTATTTTATTGAAGAACAAACGTCACAGTTCTCCTATTTTATAATTCAAACTTGACTCTTGGAACGTTACTGTTTCCCAATTGAAATTCCTTCACAAAATGACTTGATGTTCCAGTATGAGGGAAACTTTGAAGTGAAAACCAATTTCAGTTTTATTTAGATGTGGTTATTTATGGTATTCTGCAATACTCTGCTATATTCTGAAATTAGTGTAAAGTTATTACAACTACAAATTTATTGAGTTATTTAAATTACCGTTAAAATCAATCATTTTAAATTTTTTTTAGAAGAAAAATCTGATTTAATTCTTTAATTCAGGCTCAAAAAACATTTTATTCTGATTGTACATTGCCAGATAAGTATTTGTAAAATCATTACATTTATTTCATAATTGTAATAAATCAATAAACGAAGACTAGTCTTCCTTTTACAATCACGCTACGTTCTTTTGTATTTCATAAACCTTCTGCTTGAATGATCTAAACATCATTGTCCTTTCCAACAAAACTGTCAGTAATACTTCTCAAAGTAGTAGTTCGTTAGAGATGAATATGTGCTAGAAGAAGTGGAATAATTAGTGAGACTAGGATCGCCTCCAGGCCGTCGAGGACTTAGTATCTCAGAGTTCATCGCAGCAGAAGCAGCCTATGAGGGAAGTCAAGACCACCATTCAGAAATCATCATCAAGCTAACACACGAGAATCCATTCGTCGTCCCTGGCAGATTTGACGGGATACGAA
Source organism: Thermobia domestica (assembly GCF_964235325.1). Classification (NCBI taxonomy): domain Eukaryota; kingdom Metazoa; phylum Arthropoda; class Insecta; order Zygentoma; family Lepismatidae; genus Thermobia; species Thermobia domestica. The sequence goes on from NC_137458.1 coordinate 312,721,373, forward strand.
ATTCGTCACTATTAGTTTGGTTTCATCATTTACAAACCAGGAAGTTTTGTAGCTACTCCGGAGAGATATTTCATCAATTGGAACAACTACAAAATCATCAACAACGAAGAATAATTAAGTCAAATACTCATTTCCTATTCTAATACATAGTAATTAAACGATTTCTTCTCTCCCTCTTTTACCTTCCACCCAATCTAGTCTCTACCCAGACAACACGTACGTGTACGACACATGTGCACTATCCATGCATAAGCCGTACATTTGCACATGTGCATTTGTGTGGATGATGAACACATACATAACCCGTGCATAAGCCGTACACGTGAATTTGCGTGGATGAAGCACATATACATAACCCGTGTATATGCACATGTGCATTTACGTGAGTTATGCACATGTACATAACCAGTGACTAAGTTGTGCATGTGCACATGTGCATTTGCATGGATAAAGTACACATTTACATAACCCGTGCCTAAGCTGTTACATACACATGTACATTTGTATGGATGAAGTACAAGTACAGAACCCGTGCTTAAAGCCGCTATGTGCACATGTGCATTTACATGGATGAAGTACACATTTATGTAACTCGTGCTGTAGCCGTTATATACACATGTGCATTTGTGTGGATGCAGCGCACGTACAGAACCCGTACTTAAGCCGTTATGTGCACATGTGCATTTGCATGGATGAAGCACACATTTATATAACCCGTACTTAAGCCGTTATGTACACATGTGCATTTGCATGGATGCAGCGCACGTACGTAACCCGTGCTTAAGCCGTTATATGCACATGTGCATTTGCATGGATGAAGCACACATTTATATAACCCGTGCTGTAGCCGTTATGTACACATGTGCTTTTGCGTGGATGCAGTGCATGTACATAACCCATGCTTGAGCTGCATGTGCACATGTGCATTTGCGTGGATGAAGCACATTTAAATTACCGGTGCTTAAGCCCTTGTGTGCACATGGATATTTGCACGGCTATTGCACGAGTGTATGAGACGTCCATATTACCGTGCAAGTGTATAATTTTACTTTCATTCTTTTACTCTCATTCTCATCAACAGAAGGTAACCTCCATTTTTGGTAGGTATCGTTTTTCCTCCAGGCGGTGTTATAGAGATTTTTTGACGAATAACAGCTGAATGATTGTAAAAACTCCATAACGTCCACTGAGCTAGGATACAATATCAACAGGTGGCAGCATTGTACTGATGTAACTACAGTCAGACAGTTCATAGGTTTACAAAATTATTTTCGTGACCTATTACAGCAAAATATATTGCGTTATTTGTTACTTGGCAAACATGTCAAAGATACTACCTAAAGCTTTGCTTCTTGCAAATAATAAACTCCAAAACTAAAATTCTCACTGACAATTAGTAGTTACTTGTTATATACTTTGAAGGTGATGTGCAGTTTCAACGAATGAACTGGACTCAGAATTCAGGATCGATTATCGATTCAACGTCTGGGAACGATTACTAACGCTCTGCGAGCATTTACCATCATTTTTGTTTTCGCTTAGGGAGGATTGTTCTGTTACAGACAATCGACATCCCCTTGTTGTCCGTATTGTTGATTCAAGTGGGAGCCCGTGGCCATCATCACATCGTCGTCTCATCACCTTTTTGTGGAGGGCCAGTGCTTGCACTGACCGACATCTCCGCGAGGACGTATTGTTGCCTCAAGTGAGAGCCACAGTGGGTTTCCTCTCCGCATCTACCTCGTACGATTGCCTTGAAACACTCAGTTACCTCTACTTCATACACGGGCAACACTCCTTGAGTGACCCGTTTTTGCTATTGTAACTTTCTTCTGTTGTTTCAATCATGCATAAACTACCAGGAGTGTGTCGACCACCTTCTTCAAAACCTGAACCTAAAGAAAAACCTCATTTCACCGACCTCTCCCGCAAAACACGAACCTTATCAGGATCTTCTGAAAAATCCACAAGTTCCGAAAAACGAGCACGCTCAAGATCTCCAGTTTACACTTATCAGGTGCCAAATCAATCTTCTACGACAGACCAACCAACTGATATGGACTTGGAACATGTTCCTAATGAACCATCCGGATCTGCTTCTCTCAAACCTACCATTCATAATTTCCTGCTCACTAAATATGATACTAAATTTAGAACACCAAAACTTGTGTATTTTCAACTTCAAAAATATATGCCGAGAGCAGATATTGCTGACATAATCTTCACCCGGAATGGGATTATTCTCAAATCTCCAGACATCAACTTCCATACCAAACTTCGAAATAAGGCTTCTTTTGAAATTTTTGGTCCACAGGCTACTATGCAACGCCTTTCACCTTCCTCCAAAAAACAACCGCCTATTCCTCGGCGACCTCCACAACTATCAGTCGTCATACGAGGTGTACCTCCAGACTACACTGACGCAGAAATCGAAGACGAACTACGCTATGCTGGACATGAAATCACAAAATGTATTCGAATCATCGGCCAAAATGGACCTACCTATATGGTACGAGTGCTCACCAATTCTAAAGATACCATCGATGACCTCCTTCTTTACGGTGCTTCCATCTATTGTAAAAGACATCGCGTAGAACCTTCTAAAACTCCAGCTCCTTTATCAGTACGCTGTGCACGTTGCCAAGAATACAATCAACATACCACTGCTCAGTGCACCAAAACTCCTATCTGTGGATACTGCACCGGCAATCACAATACCAAATCCTGCCCCAACCTACAAGCCGCTCCTAAATGCAATACCTGCTCCGAAACTCATGCTACCTATTCCTACAAATGTAAGGCTAAACCGCAACCTCTACCTGATAAACCAAATCTAACTGTATCTGTCCGTACAAATGACGAATCAACTCCTACCAATAACTCCATCAGAGACCCAATCACCATAGAAGACATGATACGATTTACTACCATCGTTCTTCAAAATGTTCATCCATTTCTTAGAGACCATATCCTACTACAAATCACAAACACTGCCAAGTCTCTTTTTAAAGTCCAGATTCAAGCCACCTACTCAGGACCTCACGTACACTTCACTTTCCACCCAATTGAACCTCACCATGATTTGGACTCTTAGATTTATGGTTTTCACTTTCTTGTTCTTAAATATTCGATCCGTCTTAAAACACAAAGTCGTTTTCGAACAACTCCTACGTGAAGAACAAGTATGTGCCTTTGCGCTCAATGAAACATTTCTTACACCCAGTTCACCATTCAAAATTCCTGGATATCAGTTATTTCGTTATGACTGTGCCAGAAATGTCCTCAGAGCGCAAGGCGGAACAGCAATAGGCTGCTACCGACATCTTCCTGTCCGCACTCATACTTTACCCCACAATCTTCTCCAGCCTCTACCAGAACATAATCTTAATACAATCTACTTTAAATCCCTAACCATAACAGTAGCTACTATCTATGTTCGTCCAGGACATCCAATTCCCTATGACTTCTTTCATTACATCAACAATCACTTTCGACATTATATCATTATGTCAGATATCAACTTTCATAGCCGGTCGAATCGAGAACGTATACACTTCATAACCTATGTCCAGAATCACCTGACAGCTGAAATCAAAGATCTTCCTTCTGCCTCCAGACCAATCAGCGATACAACCCCTGATGTCATCATAACCTCTACCACGCTCAATATCGCAAACATTCGTGTTCTCCCGCCTTTTGGCAGTGATCACGCTCCAATTTTGATCGATATCACCTCACCTATACAACCCACACGACAGCCTGAGCCTATCAAATACTATGACTATCAGCATGCTGACTGGAACGCTTACCAATCAGATATTACTAGAGTACTGCATTCCGTACCTGCTCCTACTTCTGAACAGGATCTTTACCATCTCACCGACAAAATTCAAGAGACAATCTTACAAGCAGCTCAAGATCATATACCTGTTAAGATGCGTTTCTCCCATAAACCACCTGTACCACCTCAATATCGTCAAATCATTACTGCATCACGACAAGCCTTTAGGGACTATCAACGAACTCGAAATCCTGACGCACTACGCCTCCATCGCCAATGGAACAGAATGGTCTCTAATTATCTCTCTGCCTATAAGCGCCGACAGTGGACGCGAGCCTGTAATTCTCTTTCCATTAAATCCAATCCTACTCAATATTGGCAAAAATTCAAATTACTTACTGGAAAATTCCAAAGACCTACTTACCCTATCATGCTCAATACCCATCCTCTTCACACCGATCTCGAGAAGGCAAATGCTTTCGCAACTTATTTTCAGCAAATATTCACTCCACCACCTCAACTGGTTAATAGACCAATTTATCGTCGCATAGCACGATTTTGTGACCCACATAACCGATTTCTCCAACCTGACTGTACACATATTTTGGAACCTGATAATAACCTAACTTCTGAAATTCTTCCGGCAGATATCCAAGCGATCATCCATCGAAAACGCTCCACAGCTCCGGGCTTTGACTCTATCACGTATAAGCTCATCAAGGCGGCTCCCCCAGTACTTTTACAGCTCCTAGCATCTATCTACACCTTCATATTACGCACAGGCTTCTATCCACCTGATTGGAAAGTCTCCAAGGTCCTTCTCTTCATTAAGCCCGATAAACCAATTCATGATGTTTCCTCATACAGGCCCATCCAACTAACCTCTTGCCTTAGTAAAATTTTTGAAAAAAATTCTTGTTACACGTCTCCATGCTCATCTCACAGAACGTAATCTCATTCCTAATCACCAAGCAGGTTTTCGCCCTGGCATTAGTCTGAATGACCAATTACTTCGCCTCAGTAACACCATCACCAATCATTATAATTCTTCTCACCCATCTTGTCTTCTACTGTTCGACCTAGAAAAAGCGTTTGATAGAGTGTGGCATCAAGGGTTGCTTTATAAACTTCACAAATTTCACTTACCCACTAGCTATGTCCGCCTTATACATTCCTTCCTTGCCAATAGACTCGCATATATCATCATAAATTCTACCACATCTCATCCTATATTCCTCCACACTGGAGTACCTCAAGGCTCTGTTCTCTCCCCGTTACTGTATATACTTTATGTGACAGATATGCCACCCTTACCGGCGAATATTCACTTATTTCAATATGCTGACGATACCGCTTTTTTGACTCTTGGAAAATCTATTCAACATATTAATCGCACTCTACAACCAGCCATAAATGCTTTTATCAACTGGTGCGACATATGGAAACTCTCCGTTAATGCCTCAAAAACCCAAACCCTCATTATTCAAAAACGTCCCTCCAAAATCCGTCGCAATCCTAACTTGCTACGCCTTTCTGTTCAAGGCACTCCTCTATTACCAACTTCCCATGTTAAATATCTCGGAGTGATCTTCGATAGTAAACTGACTTGGAAGCCCCATTTACAGAAGATTCAAACTCAAGCCACTAAACGACTAGGTTTACTAAAAAGCTTAGTAGGTACCTCATGGGGCCTCCATACACAAACTGTTCTTACAACATACAAATCGTTTCTCCGACCGGCACTCACTCATGGCCATACTGCATGGATATCTGCCCCACCACAACTGTATCAGCGACTAGAAATCATTGAACGCCACGCTTTTCGACTAGCTTTTCGCATTCGCCTTCCGTCCCCTACCGCACTGCTCTACGAGAGAATTACCTTTCCTACTATTCTTCAACATCTCGAACAAACCCGCTCCAAGTACATCACCAAAGGCATTCAATCAGGTAATCCCCTTATTCTTGACGCCATTCATATTGACATTCTGCTAGACACCCCATCTCAATATCTTGATACCCCTCTTCAACATCTTCTCACGATGTACTCCAATACCCTTGATGACAACGATCCTACTAAACAAGATTTTGCCATCTACCACCCTGACCATTTATCACGGCACATCTATCCATCTTTGCACTAGTACTCATCATTGTGGTTCCAGAGGCTCATCTGTGCTCATTAGTTCTGAGTTGCCACAGAACAGAAGATAACCCTGCATTTGTCTCTACTAACCATCTTCCCTGTGTTTTGTCTTGTCTAATTGCACTGCATTCATCTATCATCTCATTATCCCGTGGATGAACTCCTAGCTACAATTTCTCGCCGATTATAGATACCTAAATGATGCCCTCCATATTTGAAGAGTACGATATATGAAATGGATGTCCTGAATAAATAAAGAAATAAAGAATATGTAAACCCAACTACATTAATCAATGCAAACCCCAAAATAAAATGCACTGAAAATGGATAAATAAATAAATAAATAAATAAAAATAAATCACTTAGCCCTCACCTTCTCTCACCTATCCCTTAACTTTCCCTTCATCCCCTTCCCGAAGAAAGGGTGTACCCCTTGACCGGTTTAACCTTGTAAAAAAAAAAATGCATTTTCAATTCAACCTACTAGAGCTCTCCGTATTAAGAATGCTAATGGCCCTACATACATGGTCAGACTACTAACAGATGATCCAGCACTGGCAGACGATCTTCTAAATAACGGTGTCTACATCTACCGTTGCCACCATCGGGTGGAGCCTTCGCGCACACCCCCGCCTCTCTCACTACGGTGTGAAAATTGCTTAACTTATAATGCGCATCCAACGAACAAATGCACAAATCCTTCCGTCTGCTCCCACTGCGAAGGAGATCATAAAATAAAGGAGTGTCCTAAGCTCAACGAACCGTCCAGATGCAACACTTGCGATGGGGAACATCCAACTTACTCCTACAAGTGTAAGGGCAAACCTAAACCACTTCCAGATAAGCCCGAGACTGTTGTACCTCTACGCATCCATGTGTCATCACGTCCGACTAGTACCACAGCGACCACACAAACATCTTACTTACCACCACCTACTGTGGAAAGTATTTTGAAGTTCATCACTATCGTTCTACAAAATGCCTTTCCCTTCCAGCGTGAGGCTATTCTAAATCATGCAACCAAAGCTGCCTTCGATATATTCCAGCTCCACATGGCAGCTACATATTCCGGCCTATCTACCTACTTCCATTTTCATACAGACACCCATCATGAATAGTACAGGTCAGAGAAGGAAGACTATTACATTGCTATTCTGCAATATTCGTTCGCTACCTACCAACCGAGTTCTCCTAGAAACTTCAGCAACTCAGCACAATGCAGATAGCATCCTTCTTAATGAAACCTTTCTAAAACAATCTGACCGCTTCTATCTTCCACGTTATCATCTCATACGCTCTGATCTGCCACAAAACATCGCACGTGGTGGTGCAGCAATAGCCGTTAAGCATTCTATTCCACGGCGCCATATCATACCACCTTCTCCCGGGCAATATCCCGAACACGTCATACAGACGCTCTATTTTCCAGCTACTACTATTACCATCGCCACCATCTATGTTCGATCTACCCAGCCACTTCCGTATCGTTTTCTGACGTATTTAGACCTCAACTTTAAAACATACATCTTCTTAGCAGACATCAACTACCATTCTCGTACTGCAGCTCAGAAACAACGCTTTCATGATTTCCTCCAAACTACTCATAGTTCTTTACTGCAGCTTCCGCATCCTACTCGTCCGGAAAGCGACACTAGTCCCGACGTGGCAATCATCTCCAATAATCTGTTACCACTTACTACTATAAATGTCCTTGGTTCCATAGGTAGTGATCATCTCCCAATCCACTGCATCTGCATCACCACGCACACCCAGGTATAACTTTAGCAAAGCTCGGTGGGATCAGTACAGCATTTATATTACTGAAAATCTGCCGGCTCCTGCACCTACTCTCACAACAGTTGCATCTATTGAAACACTCTCACATACTCTGACTGACATAGTCTTTCAAGCTACGGATTCCGCAGTTCCTAAATGTGCCAACAAATTCTCTAGACCTCGTTTACCAGCACACGCCCTCGATCTTCTCAGGCGCTCACACGAGTATTTAACAGAGTTTCGTCGCACACATGACCGCCGATTTCTTCTTCTGCATCGTCAATTCCAACGAACGGTACAGAGCTACATAATAGCCCGCAAACGACTAGACTGGCGTGCCTCCTGTAATGCTTTGCGCCAAGAAACAAATCCTACTAAATTCTGGAATACCTTTAAACGTCTAACATTTCAGAAACAGGGCCCACAATACCCCATCATTTTTGATGGCCAAGTACCAACGACGGATGCAGAAAAGGCAACTGCTTTCGCAACATATCTTGAGGGAGTCTTCACTCCACACACTACACCTTTGTTCACTTGTCCTACAGATACCCATATCTCACACGCTGGTTCTCTTGTGCAGCAATCATTTCAACCTGATTTCCACTACCACCTTGATCCCACAAATCAGCTCACTGCTCCAATAACATTAGATGATATTACAGCTGTTCTTAAATGCCGTCGCAACACAGCTCCGGGGGCAGACTCAATTACATATCGTCAACTGCTTAAGGCACCTGTGGCGTTTCTAGTCTTACTTGCTTCTTTGTATACAACTATTTTATCTACAGGCTATTTTCCAACTAAATGGAAACTTGCTAAAATTGTGGTCTTTCAAAAACCTCGCAAAGATCCAACTGCTGTGTCATCCTACAGACCCATTAGCCTTACTAACGTGTTTAGCAAGACACTAGAACGCATTATGGTAAAACGGCTACATCACTATCTACAACTCACGAACAAACTACCAACTATTCAAGCTGGATTCCGTCCACTCTATAGCACTGCTGACCAATTACTCAAACTTTCTACACTACTAGTCAACCATTTCAATAAGCGTTTACCATCTGTTTTGATCTCCTTTGATATTGAACGGGCGTTCGATACTGTTTGGCATGAAGGGTTAATTTATAAACTCAAACGTCTGCTTCCTCATAGCTATGTCCGATTAATAGCCAATTTTCTGCGTCACCGCCAGGCTTTCGTTCAGATCAACAGGGCAAAGTCACACACCTTTCAACTCCGCGCCGGTGTGCCACAAGGATCTGTTTTATCTCCTCTATTATATATTCTTTATGTAGCCGACATGCCTCAACCTCAGCCCCCACTATATGCCTTACAATTTGCTGATGATACCGCTTATGTAGCATTGGGATCTTCTGTGGATCGCATTAATCACCTCCTACAACCAGCTTTGGACAAACTAGTTACATGGTGCCTGAAATGGAAGCTCAAGCTGAATTCAACTAAGACTCAAATGACTCTCTTTGGGCTCAAACGCAATAAATACTGTAACAGTCGCAACCCGGAACGTCTACATTTAACCCTTTTTGACTCTCCAATTCCAATTCAAAACAGTCTCAAATATCTGTGTGTAATATTCGACAAACATCTTACTTGGAAGCCTCATCTGAAACAATTAGAAGCTAATATCCGGCGCCGTTTGAACCTTTTACGAAACCTTAAAGGCACCACGTGGGGTCTTAATACAAAACTACTACTGTTAACATATAAAGTATTTGTACGCCCAGCACTCACGTATGGACATCTTGCCTGGTTATCAGCAGCGCCAACTTACTATGAGCGTCTGAAAGTTCTCGAAAGACATGCCTTACGTCTGGCCTACTCTCTCGCTTTCGATACTCCCACTGCTGAAATATATCGTCGTGGGCAATTTCCAACCATTTTGCCACACCTCCACCATCTACGCCAACGCTACATAGCGACACGAATCCAATTGACACATCCCATCGTCCATGAGCTCTTAGACCAAGTTCCTGCTGTACCACGCTATGCCTACCCACCACTGGATCATCTCTTAGCAATATACGAAAGTACCGAAGCCATAGATCAGTATAATCCTGACCGCCGTATCTACCACGAAAATCCACATATATATTGCCCATAACCTCCGTGCATGTGCTCAAGAAACATTTTAATACAATAGCCAACTCTGACACATTCTCGTCAACTTGATTTTGCTATTGGTTCCCTACTTCAATCCACATTATTATAAAGCCTGAAACCATTCTCCATGTCCTATAAATCAAAAAGGTTGAAAATATCTCTGGCCACAGAGAAGGTGTTGCCTTCTACGGCCCGCCCATCCATTGGATGGGAATGAAACTCTTGTTAAAAAAGAAATTGCAGTTATAGATGGTGTTACTGCGTAAGACACTAAATATATAAACTCCTTTTTTTCGTTGCATCTCGAATTTGCTTTTACATCACCTCTGTACTGTACTACGAGGAAATCACCTGTGCATTACATGTAAATCATCTGGGTACTGCTTCAAATCACCTCTATCGTACATGTAAATTATCTGGGTACTGCGTGTAAATCACCTATGTGCTACATGTAAATCACCTGGGTACTGTGTGTAAATCATCTGTGTGTTACGTGTAAATCATCTCTGTCCTATATGTAAATCACCTGGTTACTGCGTGTAAATCACCTGTGTGCTACATGTAAATCACCTGTGTGCTACGTGTAAATCACCACTGTCCTACATGTAAATCACCTGTGAATTACATGTAAATCAAATACGTGCTACTTGTAAATCACCTGCGCGGTAGGTGTAAATCACTTGTGCAGGACGTGTACGTGTGCATTGCACATTTTCTGTGCACGTGAAGATGTTGAATAGAACCTGGCATGTATATGTGCATTACATGTACAGGCGTGCATTTATACAGATGATGCACATGTTGCATCCGTGCAATTATACATGTACTATACGGATACTGTACGTGCATTGTGCTGTCTGGGTATTATATCATTTGAAATAGTTGAGTTTTATTTATATAATAAAGCATAATCTTCCATAATACGAGGGTGGGCTGATAAGTACTCGGCCCGACCCAGAAGGACTTGAGCTGCAGGCATGAAAGTGTGAGGCTATTCAACATAGTCCCCTCGAAGGTCAGCACACTTGGCACTTACATGCTGCAACTTCTCCAACCTCTCAAAAAAATAAATAAATAAATAAATAAATAAAAATAAAAATAAAAAAAGATTTCTCAAGGTCTGCAAAAAATTGTTCCGCACCTGTTATCACCTCTTCATCACTGTGAAATTTCTGTCCTTTCAGTGCTGTTTTGAGTTTTGGAAACAGATAATAATCAGAAAGGGCAAGATCTGGAGTATGAAGGGCACTGTCCACCCAATGTGTCTAGCATGCAGCCATGGATTTCCTTGGGCGACTTATGTTGTAGGAAGAAGAACTTCATTACACCTCGCAACTCCTCTTCGGTGAATTTGACATCTGGCTCCGCCATGATTCATTCAATTAGCTGTAAAATAAAAGCCGTTCACGGTAGAATCGTGAAATTTGGTACTTAATTCATAAAAGATCAACATTTCAAGTGACATCAATTACATCAGGGTAGTACATTTGGAAGGGGGTCGGGTCGAAAACTTATCAGCCGACCCTCGTAAAAGTGAGTGTGAGTTGTTAGCTTTCATCTGGATTTACATCCCTTTGTTTGAGTAATTTCTAATAATTCATGAATAAATTATAAGTCAGTATCAGAGGTAATTGAACTGACAACCCCCCACCTGCACAGTGTGAATCTATAAATTACAAGTTTGCTTTTACTGAACATAATTGTGACATCGGTACAAGTTGATTTTCGTACATATTTTACATAAAATGCTTTACCATTATGTCAAGAACCACTATATATGAAGAGAACTTTTAAACGAACACAATAGATTAGAACAAATCGACAAGAACAGGAAGTGAGCAATACCTATAGACGTAGCACAAACAGGAATATTAGCTTTTGCAGGGCATTACACGAGTTCGATTCCGGGCAGGAGCTTACGTGTTTTGAATTCAACGTTAAGCTGATGCTCATATGGCCTTAAGTGCTGAAAAAGACGCAAAATTTCAACCCAATCAATCAATTCCTACATAGTGGGAAAATGAAATCCTTGAGTTTTAAGTCCCATGGTTATGCCGGTTAGGCTAAAGGAGACGGTGATAATGAGTAATGAATGAAATGATGGAATGAAGAAAATGGGAGGAAACGGGAGAACTCCGAGAAAACCCCCACACACGGTGTTTGTCCACCACAAAGTTCACTTGGCGAGGGCTGGGATTGAACTCGGGACCCCAAGCACCAGAGGTGAACGCTCTACCAATGAGTCACCGTGGCCCTCATGATTCAGTGGGGAAAGCATTCCATGCAATGAAGTGTCACACGGGAAAAATGTCAAGTTTCAGTATCTTAGCGTACGTAGTTTGGGATAAGTTCTTTAAATGTATTAATAACTTGATTTTTACTAAGGTTTAATCAATAGTTGCAGTTGAATGTTGATCCTGTCTTGATTTGTTTAGTAATTCATATAAAAGCTGTGTTGCTTATCAGGTGACTTCCAGATACCATTTTGCTTATACATTTATTTATTGCTTACAGCATAGTTGCTCCGCGTAGCATAGTCGCAAACGATCTCTTCTTTGGTGCGAGCAGTTCGGGGGTTCGATTCTCGGCGGGGTCACTCAGAAGAATTAGTGTTCAAGCTTTTCCAGGCCAATCATCTTGAGAGGTTTTTCCTGGGATTTCCTCATTCACACCAGCCAAATGTCGAGATGGTACCTAACATATAGGTCCCGAGCCGCTTTCTTCCTTCCCTTTCCACGGATAGTGTGCTCACCGAGAACGTCATCCCTCACACGTGACTGGCTAACATGGACATAAATGTTGGAAGCCCAGAAATCTAATTCCTTGAGTTGAGTTAATTTTGAATTTAACATACATTTCAGCAGCGAGACAATATGAGACGGGACCTACTGATGAACGTGGAATCCGAATCACATGATCTCCCGCCGGGGAATCGAACCCGGGTCTGCCACGCCAAAGACACTGATGCTAACCGCTTAGCCACGAAAGAGCTCAAATCTAATTCCTATTCGTAATTCTATTTATTTTAGAATTAAATATACATATTAAAAAATACTGTAACTCTTAATAATAACTTCAAAATCTTCGCAAAAAAAAAAAAATACATACTTTACCATTGCTTCACTACTGTCTTAGTCCAGTTTTAAAACTGGATCCAAAATCCTTTACTTTCTTTTCCATATGACCGTTTCATTAACAGATGGAGACATATGTTACGAACACACATATACAACACAAGAATAATAGTGTCGAAAACGTTTTAATTTATGAGGCTAGAGCTGAGACTACAAATCAGAGCCTGTCAGACGCCTCTTACGCTGGAACTTTACATACTTATTTCGTAGGCGATGTTGAAGGCCAGAGATTTCTCATTTTGAATCAGCAGCTCTTTAATTGACCCTCTGTCAAAACAGAAAATAACTATGTCTTTGGCAAAAGGAAGATTACAGTATTAGTGGCGGCACCAGTCCGTATTAATCAAAAGTTACTTGTTTCTATAGAATATTACCTCTAGTTTTGCTGTAGAGTTCGAACAATATCTGAAACAGTATGTACCTAAAGGCAGGGGCGTCATTTAGGGAGGGCAGGAGGGTGCAATTGCTCCCCCCCAAGAATTTGAGGAATACATATACATTAATCGATTGCCTACTAATATACTAGTACAAAACATGGAAGTCTTATGTTGGTGGTGCTCTTGCCCCCCCCCCAAAGGAAATCTGAAATGACGCCCCTGCCTAAAGAACGTATCTAGAACATGACAGATATATGTCCCAAGTGACGACATAAAAACAAATGACTGTTAGAGTGCGAAACTGAGTCAGGTATATAAATGGGGATACGGACAAAATCTCGCGGCCGAAACATCGCCGCCCAAAGTCTCGCCAGCCAAAACCTCGCGGGACAAAATCTCGCCGGGCCAAAACCTCGCGTGGCCAAAACCTCGCCACCCAAAACCCCGCGTGGCCAAAACCTCGCGTTGCCAAAACCTCGCCGCCCAAAACATCGCGGGCCAAAATCTCGCCGGGCCAAAACCTCGCCGCGAATGAAACTTTTATTTAAAATTTACCCAATGAGTTTCTTAATATGCAATTCCAAATTACAAATAATAATAATAATAATAATAATAATAATAATAATAATAATAATAATAATAAGAAGAAGAAGAAGAAGAAGAAGAAGAGGAAGAAAAGAAGAAGATACAAAACATCGTGTGCGTAGGCTTTCTCGGGTTATTCCTGTTTCCTCCCACTTTCTTTATTCGATCATTTCCTTCATCCTGGTCATCTACGTCTTCTTTAACCTACAGGACATAATCAAGAGACGTCGTAAAAACTCATATATTATTTCATACTTTCATAAATATTATTAGATTTTTGCTAAAATTTTAAGTTTTTGGATGTTCTAAAGTTCACGAAACTAACCCCGTTAGTTGTTATTACTTTACTTATGCACACTTTCTTTCCCTATAACCAGTTTAAAAACATCCTGTCGCCCTACCTTCACATTGAAATCCTCTAATACAGAAATGGAATTTTCATATGGTATCGCGGGACTTGGTCAAATACCCGTGATACTTCTTCTGAAACAGCGTCTTTTATACCGTCACCCTTAACATCTGTTGAAACATTTACATTTTGGTCAGGTGAGATTTTGGGTATGGCGATATTTTGGGGCGCGAGATTTTGGAAGACGTGGGTTTGGCAAGGCGAGGTTTTGGCCCGGCGAGATTTTGGACCACGAGGTTTTGGCCAGGCGAGGTTTTGGCCCCGCGAGGTTTTGGATCCGCGAGATTTTGTCCCGCGACGTTTTGGGCGGCGAGGTTTTGGCCAGGCGGGATTTTGGTCCGGCGAGATTTTGTCCCGCGAGGTTTTGGCTCCGCGAGGTTTTGGCCCGCGACGTTTTGGGCGGCGAGGTTTTGGCCAGGCGGGATTTTGGTCCGGCGAGATTTTGTCCCGCGAGGTTTTGGCTCCGCGAGGTTTTGGCCCGCGACGTTTTGGGCGGCGAGGTTTTGGCCAGGCGGGGTTTTGGCCCGGCGAGATTTTGTCCCGCGATTTTTTGGGCGGCGAGGTTTTGGCCAGGCGAGGTTTTGCTCCGCGACGTTGTCGCCGCGAGGTTCTGGCCGCGAGGTTTTGTACCCAAACCATATAAATGCTATATTTGTGGTACATAGTTGTAAATATCAATTAGGTGTACCAAGTAGGTAGCTGAAGTACATACTTAGTTCATGAGTATCATCTGTGCCAAGTGTCGGGTACCTAAAAAGTAGCTGGGACACTTAAATGGCACATGCCTAGTACATCTTGTGCTATTAGGGTTTTAAAATCGTAGATATGAAATAACTTTTTACTTTTAACATTTAAATCGATTTCAAATTTAGAACAAAATAACGCCCTGACTACGAAATTGAGTGATAGACCCGTGATTTAAGTTGAGAAAAATGACATTACCGTCATTTTCCATATTGCATCGAAATAAATTTATCATATCATTAATATAACTGGTGGTTCCCTAACAGCTTTCGTACTTTACTGTTTGACGTTTTAGTTTTACATACTATACTCTAATTAAAATTAGGAGCGAATTAACAGTTCAAAATCACGTGAAAATTTGTGTTGAGAAGGAAAGCTACCACCGGCGTAAATCCCGGGGGGCATATGGGGGACAAGTCCCCTCCAATCTTGAAACTGAGGGGTACTGTCCCCCCAATAATCCGATTTGAAATATGTTTTGGGGCAGAAAATTGATAATTTGTGTCCGATTGCCACAAAGGAAAGAGATGAAATGACATCTCTCCAGAATAAGCCTCAAATCTGCATGCCTCCCAATGTTGAAGACAATTCCGCTCCCCTGACCCTCGACAGCATTGTTTTTTGACTTCATAAATTTTATATATATATATATATATATATATATATATATATATATATATATATATATATATATATATATATATATATATATAAGGGTGGTTCAAAAATTAGGGAAAATATTTTTTTTTTTCGAATCTTACCTGCGGCACCCCTAACATTTATTACACGACTGAAAATAGATACATTAGTAAAATTTTAAATTCTTACAACAATTTTTAATGGTTGAGCAAGCCGATTGAAATTTTGAATACTATTGGTATATACACTTTGTCATATATTGTATACATACATATTGTTTAATATTTTGTATGCACATCGTTATATACATATTTCACAACTTACATAAAAGCACATAATTGCTGATAGTACTTGCATTATTAAAACACTTTGTATAGTTTATTTGTTTACACTATTTATACACTTCACTTTCGCATATTGAGTTTACTTAGATAGGGTATTCTTTGAACAGTATGGATATTGTTTCCTGTGTTTCGCAACACCTCCTAATAGGTACTGTTTCTGTTCCTCGTTCTTTGTAATAATACCGTTATACTCTTTTGTGAGGGCATCTGCGTGTTCTGCATGGTCTTTAAGTACTTCATAACCAGCTAAGCAGCCAGTTTTTGATTTCCATGTCTCCGTATTTTGTGCAAGAAAAATTCTTCGAATACTCAGCCGTTCAAAAAACTGCACCGTGTTCTTCGTTATCAAATTCTCGAACTCGACATCACTGGCGCAAATCCCGGAGGATGATGGGAACATGTCCCCTCAATCTTTGAAATGGGGGGACTGTCCCCCAATAATCTTATTTGAAATGTTTTTTTGGGGAGAAGTCTGATGATTTGTGTCCGACTGCCACTTCATCTGCAGCGCCTGACATATATAATATATAACAGGTTCACCTCAAAAATCAGATTCATCTACTGTAATATGAGTCTCATCTCCTCTTCCCCAAGAATAAGCCTCAAATCTACCCACCTTCCAATGTTTGGAGAAAACTCTGCTCCCCAGATTGTCCACAGCATTGTTTTTCAACTTCATAAATATTTTGAATATCGCTTAAAAAAAAAAACGTTAAGGGAACGGTCTTACCAGTCCCCCTCCCAATGTTGAAGACAGATGCCGCTGCTTGGCATCCTGCAGTGAAACGAGCATCTCGAAATATATGCAGGCGTTTTGTAGGCTCATTATTACTGGTGTCTTTGTTTAAGTTTTTCACCATTTCTTGCTTTGTTGCTGCGACCAGTTCGTCGTCCAAGAAAGCCAAGCCAATGAGTTCTTCGCTCAAGTGCCAGAGATGACGATACTTTTTCCGTGGGCTTTGTAAACATCTGGATTGTCTGTTTCATATTTAAGAGAAATTTTCAGGAAAGATTTCCTATTACCATTGCCTTTATCTGGTCAATAATATTCCATGACCTCAACGACCTAGCATGACATCGGTTTGTCCAATTCCAAATTTCAGTTTTAGGACTTCGAACAATGGAGTTTTTCCCATGCCAGATACTACTTCAGGTAGGTGATCGATGGTCTCTTTCCCTGTTATGTCTGGCAGAATTTTGCTATTCCAATGGAGAACGAGGGCGCTTGTTGCTTGGAACTTGCTCTTTATGATGATATCTTATTCAAGATGATTGCGTTCGCGAACTCGTTTGATGAATGAACGACTGAGGGTAACTTCGTCAAGATTGTGGCCCAAAACTTTGGCCGCTCCTACTATAACGAAAGTTGCTTTTCTGTCAGTTAATTTCGAGCTGCCTAACATAGAAGCAAATTCGGGAGTAACAACTTTCCTTCAGGTTTTCTGCTTTCATTTTTGCCTGAGGAATTTTGCAGAGTACGCTGTTGCGTAGGTTTCTATTCGTCATCAGAGTAGTTTCTACTTAATTCCAAATTGATGCCACTGTCACTATCGATGGAAACAAACAGCATACCTGCGTTAGTGGCAGGGTTAGCATTAGTATTTGCCTCCGTCAATTCATGTTTTCGCTTCTTCTTCTTTGCCATCTTGGCTTCCTTTTGAGCAAGAGTTCTGTACACTGACACCGTATGACCACAGCATCCCTCTTCCATCTGAGTAATGAGAAAGTCCTTGTCTTCTTTATTTCTGATTAGTCTAAGGACATCCCCATGTGTTATACCAAATAAATTATTCAAACTTGCATTTATTCTCTTTCTGTTTTCGTAGATTTTTGGTTCTTGCTTTACTTTAAATTTGCCCATTGGCCCTTAATTTGTCGAGTTTCACAGTTGCATGCTGTTCCTTACGAATTGGAATACGAGCCTTTTCCCAAAATTGTAGTTTTTCATAAACCATCTCTAGCACAATCATGGATTTTTTAAAGGTTAGATGTTGGTGGAAAAAACACATAACAGCCGTTGGAAGGTATCTTACTTCAGGTCAGTTTCCTTATCTTTTCCTAGTAAATAAAGTCTAGTCTTATTTCTAGTGGTTACTGCCATGACAGTAACGAAGTATATATCAACTTTATCCCAAAATCACTATCACACTACAGTCCAAGGCAAAACTGCATCATCACACTTCTAGCTTTTATTTTGGTAAATAAACGGGAAGAATCAGCAGCTATAATTCGGTATTATCAGCTTACTGCCACCAAATGTCTCATCGACTGCGGTGTTCCTGGATTATGTAAAACAAATGAAATGTTTGAATGTTACATTTATTATTAATTAGCGCAATACGGAGCGAGAAAACAATTTTGAAAGAGTAATGTGAAATTATCATTGTCAAATGCGATAAAATCTATTTACGTAGGTTTCGACTTTGTAGAAATTAATTTATCGTAGTGTAGGAAAATTCATACAGATAAAAGAAACTAACAATATTCATGGAATGAAGTGAATCTGTCATCTTCGAGCTTCAGCTTTGAGAAAACTCGTTCAAGAACAATCGGAGGAAACTTATTTTAGAAAGAATGACACAAGGAGGTAGAGTTGAATTGAGTTGATTTTGAGTTTAACTTCCTATTCAGCAGCGAAGCTACATGATCCGTGGACCTACTGATTAACTTGGAATCCGAACCACATGAGCTCCCGCCGGGAATCGAACCGATGTCTCCCAGGATGAAAGAATGAGGTAGAATATCGGTCTTTATGAAATAGTGCGAATTCAGAGGTTTTGGGGGCGTGAAAACCATTGAAATAATATATCAAATTACAGTATTTTGAAATATACAATAAGTTTATCACTTATTTTCCAATACCCCTTGGTGGCCGTTTGAAAACAAGTGTGTTTTCGCTTCTCGTGTACCTGGGTTCCGTTTCCTAGGGAGGTACGAACCCAAATATTGGTTCGGGATCCTATTTTAAACAAAAGGCTCAGTCTTATACAGCTTCTATGGTGAAAAGGGGAAGTTAAATTGAAATGGAAAAGATAGGCACGGCTGCTCAGTAATAGAGCATCACCTCTGGTCCGTGGTGTCCCAAGTTCAATCCCCGGGCATTTAAATTTGCAGTGGAGAGCATTACTTCCTCGTTTTCTGGGACATTCTACTACGAGTTCCTTCGTAATCATACGATCTCATTAGCCTTCAGAAAACTATCGTGCGACGTAAAAGTAAAAGATTGTTTTTTAGAATGAATCTTTTTATCTCCCTCACTGTTCACCGGTTCCAGTTTTAGATGACATACATAGCAACTAAATACTGAATTATTGTAACTCAATTCATGACAGTCCTTCATACTGGTCTAGTGGTTAGCGCACGGATCATTGATTGGGTGCATGGAGTTCCAGCTTCGTTTCCGGGTGGGAGGACATTGGGATTAGGACATATTACGGTGGTTTGGACTGCATTAAAAAATCTGTAGGTCCAAGTAGTGATGATTTTTAGATTTTACCCGGGAGAACTTTAAATACACAGGGGTATCAGTAGTACTGCTAAATATTGATAACTCAGGTTGAGCTCGATCGGAGCAATGTCCCGCTGGAGCACTTTGTAGCTCTGGATGATCTCCCTCTTTCGGGCTACTCCCTAAAATCACCACTGGATCCAAACAGGCACGCACCCAAAATAAAAATATTGGTAAGAATTCAAGTTTTAGCGTGTGTCCAATACGACAAGCCACAACGTTATGTTACATTGAACGGATATTATTCTGCCCCCAAGGATGTTATAAATAGAGGATCTGTCGATATGTATCTTCATTCTATTAAATCAGTGAAGCCAAAAAACAACCGAGCATCGGCACGTTTGATTGGCTACTCTCGTTTCCGCCATCATCTGATTGGCTATTTTCGTTTCCGCCATGATTGTTGGCTCAAAACATTGCGATTTTATTGGGCGGAGTGAGCAGAGTGGGTGTGGCGAAACTGTGACGTATGGCTTCAAGATTTGGTTGTAAGGGTAGATCTTCTATTTTATAACATCCTTGTCTGCACCGGAAACGATGAGAAGTAATTGAAAAATAATTCTACCTATATTTTCAAAAAAAAAAAAAAAAGATAGAACTAGATTGTTTTTATAACAGAAAGAATTTAAATGAAGTCTAAAAATCAAAATTTCGTGCTACATCAATCATTTTCCTCTTAAAAAATTAGGGATGATCCGAAGAATGGATCAAAATATTGTGATCTTGGCCGAGAATTTTAGGAATGGTAAAAAAAAAAAAAAAAAAAAAAAAATCAAAAGAATGGGATCTTGGAAAATAATTAGATTTTGGATCAGGGGCCAGAAAATTTTTGAAGGCCCGTAAATCGAGTTTTCTTATTTTCTACGGAATAAGCACATCATAGTGAGTTAAGTGATAATTTGGGTTTTGCTACACTATATATAGTTTTCAATATATAAAGCGTACAAGAAAATTTATGATTGAAATATATTGGATCTTTTGATCCAATAACCTAACAATTATAGTTTTGTTGAGAAAGTTCAGTTAGGGGGGGGGGTCTGATTACGTGGGAGCGCCCCTAGCCTCAGTGCTGTAAAGGGACATGGAATTTTAATAAACAAAACAATTCAATTCATGATAGTTGTATCGTAGCAAAATAATGACATCCTCATTTAATAATACAACAAGACAACAACGTTTGAATTTCTGGACAGCTTGGCGTCACGGAAGGAACAGTTTGAAAGAAGCTTACATCGCAACGGAAGGGTGTAGAATTGATTGTCTTGGCTTCAGCTCACCGGATTTCCATTATCGTAACACCACATTGGATGAAGTAACCAGATCACTAGGGGGTACCTTGAAGGTTCTGCGTCTGTGTCTGGAAATAGAAAACATTATGTTTAAACAAAGTGTGCTCCGCGAATATATTGAAGGCTACAGTCATTTCTTAAGATTGTTTCACAGTTATTTTTACACATACCAAACTGCCATAACATGAGAGAGAGAGGAATGTTACAATACATAAAAAAATCTTCCTTGTTAACACTCTTAGGTAACTAAGTGATAAACGGAATCTCTAGTGTGCCTGTTTCGATCTGTGGGGACACAATCTACAAGACAACCAAGACAATAAGAGAATTATATACGTACCAATGAGATGAAATCTATATTATGAAATTGAAAGTGACTACGTTTGAAACTCCTAATCTCTTGAACTAATCGACCGATCTCGATCAAATTCTCAACATAGATGACGTTCGGACCTGAAGTAGTTGTCATCATTTTACTTTGAGAGTGCAACGTATTGGAAGGGGGAATAGAGAGATATATTTTTAAAAAATGAAGACGAAAATGATTGTCTTTGTGACTTCATCAGTCTTGATCATCCATCCGATCTCGATCAAATTTTCAACATCGATGAGGTTTGGATCTGGTATGTTTTTTTTTTTAATCATATCACTTTGACGGTGCAACTTACGGGAAGGTGAGCCGGAGATAAATAAAAACGGTCGAAAATGGCCGATATTAGTGTCGAATCCATATTTTTCGGGGTTCGCTGAGACGAACAGTGACACTTCCGATTTCGTTTAAATCCATGCCACTAAAAACAAAAACAGCATATCTCACGGATACCAAATACATGAGATGAGGTGATGTGCGTTTAAAATTTTTATTTTAACCCAGCGAAGCGGGTAATCAGTGCTAGTTATAAATAAATTCAGATTTTCATAAGATTTAATAAGATGAATCAGAGATTTAATCTGCATAAATTGAAAACTGTTTAGCTTTCAAGTAGGTTAGAAGTAAAGCCCTAACGTCTTATGTGGTGTATTTCTGATTCGATCCCAGACTATGAGAA
Organism: Thermobia domestica; assembly: GCF_964235325.1. Taxonomy (NCBI): domain Eukaryota; kingdom Metazoa; phylum Arthropoda; class Insecta; order Zygentoma; family Lepismatidae; genus Thermobia; species Thermobia domestica. The sequence goes on from NC_137458.1 coordinate 312,743,281, forward strand.
AGAAGACACCTAACCGTAGTGTCTTTTACTATTCGTCTCCTTAAGCTTAAAGAAGATAGGGGAAAATGGTAAGTGAAAGGTTTATTCCCTAAAAAGGAGCTCGGATAATGTGAGGCAGGGACGTCATTTAGGGGGGCAGGGAGGGGCAATTGCCCCATCCTGAATTTGAGTTTTGTATAGACTTTATCAATAGAATGGTTATTAAATCTGTGAAAAACGCGAAATTTTACTTACATCAAGTGGTCTTGCCTCCCCCCCCCCTCCCAAGCGAAATTCGAAATGACGCTCTTGACTTGACGTGAGATGGTTGTTAATGACAACGTATACTTCAGCTTCGTAGCTATTCATTTCCTTTCTCCTTTTCCTTCTTGTTTTAAATTTCAGTGAAAGAAAATGTAGAATATCAAAAATTTAGAAAATGCCCGAAACAAAACGCATTTAAAAATTGATATTCTATAGCATGAACTATAGTGCTGCCAAAATGTCTTGAGCCGTGGTAAAAATGCGAATTAAAGCTCTCGACCCTCGACACACCCACACGCTGAGCCAATAAGGGTTCAGCTGTTGCTAAGCGAGAGAGCTTTGGCGAAAGGGAGTGGAATTTCTTCAGCCGATAGCAGCAGCGCCTGGAACGGAAGACTAGGTGTCAAGTCAATGTGGTATATCTTTTGTATTGTTATCGAAAATCAGAGTTGCAAACCTCAGAAAACAAAATTATCGATTTTCGTCTTTAAATTTATCGTATACTACAAAAAAATGTATTCTTTATGCATGTAAGATTTGTAGAAACAATTATAATACTATTAATAATAGCAATAATATATAATAAAATTATCTAGTAATATTCAGTTTAGAAGTCAAAATTGACGACATTGTCTTCAAAGTTTCTTTTAAAAATCTTTATTAACATTACTCTGAAAAACATTTCTACCACCTCGTAAACGTAATTGAATTTAAAGAAAGGACGCAGGATTGCCATTGCTAATTCTCAAATCGTTATTGATGTATTTTAGCGGGAATGACTATTAAAAACGTCAGAGTGTGTGTGAAATGAAATGAAATCTTTAAGTTTTACGTCCCTCGCTTATACCGGTTAGGCTAAAGGAGACGGTGATGATGAGAGATGAGTGAAATAGCGGAATAAGAAAAAAAGTGGGAAGAAACGAGAGAACCCCGAGAAAACCCACGAGCACGTGTTTGTTCACCACAAAGACCACACGGCGCGAGCTGGGATCGAACCAGAGACCCCAAGCACCGGAAGAGAACGCTCTACCACTGTGCCACAGAAGACCCTTTGTATGTATATACTCTACAGTAAACTGCACATCGTATAGCACAAACCTCGTTGTCCAAAATCTCGAAATGAAGTTTCGATCTTGCGAGATTTTGACCAGAAGGATTTTGGGCAGCAATTTTTCGGTATTGAGATTTTGTTCTTATATCTATTTCATCTCTTCAATCCTTTCATCCTAATACATCTGCATTCATTATCCATGTTCTTAATTCTATTAAGCGTAAGATTGGGACCTTGAACAGAAGATTTCATTCCTATTTATGGAAGGACAGAAAGACCCACATAATATAGAAGGTGTGTGTCTTCCTCAGCCACAATTGCCGTAAACCCTGCTTTCTAAATAAGAAACAAACTTGTTTATTGACAAATATACATATAGTATGTACGTACAAGATGCTAGATACACACACACACACACACACACACACACACACACACACACACACACACACACACACACACACAGACAGAGAGAGAGAGAGAGAGAGAGAGAGAGAGAATGAGTGAGAATATCGTAATTCCTCGAAAAAGTGGATTAAATATTACATTGAAAGTGTAAGAGGAAACAGTCCGAATAAGCATATCTTTAGAGTGTGAAGGAAATGACGTATTTTATCAATTTATCAATAAGACTGTCATTTGTCCTTACTCAAGTCAAATGTCATAATAACGAAAATTAATTTTATGACAGTCAAAGAAATCATCTGTCATACTGTGTCTTTACATAGTACGCAATAGTCCTTCTGTCAATTTCCTTGTTGCTTATAAAGCTCAACTTGTTGTGAGTGGAAAATATTGACAGTGTTGCCAACAAGTGCCTTCATTAAGGAGCTAAATTTTACTTAACGGAATTTTACGGAATTTTACTTAACGTATACCTGGTACTGTAATCATGGATGTAAATCCTGTGCTGAAGGCTGAGGGAGTCTGGACCTCTCAAATATTGCTTGTCCCCCAAGATCTGAGTACTTTTTTCTCTAATTTTTGCTTGAATATCTAACAACGAACAACACCCATATCTCAACAGCTCACCCCGTCCAAAGTTATACTGAAATCGGCTTCGTTGTGCTCTTTCTAATATTGTAGAATCAAAAAAGTTTTATCATTGACACATAAAATATTTACAAATATACATTTTAGTTCGTCATTGGAGAGAATTATTAGAATTCCTTAAATTCTAGTCTTTGTTCTGAATTCTAGATCTAATACTGAATATATTTTTGTGGCATTATTGATCCAACATAATACTAAAAGTACATAGCCGAAGCTGAAAACACACGCGAAACAAACCACACTTAAACTAATTAACTCCGGGAAGGCAAAAGTTGCCGGAAGCTCGATTGTTCTTGTGATTGTGTGCAGGGCCGGCTCTACCGTATGTACAACACTTGCATTTACACGGGGCGACAGAATTCAAGGGGCGGCAAAATCTGTCATAATTATATTATTTAAATAAATATTTCTTGTTCGAAACAGACGCCATGATTATGGTTGTTAAATTTAATAAATTGATCTTCTATTTGAATACTACATTTTAGATTAATCATGTTTAGGTTGCATTAGTTTAAGATCACATCGACAGTGCTAAAGCAAATGGTCAAACAAATCTCATCATGAATTGCTTGATTGTTGTCAAATACAAGACCTCAATTTTCAAACAGAAGCGAAAACCTGTTCCATTTAGTTAGTTATCACAGTTTTCATATGAAAACCAGTCTTGTTTTTGTCACAAACAAGTTCCTTATCATTGAAGGTGGAAACAAGTTTTTTTTTTAATAGTATATATTTTCACGATGTAGAAGGAAAATCAAGAAATAAAGATAAAAGAGCTAATTGCAATGGAATTGCAAACTTATATATTGAAATTGAAGGTTGATACTGAATCATATAAAAAAGGATTACCATCCTTCCTCTGCAGGTGTTTGTTTCACTAACATGACTGATTATTTTTATTAAAGAAAAAAAGCAGACACAACGAGGTTGTATTTGTAGTGTTTAGGACTTTCTGAGTGCGACTGCTGTTTCCCTTCCCTTTGTTGTACATGATGGGGTAGCATAGTTAAAGCCCTGGCTTTTAAGATTTGTTCTTTCTGGAGAAAGGGGGTGCAAATGATACCACTGCATCGGGCAGCAAATTGCCTAGACCCGGTTCTGGCTGTGTGACACATAGGCGAGAACAATATACAAGTAAAACACATATCGTGAAGAAGAATTTAAATGCTGCTGCAAGCAGGAAGATTACCTAGGTACAAAAGTAGAGAGCTACACTGCGTTTCAATTCGATATTTTTCTAAAATAAATTTGGTGTTGGGCCTACACTTAGAAAAAAAATTGTATGTGGAGTACGTAAAATCGTATGTTACATTTGTAAATCCTGTAGTTTTTGGACTTAACGTACAGCAAACGTATAACTGAAAATGCATGTTTTATAATACTTTCTGTATAAGTGTTCCATCTATACGTACTTTGTGTGTGAAAAAATATATGCGGTCAAGATGTCACATACAAAGGTTCGTAGATAACATATAACTGACGAAGGTAACATACATTTATATTTGTAATATACTGAAGACTGTTAGTATCAGACATCTTGCAATGGCATGACGTAGCATCTAAGAACAGTGCCTATGTAGCATAGTATAATGTATGCTTCGTGCTGATTTCTGTACTAAGCAAGAAGATTCCGTATATTTATACAATATATACTGCTGTGCGGAGAACGAATTTTACTCAGCGTATGTTGCAGGAAAGTTCAAGCAAGAATCCTGGATGTCGTAAACAGTGCGTTGAAAACGTGAACATACTTGGTTGGGATGGTCCGATCATATCATTGATTGTTAGTTGTTGTTATTGGAATTGGACTGGATTGTTCAAGATTGTGTGTATTGAAAATAATGGATCTGTTTATGGATGGCAAGTTACGGAATAGTAATTGGATTGGATTATTCAAGATTCAGTGTGTGTTGAAAATAATGGATCGGTTTGTGGATAGTAAGTTACGGAATAGTAATTGGATTGGATTATTCAAGATTCTGAGTGTATTGAAAATAATGGATCTGTTTATGGATGGCAAGTTACGGAATAGTAATTGGATTGGATTATTCAAGATTCAGTGTGTGTTGAAAATAATGGATCTGTTTATGGATGGCAAGTTACGGAATAGTAATTGTATTGGATTATATTCAGTGTGTGTTGAAAATAATGGATCTGTTTATGGATGGCAAGTTACGGAATAGTAATTGGATTGGATTATTCAAGATTCTGAGTGTATTGAAAATAATGGATCTGTTTATGGATGGCAAGTTACGGAATAGTAATTGGATTGGATTATTCAAGATTCAGTGTGTGTTGAAAATAATGGATCTGTTTATGGATGGCAAGTTACGGAATAGTAATTGTATTGGATTATTCAAGATTCATTGTGTATTGAAAATAATGGATCGGTTTGTGGATAGTAAGTTACGGAATAGTAATTGGATTGGATTATTCAAGATTCAGTGTGTGTTGAAAATAATGGATCTGTTTATGGATGGCAAGTTACGTAATAGTAATTGGATTGGATTATTCAAGATTCAGTGTGTGTTGAAAATAATGGATCTGTTTATGGATGGCAAGTTACGGAATAGTAATTGTATTGGATTATTCAAGATTCAGTGTGTGTTGAAAATAATGGATCTGTTTATGGATGGCAAGTTGCGGAATAGTAATTGGATTGGATTATTCAAGATTCATTGTGTATTGAAAATAATGGATCGGTTTGTGGATAGTAAGTTACGGAATAGTAATTGGATTGGATTATTCAAGATTCTGAGTGTATTGAAAATAATGGATCTGTTTATGGATGGCAAGTTACGGAATAGTAATTGGATTGGATTATTCAAGATTCAGTGTGTGTTGAAAATAATGGATCTGTTTATGGATGGCAAGTTACGGAATAGCAATTGGATTGGATTATTCAAGATTCAGTGTGTGTTGAAAATAATGGATCTGTTTATGGATGGCAAGTTACGGAATAGTAATTAGATTGGATTATTCAAGATTCATTGTGTATTGAAAATAATGGATCGGTTTGTGGATAGTAAGTTACGGAATAGTAATTGGATTGGATTATTCAAGATTCTGAGTGTATTGAAAATAATGGATCTGTTTATGGATGGCAAGTTACGGAATAGTAATTGGATTGGATTATTCAAGATTCAGTGTGTGTTGAAAATAATGGATCGGTTTGTGGATAGTAAGTTACGGAATAGTAATTGGATTGGATTATTCAAGATTCTGAGTGTATTGAAAATAATGGATCTGTTTATGGATGGCAAGTTACGGAATAGTAATTGGATTGGATTATTCAAGATTCAGTGTGTGTTGAAAATAATGGATCTGTTTATGGATGGCAAGTTACGGAATAGTAATTGGATTGGATTATATTCAGTGTGTGTTGAAAATAATGGATCTGTTTATGGATGGCAAGTTACGGAATAGTAATTAGATTGGATTATTCAAGATTCATTGTGTATTGAAAATAATGGATCGGTTTGTGGATAGTAAGTTACGGAATAGTAATTGGATTGGATTATTCAAGATTCTGAGTGTATTGAAAATAATGGATCTGTTTATGGATGGCAAGTTACGGAATAGTAATTGGATTGGATTATTCAAGATTCAGTGTGTGTTGAAAATAATGGATCTGTTTATGGATGGCAAGTTACGGAATAGCAATTGGATTGGATTATTCAAGATTCAGTGTGTGTTGAAAATAATGGATCTGTTTATGGATGGCAAGTTACGGAATAGTAATTAGATTGGATTATTCAAGATTCATTGTGTATTGAAAATAATGGATCGGTTTGTGGATAGTAAGTTACGGAATAGTAATTGGATTGGATTATTCAAGATTCTGAGTGTATTGAAAATAATGGATCTGTTTATGGATGGCAAGTTACGGAATAGTAATTGGATTGGATTATTCAAGATTCAGTGTGTGTTGAAAATAATGGATCGGTTTGTGGATAGTAAGTTACGGAATAGTAATTGGATTGGATTATTCAAGATTCTGAGTGTATTGAAAATAATGGATCTGTTTATGGATGGCAAGTTACGGAATAGTAATTGGATTGGATTATTCAAGATTCAGTGTGTGTTGAAAATAATGGATCTGTTTATGGATGGCAAGTTACGGAATAGTAATTGTATTGGATTATTCAAGATTCATTGTGTATTGAAAATAATGGATCGGTTTGTGGATAGTAAGTTACGGAATAGTAATTGGATTGGATTATTCAAGATTCTGAGTGTATTGAAAATAATGGATCTGTTTATGGATGGCAAGTTACGGAATAGTAATTGGATTGGATTATTCAAGATTCAGTGTGTGTTGAAAATAATGGATCTGTTTATGGATGGCAAGTTACGGAATAGTAATTGTATTGGATTATTCAAGATTCAGTGTGTGTTGAAAATAATGGATCTGTTTATGGATGGCAAGTTACGGAATAGTAATTGGATTGGATTATTCAAGATTCAGTGTGTGTTGAAAATAATGGATCTGTTTATGGATGGCAAGTTACGGAATAGCAATTGGATTGGATTATTTAAGGTTCAATGTGTATTGAAAATAATGGATCTGTTTATGGATGGCAAGTTACGGAATAGCAATTGGATTGGATTATTCAAGATTCTGGGTGTATTGAAAATAATGGATCTGTTTATGGATGGCAAGTTACGGAATAGCAATTGGATTGGATTATTTAAGGTTCATTGTGTATTGAAAATAATGGATCTGTTTATGGATGGCAAGTTACGGAATAGTAATTAGATTGGATTATTCAAGATTCATTGTGTATTGAAAATAATGGATCGGTTTGTGGATAGTAAGTTACGGAATAGTAATTGGATTGGATTATTCAAGATTCTGAGTGTATTGAAAATAATGGATCTGTTTATGGATGGCAAGTTACGGAATAGTAATTGGATTGGATTATTCAAGATTCTGGGTGTATTGAAAATAATGGATCGGTTTGTGGGTAGTAAGTTACGGAATAGTAATTGTATTGGATTATTCAAGATTCATTGTGTATTGAAAATAATGGATCTGTTTATGGATGGCAAGTTACGGAATAGTAATTGGATTGGATTATTCAAGATTCTGAGTGTATTGAAAATAATGGATCGGCTTATGGATAGTAAGTTACGGAATAGTAATTGGCTTGGATTATGTTTAGTAGTTTTTAGTGTGCTAATACTAAATGAATGACACACAGGAAGTATTTTCTAGATTTTATCTATAATAATATTATGTATTTCCAGTATTGTTTCATGATTCGGTACCATCTTAGTAGCTAATGACTAGATCTATAGCTAATTTGTCACACACTCTCTGTTAAATTAGAAGTTTGTACGCTCCCTTTGTATTTTATATTTGATTTTTTTTAGCAGGCTGGAAACGAAATCCAACTTCTGTTAAGAAGAAATGGCTTACTATTGCCAATTATGAGTGTAGAATTCGCAAAAATTTTATTTTAAAGTCCGTCCCCAAAGAATTAATAAATATCGTCACATCACAGGACAATATTCGACCCGGTTTATACAGCGTTTCCCTCTATGCATGCTTAGGTGATATTTAGGTGATATTTATGAGACATCTGAACTATCCCATGTATCGGAAGCCTTATAAAAGTGCAATGTGGCCCCGGCCAAGTAAGCTTGGGTGGACAACATCGTGCCCGTGGGTTTTCTCGGGACACTCCAACATTGGCATTCCACTAATTCTTCCATCATCATTCATATCCCTTAATCATCCGTCTCCCTTAGCCTAAAGGACATAATCGTGTGACATTACACTGAAAGATTTCATTCCGTTTCAAAACAATATCAATCCATCTGTCAGCAGATATCAGGGTATCGAGACGCGTTTCCCTTTGAGACTCGATTCAAATTCCCAAGAATACGTTAAACGTATTCAATCTTCTCCGTTAACACTCTCTTTATAGCGGAAGTGGTAGAAATCAACCATTTCCGGTTTAATGTACATCACAATAGGGAAAAATCGGTGATAGAGATAGTAAGAGTTGGTTTTCTGCAAGGACTCCAACAATAGATTTCATCTTCACAAGAAAATCTCTCCAGGGGACACAGTAGCTTAGTGATAGATTGAATAATGATGGAAAAATTGGAAGAATGAAATTTGAGAGGGAACGGAAGTACCCCAAGAAAACCTGCAGACACGATACTGGCCACCCAAATTTACTTGGCCTGGGGTCGAACCACAGATCCCATGCTCCAAAGGCAAGCGCTGCATCACTGAGCCAATGCGCCTCTCACCGCTCCGTCTAAATGTACGTGTTGCAGATATGGTACAGCCAGACCTGTCTACCGTAGTTTACAATATGAAATGGAATTCACTTGCTCTTTAAAAATTGAATTGGTAGACACATTACCATGTCAAACATGTGTGTAATCAGACACGTATGCAGATATTTATTTTGAGGAGAGGGGTTCCAAATTCAATATCAGGATTAATTATACTAAAATTGGTAAAATCGTCCCTAAAACAAGACTAAATTTACAGAAAAGACGCGATTTCGGGGCAAGGAGAGAACGGGACTCCCAACGTCCTTATGTGTAATTATAAAATCTGCATAAGAACAAAACCACGTGATTCAAGTCATAGGTGCCCGACTCTTAAGTTTCTCAATGGGTCCTCACTTGTCGGCACTAACGTCCAATATTCTTTTTATTACCTTTTTCAGTAGAACAGTGGATGCCAAACTCTTCCTGAGAGGCGAGAAAGATTATGAAGAGCTGCTGAAGTAAAATGGACCGTGAAATTAGTTTCAACTTACAAAGGCTAAAAAAGCACGATTTTCTAAACCTTATGTTGAACAAAAATTCTCACACTTTAAGATTTTGCGTGTGAATTTCAAATGTGTTTAGCAATATTGGCCAAAATAGAGATGTAGACAATTATTAATATAATAATGAAATGAAACCTTTGAGTTTTACGTCCCACGGTTATGCCGGTTAAGGGAGACGGTGATTATGAGAAATGAATGAAATGATAGAATAAAGAAAGTGGGAGGAAACGGGAGAACCCCGAGAAAACCCACGCACACGGTGTTTGTCCACCACAAGGTTCACTTGGCGGGAGCAGGGTTTTAACCTAGGAGCCCATGCACCAGAGATAAACGCTCTACCACTGAGCCACCGCGGCCCCTAATATAATAATGATTACAGTCAAACCTTTAGAACATTTGAGGTTGATTTGAGTGAAAATAGAAAATGATTCAACTATCTTGTAATTTACATGAAACATTTTACTTTTATTTTACTAAAATATGAATTAACATCATCAAACACCAAGTTCTTTAAAAGAAATAATTATAGAAAATTACACTCACGGATTATTATTATCAGTGTAATGTTATATTGCTCGATCCTCGGTATTTCGTAAACTCGAAGAGACTAAAGTATGGTAGTTATTGATAAATTATTATACAACACATTCCTATCTAAAATTAACGTGGGATCATATGCTGTAGTTTCTTTTCATTATTCACCACATGAAAGTGCAATTTGGAATTTAATTCCAACGCAAAAATTCAATGGCTGCTTGAGTTCAGGGGCACTCACGTAGTCGGTGCCTATGATTGAAGGTACACTCATGTACAAAATGATTGTCTCATATCTATATCTGTCTTCTTATAAGAATCTAATTTGATACTGATTTTGCAGGGTATTTTTATATTGATACTATGTGTATAATCGGGAAATGTATATTTGTGGTAAATTTCATAGGAAAAGAATTATAAATACGAAAATTAGAATGAGTAAAACAAAATGTTGCTAAATGGACAAGAAAGTTTTATTTTCGTTTTATTGTTCTCATTTACATCTTTTTTTGACATGAATTCAGTGGTAGAGCGTTCATCCCAGCCCCCGCCAAGTGAAATTTGTGGTGGACAAACACCGTGTGCGTGAGTTTTCTCGGGGTTCTCCCGTTTCCTCCCACTTTCTTCATTCCACCATTTTCATTCATTCCTCATCATCACCGTCTCCTTTAGCCTAACCGGCATAATTGTGGGACGTAAAACTAAAAGATTTCTTTTCATTTTCTTTTGACATGAAATTTGCCACATACATGTCTTTGCTGATTATACACGTACCAACATTTTAAGAAATACCAGGCAAATTCATTATCAAAAAATTATATTCCTACAACACATTTATAGACATGTGACAATAATATTGGACATGAATGTACTTCAATTTCTGTTGCTAGATTCAGACATAAAATGTCTAAACTGCTCACACTGCTCTGAGTGTTGAGACGAAGGTGATCTGGGAATTGAATAACGAGAACAAAAGAAGAATAAAAAAAATCGATGTAGAAACAACGTTTGTTGTCTTTATGATATATGATACTTGTCATTTAAGAGAATAAAGTGTTTTTCTTTCTCTAGAAGCCGTGTCACAGCGAGAAACCTTTGCTTCTTGAAGTTAACCCACTGAGAGCTCAATTTGAAGGTTAGGAGTTAAGACAATAGAAAAGGACTACCGGTTTTTAAATAAATACACCTTCACAAATCAAATTACTGTCATACTCAAAACATATCAGACTACACAGATTATTGTTAGTGTTTTCACTTTCACGTATGTAAATTAGTGTTTATCCTCTATAGACTGTTATCCAAGGTTAAAACATGTCATATACTCTTAAATGAATACAAAAGAAAAGGGTTAAGTTATCATATTTCGAATTTACATTTCCTTGCCGATTAAACGCCAATCAAAGGCAAGCTACTGTTAGGGGGCTCCCTACTCGGAAACTTGTCCTCCAGTGGCAGAGCCGACCCTAGGCAACTTGCTGCCCACTGCAATGTCATCATTTTGCCACACCATTTCTTCAGAAGGAACAAATCTTAAAAGCCATGACTTTAAATATATTACCCCATCATGAACAACGAATCAGAGGAAAAAGCAATCGCGCTCAGAAAAGTATAACACACAGTCTCGTTGTGCCTGTTTTTTAAAAATAGTAATCTATTATGTTAGTGAAAGACAAAGAAAATAGACCTGCAGAGGAAAAATGATAATCCTTTTTATAGAATTCAATATCGAGCTTCAATCTCAATATATCAGTTTGCAATTCCAGTGCAACTAGCTCTCTTATCTTTATTTCTTGATTTTCCTTCTACATCTGTTAACAAAAAAAAAAAAAAAAAAGTTTTCACCTTCAATGATAAGGAACTTGTTTGTGACAAAAACAAGACTAGTTTTCATATTAAAACTGTGATAACTAACTAAATAAAACAGATGTTCGCTACCGTTTAAGAATTAGTTATTGTATTTGACAACAAACAAGCAATTCATGCAGAGATTTATTTGACCATTTGCTTTAGTACTGCCCATGTGATCTTAAACTAATGCGACCTAAACATGATTTATGAATGTAGTATTCAAATAGAAGGTTAGCTTAGTAAATTTAAGTATACCATCATCATGAAGTCTGTTTCCAACAAGAAATATTTATTTTAAATAATATAGTTATGACAGATTTTGCTGCCCTTCAAAAATTGCCGCCCCGTGCCCTATTTCAGTAATAGGCATGCTGTTAGTAACTAAAATGTTGAAAAACCTAGCACACGTCGATAAGTAGTCTATACTATGAAACATTCAATACTATTTCTTAGTGCAACAGCAACTACAGTTAATTATAAAGTACCAACCTTTCAGTTGACTACTAGAAAAAACAACAATATAATTTCCTATAATGAGTCTTCATTATAAAGTTCACTACCATGGCTGTCCGCAAGTCGGGACAAACAGGGACAATCGCTTACTCTTGAATTTTGAAAAAGTATTCAGGTCTTCAAAATACACATCCATGGGCGCCCACAGAGGGGGGTAAGAGGTGGCAATTGCCCTTTACCTGGATTTTCGAAAAAAGTTAACATTTATAGGCTCTTCTGGTGACAATAGTATACTTTTAAAATCAACATTCAGTAAATGATTAGACTAACAAAATTTAGTCAAACTCATCCCTAAGATTTTAATCTACTTGTCTACCCCATGTGATGTTTCATATTTTTTCAGTAATAATTATATTCAGCCTGATGCTGCATGCAATGCTAAGTATTTTGAATGATGGTATCCGTCAGCTGAGTTGAAAAGATAATTTCGTTCTTTGTTGTTTCTTTTGCTGACGTGGTTCTGATAGCAATGAAGTTTCGTTTTGTTGGGTTTCATTCTAGTAATTGTGTGTGTGTGTGTGTCTTGTCCCTTCTGCAGATATCCTTCGTGGATACCGTATATTTGTATAAATGCCGCCATCCGGGTAATGAATTTTTTTTTCAGTGCGTAACTTTAAAATGTGGTGTAGATGTATTGAATGGTATGGCCTATACGGGAGAGAACATGTTTACGTTGGGACAAACGATCGAACAGACATTCAATTTTTAACTAGCCATAAAAAGTGTAAATCCGTCGAAACATTGGTATCGATTTCTTTTATCAGTTTTACAATTGATTTTTTCGTCGCTCAAAAGTAAAAATAGCAATAATAAACACACATGACGCAAAAGAAACTTCAGAAAACATAAACTATTCGTATCTCACTATTCAAATCGCCAATCTCGCTCTCCTTAGTTATGAAACGAGTTTCATAACACGAGTAACACTGAAACAAATAACACACTTTCTTTTGTAAAATAACGGAATCCACCTCTTCCTGCAGCCTTGGCCGAAAGGGTTCTTTTAATACGAATGAAAAGCAACTGAGAAAACTTAAAACTAAATCTCAGAAACGGTAAGAGATATCACAAATATTATCATAACCTTTTCTCTTCCTCTTTTTAAACCGAAAAAAAAAATGTCATTTACAAAATGTTGTATATAATTAATCATAAACGAGTTACAGACGAAAAAAGATATTGGTATCAATTCTGGCGGCCATCTTGAAATTATGACGTCATACAGCCCGTCTGTAATGGAATCAGGCCCAACACTTGGTAGTACATGATTATATGCTTCATTACCAATACATCGCTATTAGTCTCAATATTTCTTCATTCAAAATCCCACGGGCTAGGAAATATTTTCTTATGCTCCTGCACTAAGATGTAAAACGTATTAAATACCTTTCATTAAAACTGAAATTTTGTTACGCGGACAACGGAAGTCAAAATAGAATTTTAACGTAAAGTTCAAGTTCTGGAATAGTAATTTAGAAAGGGATCAGGCATCCAGTGAGAGGTCAGGTATACAGACTATGGGAAAAGGTTTCCGTTAATTTGTTACTTTAGTAACACATTTTAGTCTTGAGTCGACCAAGCCCGTTCGGCCATTGTAAGGCTTTCGATACCGCAGGACTTTTAGAACGAAATGCAATTTTTATAGAGTTATTTTCAAATGCAAGTAATTAATTCCTTAATTAATCTAAAGACATGAAACAAAAAAGCATTATACAGTACGTAAAGTAGATCAAATACAAGTGAGCTTAAAATAGAGGGGTACTGAGAGAGAGGTCTTATTTTGTAAATCTGAAATCTTTCAATTTAACATTCCACGAGTATGCTTTTCTAGGAAAAACGAAATGAAATCTTTAAGTTTTACGTCCCACGGTTATGCCGGTTAGGCTAAAGGAGACGGTGATGATGAGTAATGAATGAAATGGTGGAATTAAGAAAGTGGGAGGAAACGGGAGAACCCCGAGAAAAGCCCCGAGCACGGTGTTTGTCCACCACAAAGTCTACAGGGCGCGAGCTGGGATCGAACCAGGGACCCCAAGCACCGGAGGTAAACGCTCTACCACTGAGCCACCGCGCCCCCTATGCTTTTTTAGGCTAAGGGAAACGAATGATTAAAACCAGTGAATTATGATGGGAGAATGGGTGGAGTGGTAATGTTGGGAGGAAACCAGAGTACTTCGAGAAAACTCACGGACATGATGTTGTCCACCAGAAACTCACTTGGCCAGGATTCGAACCAGGGACCCCACGCACCAGAGGTAAGCGCCCTACCACTGAGTCACTGTGGCCTCTCTGTCATATTTTGTGTCTTGGCTTGAGGCAAGAAACTCATCCGCAGAACATTTGAAAGAACTTTGTCAGTTTTGTTTTATAAAACGGCTACATTTTCAGCACACGTAGCTCCAATAGTGTGCAACACTGTACCACTACATTTCACTGTTATGTTTAGTGATAATAGTGTATTATAAATCTGTGCACACTTGTATATGATGCTGTTTCAAACAAAATATGTTTATGCTGAGTTGGCAACACTGATTCACCTATGGCAACACTGTTTATGGTTTTCGATAAGGCATTTTGTTCTCATTATAGTGTACAACTTTTGTTTTGATTGCTTTAACGATTTTTAAGAAATTTATTTCAAACGTAATTGATTCCATGATATAATTCTTTAGATATTCAAATTTTGAATCCCCGTTAACTCCTATCCTTCTGGTCAATAGCACCTTAAATTTTGCTTATTTTCATTTCTCATGATGCTCTATTAGATGTGCTAAGTTGCAATCAGATTTTAGCGACAACATGTGGGACCCTCCCGTGTCAGAATGCCTATTCTATATATTACATAGTTTATTTTATTTTAGCATATGTCGACCTTCGTTAACCAGAAACCCAACTTTACCGGAAAATTGAATGTGGTACCATTGAGTTCCGGTAAAGACAGATTTTACTGTATTTTGTTCTTTTTTCCTTTTCCCCATATTGTGATCTCTATTTTAGTTTTATAGTTTTGTTTTTGTTTTGATCTCTTATTTTGTAGACCTTATATGAGACCCTTAAAATAGCAGAGGTGTATGCACCAAAGTGTGCTTTTTTTGTTTGTTCTTTGTTTTTTCTTGCAACATAGAGTATGAAGTGGACTCATTCATGCCTGTTAAGTGTGAATGGTCGATACGTTTCGGATATGAATGTAATCTCCATTTGAATTCAGCTTCGTGTTCGACCTTACGTGCTGCAGCCTAATCTCTGCAATACCAAACTTGTAGGAGCCTGTCTGTCGGTCGAGAAGACTTTTTGTTTTCTCCAGCAACTACAAAACAGGATTTGGTATTAAATCTACTTACAGCGGAAAACGTTATCAAGTAGATCTGAAAAAAAAAAAGAAAGTTAAGAACTATGATCATCATTTCAACCTTTCGACACACAGTCTACCGAATAAGTACTCTAAAACCTGTAGTTATTTCACCAGAAATAACTTGCAGATCATCGCTCACTTTTTGCTTACATTCTCGCAAATCATTATGCACACTTCACTAGTACGTTTGCTGATCACGAAACTATGGATCACCAGAGTCGTAGCTTGGGAGGGCAAGCGGGGCCGTTGCCCCGGGAGCCGATAGCAATAGGACACTGAACGAGCAAAAAGAAAGAAAAATGTTTTTCAGTATCAAGAAAATGAATGTAAAGAAATAAGTGAACAAAAAGTAAGCTAACAGTTCAGATCACCGAAGATGGTTAAGCGCTAGTCTATGTTGGACTGTGTTGTAAGAAACCATGAGTATGTCAGTAATAATCTTAATGCCAGTAATAAGTTTATCTTGTCTTAAAAACGGGATTGTCCTGAAAATACGTCCTGAATGTAATTTACGTTAAAAAAAAAAAAAAAAAAACGGAGACTCAAAAAATTGCCCAACTTCGCCCCTCTTTTCCCCCCATATAAACACCAACTTTACATACATTGTTATACCATGTACTGGACTATTTCATTGTTTCCCATACCAATTTTTAAGACTGTAACCCCAATGGGGGAGAATGGCCCCAAAATCCTGCTGCAAAACTACAGACAAAAAGGACCACGAATTTTACCCTCCCCTCCAACGTGATACCACCCCACACACATAAAATGCATATCAGCTGAAAGATTCGTCTTTCAGGAATACATTGACACTAAAATTCTTCTTAGCTTAATTAGGAACGGAGCTATTGGGGCTTAAATCCTCGACGCAGCAATTGTGGTAATGGACGTCTTAATTAGCCTAAAAAGCATCATTGTCGAATGTTAAATAAATAAATAAATAAAGCTTTTTTACTTTCAGCAATCATCTGTCTTCGTTAGCATTAAGGGGACAATCGTGGATCGTAATTTCATTTCAAAGGGAATAAATTTACTACATGTAAACAATCAGAATATTAAATTAAACTATAGTGTATAGCAGGTCGAAGGCTTGAGGGCAACTACTAGTAATGCGTAATGGAAAAAAAAAATAACTGGATAACCTGGTATTACTCATTTAAAGAGATAAATGTTCTTGTTTTAAGAAAAGGAAAAACAAAAACCGAAATCTTTAATTAAAGTAATGAAGGTTAATAATTGCCTTATTAGGGAAACGTTGATTTTCCACAATTCATTAAAATGCAAAATTAAAAAAAAAATCTAATCAATTAAGATACTCAACGTTGTGTTCAGTTACTAGTTTGATTCACCAAATAGAAAATAAATGAAATATTTGAATTACTTTATAAGCGTATTATTGCATTGTTGATCCATGTATAAATAATGATTTCTTATTATCATTTGTCCTATTTCTCGGAACAAAATTAATGAGATTGTTTTCGTTTTTTGTTTCTTTCTTAGAAATTCCATCTTTGCTGAAGACTGCTATGTCAATAAGTAGGATTACATAGAATTGTTTTCCAAATTCTTTGAAGAAACTAAAGGATTTTAAAAATTAGATTTTCTTTTCAGTAAAAAATATGATGGAATAAGGAAGTATTCTGACCTCAGAAATTAGATTGCATCTGTTTCTTTTCTATCATCTTATTTTCGAAGTAATTTTTACACTAATGACTAGTTCAGTGATTTTTCTTTCGTTGTAAATATGTGTATAGTGAATAATGAAGCGCAGTGTGACCACACAGCAAAGAAAAAGTACTAGATCTGGGGAAAAAGTACTAAAATTTTATTTGCTCCCGTTTCATACTATTTATGACATTTTAAGATATTAATATTTTATTAGAAGATTTCCGGCAGCTCCAACAGCTCCCCCTCCCCTGTGGGTGGAGGAGTGAGCCCCCAAATTCTTGAAAGAACCCCCACTTTAATTTTTTTACAATCAACATTTGATACAAACGGTGCAAACCACTTACACCCACCACCACTTACAACCCCTCATAGAATTTTATAACTCTGGTACCCCCCCTTCTTTTCCCAGTCCAAGGACCATCTACAGACTGCCGTGTTGTTTCTTCATATCTTTGTTGCTAGGGACATCTCGCCTTTCAAGATTTTAAATATGCTAGTGATACATCAGGGATGTAAATAACCATTCGCCTACACACCCTGGGCGAGTGGTTCATCGGTGCGGGCGAGTATTTAATATCATACCGAAGATAAGTAAATGATTTCTATTATGAGATGTGGACTAGTAAAATTTTCTTGCATATTTGCATCCATGTGCTACACGCTTCATTTTCTTTCCTTCACCCTAACACTTGCCCCAAAAGCATTTGCCGCAATTCATAAAGAAGCACTAGGTGTATCATCCCGTTTCCCGAGCCCTGTGAATTATCAAGCGAGGAACAACTAAACGGCGTGACAAACATCTTGGCATTTGAAGGCGGCGATCGAAGTTCCCTTTAAATGTTGCTAGCAAATGAGAGGCCAGCAGTATTGCCACTTTATTTTGCACACATCCACGTCTATCTTCTACCACCTGATCGCGCTGTAGTTTGTCTGCTTAGCCATAGCCACACCCCTTAGTATTCGGCAACGTCGCGTCAGAGCTTGCGTTTTATTCGCTTAGCTGAAATGCCAAGATGTTTGTCACAGGCTTTAATCACTGCCAGAATTCCTTCTAGTTGGAGCAGAGGACGGGACGGCGCCTCTCTCTTGTAAATACAACTGTTAAAAAAAAAAAAAAGGAAGAAAGAGTTACCAGGAACAGTGAAATTTTCGAACATTGCCAAATTTTCACGAGATTCCTTTTTCTCTTCCAAATGTATTCATGGGAAAAGAAGAGAAGGAAAAAAAAGTACTAGATTTGTTGGTGAACATACTAGAACACTAAAATATTACAAAAGGTAGGCTTACCAGATCTTGTACGAAAGTACTAGTGGTGGTCACACTGATCAAGCAAACACTAGACAGATGGAGATAGGGATGAACTTATATAGATAGGAATGCACATGTGTTGAATAATAATTTATCAGTACCTATTTTAGACTCTTCCTATTCACGGCATATCGAGGATCGAGCGATATAACATTACAACGATAATATTATAATAATCCGTGAGTGTAATTTTGTATAATTATTTCTTTAAAGAACTTGGTGTTGTTAATTTATGTTTATAAAAATGTAAAATGCTTTACATAAATTACAAGACAGTTGAATCATTTTCTATTTTCACTCAAATTATCCTTAAATGTTCTAAAGGTTTGACTGTGATCATTAATAGTTTAATAAATTTCTTGTGTCCTTATTTTGGCCAATATTGCTAAACACGTTTGAAATTCAGAAACAAAATCTTAATATTTAGGGTATTTTTTTTTCAATGTTCAATATAGTTTAGGAAATTGTACTAAAATAAATTAAAATAAAAACTTAAAAAAATGTTTTGGATTTGCAATTTAAAAATAATTTCACTGTTATTTCAGCAGGTCTTGATAGTCTGTCTCGTCTCTTTGAGAACCATTGAGCTATTGCCAGGCCGGTAGCTAGCCCCAAAATTTAGGGGGGGGGGCGGTAGAAGTTAGGAGGGGGCCCGATCCAAACGTATTATAGTCCATCACCATATTATAGTTCATTTGCAAGCCTACCGTGAAAATTTTAGAGGGGGCCAGCAAAAATTTAGAGGGAGGGAGGCCCCCTAGACCCCCCGTGGATACGGGCCTGGCTATTGCATCCAAAAAAAAGAAAAAAAAGAAAGAAAAGAAAGAAATATGTTAGTGCCCAAGCCTGAACACCCATCGAGAAACTTGAAAGTCGGCGTCTATTATTTGGTTACGCTTACAGTCTATGGTTCTCAGATACGTTTTTCCACATTTTTTTTAAATACAGTATAATCGCGATTCTCCACATTTAACGAAAGATTAATTTAGTCCTAAACAGAAACGTCTGCAGGATTTTTTTTTTCCCAAGCGCGGGATAAGACCGACAAACAAGGAAAATTACTTATTAACATACATTGCTGCACATAATACTTTATTTATGTAAAACAATTATTATTGACACAAGTTACATACATTTATTAACTGCAACATAGAGGCAAGGGCGCCGATTTCTCTGTAAATTTGGGGGGGGGGGGCATTCAGATGCAGAAGATATATAGAGGAAGGTTACCAAAGAGCACGCACTTAATATTCATTTTCAAATAGCTCCGAAAGTAATGAAGCAAAAATTATATAAATTGTACAAAATTTTAATTGAAGTTTATGCTACATTGTAAGAAATAGAAAAGTTTACTATTAGATGTAGAAATGGAGATATACGTTAAAAAGTTAAGAAAAACTTAAATGCGTACTCTTAAGGATCAGTGTCCCAAAGAGTGCGTTTTGCGGTCCCTAAGAGGGCGCACTCAACACCTATCATACTTGAAACCTAAACCCCTTCCTAAGACGAACACTGCTCATGTCACCATCGTTTACAATTAATGCACTGAATCCAGTCTTCGTCAATTGGTTCTTCATTCAATTCGTGACACATTGCGCATGAAGTTTTGGTTGATCTCAGCTGCAGTTTTCTTTGTTGAAGTGGATGGTTCATCGGGATGATCAAAGAGTTTTCTCTTTGACTTAACATTTTCTTTGACTCGTTTGCTCTGAAGAAACTTGTGAAATGACGAAATAGTAAAAATTTCAGATCGACATTTGGTACGTGCAATTTGTCGCAATTGTTTTTATTTCGGAAGAGGAATGATGTATTTAGGTTGAACAGACGTGCTTGCTGTTGCGGCTTCTGTAGGTGTAAAACGTTTCCTTTCTCTATGGTGTAATGAAATTGTATGACTTGAGTTTGAAAAAAAAATAACATTTTCTGAAAAATATTGTTATCTAACGATGTAAAGGATTTTAAACTTTAATTTACCCTAAAGTTTGCTTGCAATTGTTCGTATACAGGTGATTCTAAACTATTTTGCTTTCGCTTCCAACAATTTCTTGATTACACGTCCATGTGGTTTTAAAAACTATATTATGAACGTACACGAAATTTAAAACATTAAAGAAAATCTTCGTTTAGTTTCACCCACAAATTATGATTTTTATGAGTAAAATTAATGATGTTTTTTTAAAATTCTTAGTTCGTGGTTTCATTACATTATTCCATCAACTGGAAAAAAATCCTAAACAACACCTTTAGTGTATATCTTTTTTAATTCTTAGTTCGTGGTTTCATTACAATCGTAATCGAAGGCATATTTCGCTCAGCATCTTCCTCCAGAATCTTTATTTTGATCATTTCCTCACTTCTTAGGACGACAGCATCATACCATGAAAGGCAATGGCAAACTACCATGGATCAAAGGCTCCCCTTCGGGCAGAACACCACATCATCATTGTAATTTGAGAAATTTTGTGAATTTAAAATACTTCTCATAGATTATTTACAGTTGGTGCTTAATCGAAGACAAACAATTACATATAATTTTACCATCCATTCAAACATCAGATTACACTCCGAGAGTAACTGATGAGAATAACCACAGTCTGTAATATGAATGCCGCTGCCCACACACACTAACAAAGAAATTCTCCCAAAGAGTACGTGGGCATTCTTTCGTAACTCATTAACGCGCACTCTTTGGGAAACAGCAGTCAACTCGAGCAAAATTCATCCATGTGGCTGCACATGCAAGATCCCCGAAACAAAGCCATGGTAAACAATTCTATCTGCATTCATGTTTTCTACCATGCAGCAAGGGTACTGTAGTTAGCTGCTATATCAGGATAATTTCTTAACTAAGAGTATTAAAATATTACATCAAGAATTCAAAAAAGTTATTTTTAGCTGTATTTTCTGTTTGCAGCGATCCGTTAACTTCCCTTTTCTTCGTATCAACTCTCACACAAAGACGCATCAAACAGCGTAGCAATAACAATTCTGTGTGTTACCACTTCAGCGTAATTAGCACTGCGTGCTCTTAGGGTGTGCGTGCTCTTTGGTAACCCTCCTCTATATGAGGATTTTAAGACAAATTGCATTCAAATTATGCCAAATATTGTATATTCATAAATACAATAGGGGGTCCGGGCCCCAGGCCCCGCCAGGATCGGCGCCCTTGCATAGAGGGTGTATTAAAAAGGACTTTGCAGCTTTGAAAACACATATTGATTTACATTTTTAGCTTACGGACATGGTTTTGGTCTCATTTCGTATCAAAAATACATGAAGTTTTCACCTTATACCCAAAGAGGTTCAATGTCGCTTCTATTAGTGATACTGCATACATCTCATCTGAAGTCTCACTTGCTCTACAACGTCTTCAGACCTACGGGGACGATCTGAAGATTTGTTGTGTCTTATCGAAATTCCAGTTTCTATAAAACACTTATGCCCTAGGCAAATAGTAGGTTTACTGGAAGGATCTTTACCATACTTTGTACAAAAAATTACGTTGCACAGTTGTCGCAGACTTGAATTCTTCAAACCAAAACACACAGCTTGCACGCTCGGGACCAGTAAAGGCAGCAATCTATGCAGCAACTGCCACTAGCGCTTGCAGTGGCTTGTTTCTGAACCAATGTACTACGTGAGTCAAAACTTTATGTATTTTGCTACAAAATGATACCAAAAGCATGTCTGTAAGATAAATGAGTCAATCAATATGAGTTTTCAAAGTTATCAAGTACTTTTTGATATACCCTGTATGGTTATACAGGGTGGCCCTAAAGTAGGTGTACAGAACCGTACTGATCACCTCATTACATTGTATGTCATTTCTTATTCTTATCCATCGGGTAGACTTAGTCCATCCTTTATTGTTTGTTCTTAACGTGTTTTTACTTATCCCTTAAGCTAGGAAGAGCCGAACCAAATAAACCCATAAATTAGAATGTTATACTTGATCAATGCAGGGGTATATACCTGCTTTTATACCACCCTGTATAGTGCAATGTTGACAATATGGAAACAAGACCTGATAGAATAGTTATAGACGTTATATTGTATTGCGAAAGTAAAAATGAATTCTAAAATATGTCTAAGTAATTGTTTAGTACTTAGAATATAACCGTTTACTTTAATAATTTGTGGCGGCAACAATGGCGGATCTAGAAGATAAAAACTGGTGGAGGGGGCATCCACAACCCAGACTATGATATATATATTATGAGCTTAGTATAAACATTCAGAAATATATAAATAATAGCTTTAATTATTTTTGTCACTCAAAAAACTGTGGGAACCAAGACCCCCCCCCCCGGTTCTGGGCTAGGTCCATCACTGGTCGGCGATATGTTCCTCATTCTGGAAGAATGTATCTTCAGTTATATTATGATTCCATTGTCTTTGATGTTAAACTAAGCAAAAATGAAAATTATCTCAGAAACATTTGTTAGTTTACTAATTAGAGCTTGTGTGTTCTGCAAACTTACACAAGGAAATTATAATACAGGGTGTGCCAAAAGTCTATACCGGGTTAAATATTTGAGAAACTAAATGCAGTCTATCCGAAGTGAATTGGAGTCAGTCTAGGTGAGAGGGGAAAATTATGACGTGGTTAAGGTTGTCGTCAGCCATCTTGGTGACCACCATATTGGAATCAACTTATTTACTTTAAATAGCAACATGGTCGTGTGATATATTAAAAACATCCTAGTTTGAAGAGGAGTCCAACGTTAAACTTATTTTTCCAAAATCTGCAACGGTTTTTGAAGTTCTGAATGTATTTAGAATAGCTTATGTTATCTTTCAGACTTAAAATTTTGTTATGTGTCGAACATTGTATGGACGGAAACTGACTGTCTTATACTGGTCCTGATCGGGATAAATCATCAACATTTCCCGTTGCCCTGAATTTGTTTATTAGTTATCGTACATCACT
The DNA here is from genome assembly GCF_964235325.1 of Thermobia domestica. Taxonomy (NCBI): domain Eukaryota; kingdom Metazoa; phylum Arthropoda; class Insecta; order Zygentoma; family Lepismatidae; genus Thermobia; species Thermobia domestica. The sequence continues at coordinate 312,766,578 of NC_137458.1, forward strand.
CTCTGTCACAGGCTCGCGATTAGGATGTCGCTCATTGAAGATGGCTGCTGTTATTGCTGTGCTGTGTCCTCCATCTAAAAGGATAACTTCGATTCTTTCCTCTCGAGTTAACATCCCGTCCTACCTACAAGAAAAAATAAAGACACACTCAGACCGATCCAACCTTTTGGCCATACCCTCTATCATATTATTCTTTCATTTCTGAATTATTTTTTTTGGGGGGGGTACGGGGGCTCAGTGGTAGAGAACTTACCTCTGGATCGTGAGGTCTGGGGTTCGATCCCGGATAAGCAAGCTTGTGGTGAACCAGGCCCGTATCCAGGGGTGTCTAGGTGGGGCCGGGCCCCCCCTAAATTTTTGCTGGCCCCCTAAAAGTTTTACAGTAGGCTTGCAAATTAACTATAATATGGTGATGAACTATCATATGGTTGGATCGGGCCCCCCCTAAGTTTTAGGGCTGGCTACGGGCCTGTGGTGAACAGCATCGTGTTCATGGGTTTTCTTGGGGTACTCCCGTTTCCTCCCACACTCTCTTTTTCCACCAATTCTCCCACCATCATTCACTTACCTTAATCATCAGTCTTTCTTAGCCTAAAGGGAATAATCGTCGAGCTTTAAACTAAGAAATTTCATTTTCATAAAATGCAAGTATAATATAGTGTATACAGAGTGTTTCAAAACAACATCGACAACGTTTGGGAGGTGATTCCTGACACCAAGATAAGACAAAAAGTATAGGCCAACCTGGATGCACAAATGCTTCCTTTTGGAGTTATAGGCTGCCGAAAACATGAAAGAAATGAAATTTAATCGTCCATAGCTCCAAAACTATGGGACCTATCGCAATCGGGTGAAGATTTCACTTAGGAACTAGTATGTGCCCTATCCAAACATCCATGTTTCAGAATCCTAAGGTACTCAGGCAACAATTATTATAGAGGGAGGAATATAATTTCAAGTACTCAGCAACCACCTCTATATAAATTGTTGCAGAAGTACCGCAGGATTCTCAAACTTGGTATTTATATAGCGCACATACTTGTTCCTAAGTGAAGTCTTGACCCGATTGCGATAGATCCCATTGTTTTGGAGCTATGGACCTTTAAGGTTAATTTTTTCATGTTTTCGGCATCCTAACTCCGAAAGAGAAGCATTTGTGCAACTAGGTTAGTCCATATATACTTTTTGTCTTATCTTGGTGTCAGAAATCACCTCCCAAACGTTGTCGGTGTTGTTTTGAAACACCCTGTATATTGACTTTGCGATTATTGAATACCTCCTTCATTCAGGTTAAGGTTGAGAAAAACAATATACTCAAATACTAACAATTTAAGTTTGGGTTTTAATAATTTACTTTAACGATTTGTGATTTTGTCCTCAAGGAATTCTTCAACTTTTGACACTGACTCTTGACTCGCGAAAAAAAAAAAAATAACGCGAATAGAGAAGCAATAGAGTATATATAAACATGAGTGGAAAAGTTACACAACTTATGAACTATCCCTTGAAATATGTTCTAGACTTGATTTTTCTGTTCAATCGTTGCCTTCTTCTTTATGTCGTTGACGAAATGATGGATAAGGAAAGATGTGAATAGTTCCTTGAGGGAAGAATGTGACCAGATCTGGCATTGATTGACGAAGTTATTTATCAGTGCGAACTGGCACCGTGCCACCCCACTAGAATAATATATATATATATATATATATATATATATATATATATATATATATATATATATTGAAGAGAATTGTATCAGGGTATATGGGTCAGGAAATTTTCCGACCACGAAACGCAATTAAAATCTATGGTTGGTTATGAAGATAGCGCTAACCAAGTCAGGGAGGAAACAAAGTCCGTAATTAAATTGAAGTTTCAGGCTAAACTAATTAAAGAAACTTATAATAGCTCTTATGGATTCTAGAACTAATTCTATTAAACTATTAACGTTTTAAAAGGGAATAATATCAAAAGTTGAAACACATACCAATCAAAAGTTCCAGTAGTAACGACAGCTTTAATTTTTTGGATGGACAAGCGAAACTGCAGAGACAGTTTTGGATTGAAAGCCATTTTTGTCCTCACGGAAAATAACAGGTTCATGTTACTTGAACTACAATACTATACGACATGTCTGAGAGGACCATTCATTTGGACAGTGTTGCCAACAACCTCTGAAGGAAATAGGCAAGATAGCCATCAAAAATAAGCTCTCTTATCCCCAAAATCGCTAGATTTTGAACAGCTAACCTATACGATAAAGTTCTTCTCGGGCAATCAGCCAGGTGAAAACTGGTCAATAGGCCAACGTTTCGAGAGCTGTCATCGTTCTCATCATCAGGGCAATTATGTAGAGATCAGCGGATATAAGTAATATATACTCTGGACTGGCGAAAATGCTGGTTCCTGCTTGGCTGATTCAATCTGAAAAACTGGAGCTGTGATTGGCTGGTTATGTTCCGTAGTCCGTGGTACTGATCAGGGTACCCTCAGCCAATCAGTACCATGGACTACGGAAAATAGCCAGCCAATCACAGCTCCAGTTTTTCAGATTGAATCAGCCAATCAGGAACCAGCATTTTTGCCAGTCCAGAGTATATATTACTTATATCCGCTGATGTCTACATAATTGCCCTGATGATGAGAACGATGACAGCTCTCGAAACGTTGGCCTATTCACCAGTTTTCACCTGGCTGATTGCCCGAGAAGAACTTTATCGTATACGCCACCAGGAAAGCTTCAAATCTTACTAGCTAACCTATAATCCACATTCCAGATTTTAAACCCCTTTTCTGTGTGTAGGATTATGAGTGAATTATCTTAAAATTTGAAATGTTGTATTTTATTCACTGAAGACCAACAAGCAACATACATAACTTAAAATTACAATAAAATCCACCAACAACTTAACTTATCCAATTTGTGAAAGTCAACAGCCGTATTATCAGTTGAATTGAAGTAAGTAATGATGGATAATGTCACAGCTAGCGGAGGTGCTGGAATTGAATGCGCTATCGTTGGATTGTAGATTGGTTATGTTTGTGTAGACTGCCATTGTCCCAATTTTCAGTAGTACATCTTTCCAGCGCCGACCTTAAGCCGATTGGACCGATTGCTTCCAATCGGACCCCGCGCCTAAGGGGGCTCCGCGCTAGTGCCATCTACTCTACTCTCCAGTGCCGTTTTAACAGCATATTAGGCTCCAGAGCAAACACGTTTGATGTGATTCCTATGACTAAATTTTACCCCTAATACATGTAAATACATGCCATTCTGCACGTGGGGCTCCCGGCCAAGTTGCTGTGGTACAGTTAAGATGGTTCTGCTACTCTTGCTTGTCAAGTACACATAACAATATATTCCATACATCCATGAGCTCCAAAGGGAGGGTATGTTCTCTCCCTAACAAGTAAATGAATATACCTAGTTTGTATTATTTTTCCGGGCATAAGTAAATATTTTCTGAATTTAATGCTGCAGTAGTTTCTTTCTTTTTTATTTTTTTTTTTTTTACGTTTGCAACTTCTGTTGTAAAAATAGATATTATGTCTAGGGAGTATTCTGCACACCCCAGCATCCCTAACACTTCCCCAAATTTCCTTACACCCCCCCTGGGCGTAAAAATATTGTTTTCTTTCAGTTTGTGTAAAAATGTATATCGTTATTCTGGGTGCACACTCTCTTTTACTTTGAACGCCCCATTAAGTAAAAGTTCCTGGCGTTCTTAATGATCATATCATGTGGTACTACCGTGAATACCGAGATGGTATCAAAATAAGCCTTAGTGAAACTTCCTTGATATCCTATCACTTATTACAGCTATATTAAAAAAAATACAAAACCAGAAGACAAACTTTCCCTCTCCTGCGAAAAATCCCGTGTATATATATATATATTTAAATTAAGGCAGGAAAACTAAACGTATATTAGTGTGTACTGAATAGGTGGCTGCTTATGAAGGTTTGTCTTCTAACTCGAATAATCCAATGGAAAATATATCATCCATCTTCCACTAAAAATAATACAAAATTTTCCATTTTCTTTTGCTTGTTTATTCATAAGTGAAAGGAGATAAAATGCAACTTACCACAATCGTAGATATTGTTATTCTACAACAGAAAATATGAAGTTGAAGAATTTTCAGTGTTGCCATCCATATAAATTATAGTGTTGCCAGAATTACAATTCCCCTAAAATCTAAGTTAAGGCTGCAACTAGGAGAAAGAACTCCACTGCATTTGATTATGTATAATGTTGTTTTGGTTTGCTGTGAACTACTTTTTTAAATAAGAGCTGTATTTAGTATGTAATAAACAAAATAGTTTTAACATACAGTTATTAAAATTAAATAATAACTTTATTTAAAAAGTAGTTTTGAATTTTTATTTTAAATACGAGGGAGGAACAGAAACTAAGGTTAAGTGATTCTGATTTTTATGACCACATGCAGGAAAGAAAAACAGAGGAAAGCAACTGTCAGATGGGACAAGTTGCATCAAATGGACTGTAAGCTTACTGTCTCAGTGGTAGAGCGATCAACTACAGCGCTAGAGGTTTCTGCCTGGATCCTATATGTCATATGTGTTTATGGTGGACAAGATCGTGTCCATGAGGTTTCTCGTTATTCTCTCATTTCATCCCACATCCTCATTTCATCAGTTCATAATCATTCACTCCCATTAGTCACCCATCTCCTTTAGAAATGAAATGAAATATTTAAGTTTTAAGTCCCACGGTAATGCCGGCTATGCTAAAGGAGACAGTGATTATGAGAAATGAATGAAGAAAGTGGAAGGAAACGGGAGAGCTCCGAGAAAACCTAAACACACTGTGTTTGCCCACCACAAAGTTCACTTGGTGAGGGCTCGGTTCGAACCAGGAACAGCACATGCCAGTGATGAATGCTCTACTACTAAGCTACTGTGACCCCCTGCATCACCTTTATGCTAATTACCATAAAACGTGTGATATAAAACTCAAAGATTTTATTGCATTTCAACTAAGAATTACCTATGACTAGTTCTTCCGTAGATACACATGGTATTCCTTTAATATACCGACAACTATGTTATGGAAGATGGAACCTACTGTGTACCAGGGCACCGAATAATACCACTTTCCAGTATAAGAGATCAACAAAACACTGACGGACATCAAACTGGATTTAGGTTTGGTGGGGCGCTAAGCTACTAAAGATAGTGGGGCCCTTTATGTGTCCAGACGAACATAGAAAACTACATACAGAAATTAAGAAACTAGTAGTATTTTAGGAAGCAGGCTAGCAAAAGGGGCTCTTAATAATTACATCATAGGGACCTACAGAAACGAAGCACTATTGCTATATGAAGATTTTATTTATTGTTTTTCTTATATTTTGGAAATGTGGATTCAATTTCTTCCTTTAATTTTGGGGGCTCCCAAAGGCTACTAAGCTATAAGGGCTACTAAGGGGGGTCCTAAGCTATAGCTTGTTTAGCTTATATGTAAATCCGGCATTGGGGACCAGCCATGTGCTAACCACAAAACCCCAAACTTCAAATAGTAAAGTGGTCGGCTGAAATCCTCACAAGGCTTTGTTAAGTGAATTTAATTTACGGAAGTAACAACTACGAGTTAATTTAAGTTAAGAGATTCCAAGTTTAATATTCCTTTTTATACCACGGGTACATCAGATATGGACTTATAGCAATAATATTCAGGTATCGTGTTCAACACGATGACGTATGTGTAATAATAACAAGTTTTGCGCTTATTGAACTGAAGTTCGGCAAAAACGACAAATAATTATTTATCTGAAATCATGGACACTGATTTTTCATTATCAAATCAATTTCGAAGTTATACGTATTTTAATTTTTATATTTCCAGCAAAACAGTTTATTTACATATTTAAACATAAAAGGTATTTTAATTTTCCTTTCCTTTTATATATTTCTAAATTAATAAACATGCAGATTCTTCCTTTTTCCAGTGTTCAATAATAACCTTCCTAATACTCGAATAAAAATCTTGATGAGCTTATACTTCAGGATCAGTTACAACTTAATGGGTGGCGTAGTTACAATACAGCTATATTTCATTAACCATACTGTGTGCTGTTATCTTCCTAATGCCATAATAAAAGTCTTGATGAGCTTATACTTCAAGATCAGTTACAATTTAATGTATGGCGTAGTTACAGTACAGCTATATTTCATTAACCATACTGTGTGCTGTTATCTTGCTAATACCATAATAAAAATCTTGATGAGCTTATACTTCAGGATCAGTTACAATTTAATGTATGGCGTAGTTACAATACAGCTATATTTCATTAACCATACTGTGTGCTGTTATCTTCCTAATGCCATAATAAAAGTCTTGATGAGCTTATACTTCAAGATCAGTTACAATTTAATGGGTGGCGTAGTTACAGTACAGCTATATTTCATTAACCATACTGTGTGCTGTTATCTTGCTAATACCATAATAAAAATCTTGAAGAGCTTATACTTCAGGATCAGTTACAACTTAATGGGTGGCGTAGCTACAGTACAGCTATATTTCATTAACCATACTGTGTGCTGTTATCTTGCTAATACCATAATAAAAATCTTGATGAGCTTATACTTCAGGATCAGTTACAATTTAATGTGTGGCGTAGTTACAATACAGCTATATTTCATTAACCATACTGTGTGCTGTTATCTTCCTAATGCCATAATAAAAGTCTTGATGAGCTTATACTTCAAGATCAGTTACAATTTAATTGGTGGCGTAGTTACAGTACAGCTATATTTCATTAACCATACTGTGTGCTGTTATCTTGCTAATACCATAATAAAAATCTTGAAGAGCTTATACTTCAGGATCAGTTACAACTTAATGGGTGGCGTAGTTACAATACAGCTATATTTCATTAACCATACTGTGTGTTGTTATCTTCCTAATGCCATAATAAAAGTCTTGATGAGCTTATACTTCAAGATCAGTTACAATTTAATGGGTGGCGTAGTTACAGTAAAGCTATATTTCATTAACCATACTGTGTGCTGTTATCTTGCTAATACCATAATAAAAATCTTGATGAGCTTATACTTCAGGATCAGTTACAATTTAATGTGTGGCGTAGTTACAATACAGCTATATTTCATTAACCATACTGTGTGCTGTTATCTTCCTAATGCCATAATAAAAGTCTTGATGAGCTTATACTTCAAGATCAGTTACAATTTAATGGGTGGCGTAGTTACAGTACAGCTATATTTCATTAACCATACTGTGTGCTGTTATCTTGCTAATACCATAATAAAAATCTTGATGAGCTTATACTTCAGGATCAGTTACAATTTAATGTATGGCGTAGTTACAATACAGCTATATTTCATTAACCATACTGTGTGCTGTTATCTTGCTAATACCATAATAAAAATCTTGATGAGCTTATACTTCAGGATCAGTTACAATTTAATGTGTGGCGTAGTTACAATAAAGCTATATTTCATTAACCATACTGTGTGCTGTTATCTTCCTAATGCCATAATAAAAGTCTTGATGAGCTTATACTTCAAGATCAGTTACAATTTAATGGGTGGCGTAGTTACAGTACAGCTATATTTCATTAACCATACTGTGTGCTGTTATCTTGCTAATGCCATAATAAAAATCTTGTTGAGCTTATACTTCAGGATCAGTTACAACTTAATGGGTGGCGTAGTTATAGTACAGCTATATTTCGTTAACCATACTGTGTGCTGTTATCTTGCTAATACCATAATACAAATCTTGAAGAGCTTATACTTCAGGATCAGTTACAACTTAATGGGTGGCGTAGTTATAGTACAGCTATATTTCATTAACCATACTGTGTGCTGTTATCTTGCTAATACCATAATACAAATCTTGAAGAGCTTATACTTCAGGATCAGTTACAACTTAATGGGTGGCGTAGTTACAGTACAGCTATATTTCATTAACCATACTGTGTGCTGTTATCTTGCTAATGCCATAATAAAAATCTTGTTGAGCTTATACTTCAAGATCAGTTACAAGTTAATGGATGGCATGGTTGTAGTACAGCATAAAATTTTTAGATTTACAAACAAAATCTCAATTTTCCTATAAACTATGTATAGTTATTTATTTACACTACTATAAATAATTTTTTTCGGCTCGATTAGGTCTTTCCAATGATGACGCAAGAAGGGGTTAAGGAGGGAGGACGGGGTGGTATCGTCCTCTAAATGCAGTGATGCCTATGTAGGTTATGGTGCTAGCAAGAAACAGTTTAACTTAAATGTGTCGTTAACTTTTGAATTTTTATTTTAAATACGAGAATGGGAACAGAAACTAAGGTTACAAGGCCGATATTTCTGAAGTTTCGTCTTTTTAATGCATGGGGTTGGCAACTGTACAGAGTTTCAGCAACTTATGGCGCTAGTTGTAGGTAAACACAAATGGCGACTCGTTTGGAAACTGGTCTCGCGAAGAAATTCGCTCAGTGATTCGATTTCTGTGATTGAAACATGTAACTACGCCTGAAATTCATTGGGAGCTGCTAGAGACTGTAATGTCTCGTCAGTATGTCGTAAAATGGTGTCGAAAGTTTGCGTCTGGTAGAGAAAACGTCACCGACGAGGAACGCAGTGGACGACCCAGGACGGCATCAACAGATTTGAACATATGTTCTCAAACGGGTCGGGTTGACCCGACAGGACCCGTGACCCGGCCCGACCCGTTACCCTACTCGAATTGGGTCAGCTCGGGTCGGTTCGGGTCAACTCGGGTCGGGTTGTCGGGTCGGGTCAGTCGGGTTAGCTCGGGTCGGGTTATTCGGTTCGGGTTGTCGGGTCAGCTCGGGTCGGGTTATTCGGGTCGGGTTGTCGAGTCGGGTCAACCGGGTCAGCTCGGGTCGGGTTGTCGGGTCAGGTCAATCAGGTCGGATCACGGTTCGGGTCAGTCAGGTCGGGTCGGGTCAGTCAATTCGGATCACGGGTCGGGCCGGGTCGGTCTTCAACCCGAAACGTTCAGAGCACTATTTGAACATCATAAACCACCCTCACTCCAGCCCGGACCTCGCTCTAAGCAACTTTCACCTGTTAAAGCACTTGAAGGAGCTCCTAGTAGGCCGTCGCTTCGCTTCAGATCTTTAAATTAAATTAATCTATAAGTTTTACGTCCCACGGTTATGCCGACTAGGTTAAAGGAAACAGTGGGGACGAGAAATGGTAGAACGAAGAAAGTGGGAGAACCCCGAGAAAACCCATGCACACGGCGTTTTTCCACCACAAAGCGCTTACTTGGCTCAATGTGGGATTGAGCCGAGTACCCCATGCACCAGAAGTGAACGCTCTAGCATTGAGCCACAGCGTCTCCCGCTTCGCTTCAAATGAGGGGGTGAAACACTTCGTGACAACGTGATGAACACGCAAGGGCAGGGTTTTTACCAGAAGGGAATCTTCAAACTCCTCCCACGATGAGACGAGGACTTCAACCAATATGGAGTCTATGTCGAAAAATAACCTAAGATATGTACTATCTATTGGCTGTATTGGTTGTATGAAATAATATACATTCGCTTCACTGCAGGTTTTGTAACTTTACTTTCCGATCACCCCTCGTATCTTTCAGTATAATGATTTTAGAGTTGAACGCATTTATCGTAATTCATTTTCTATAATATTACAGTTAATTGTTTATCTCGAAATCAAGGATTTTATGCAAAAAAAAAGTTGTGGTATGAAATTTCTTTCTTTTTTGAAATTATTATTAAAATAATAAGGCCCAAAGCAAACATATCGATAACAAGGAAACCTCATCATCTTGTCCTCATTTACACGTTTTCTTCCAATTTTCAATCTGAAGATGTAAATAGTTTTTTTCTTTTTCAAGATTGTTCCATGTATGCGTTGTAATTATTTTCCCTTGAATGAAACCAATTTACATTTGGTGATAATTATATTTATGGCTTTTTGACTTCAATCTTTGCAAAAGCGAAGACGCGAAATATTAACCGTTTTAGCTAACAAATTGGAGGTTTCCTTGGTGATATATTAATTAGAATCATTTCCCATTAGTTGACTTGACTTGACTGACGCAAAATCTACTGCTACACTGAAATCTTATATATCACTTAAACTAGCTTTGGTTTCATTCGCCTTTCTTCAGTATCTGTTCAGCTGTGAAGGAAATTCTCAGAATAATGTGAAGGCTTTTTTTTTTCTTTAAACACCTCAATAAGCATGATGCTTTGTGCTCCTAAAGGGCAAACATGTATGATGAATTACTGACGAGGAAATAGAAAAGTTACCTCTTATCAGATGAAAAAAGATTGTGAGTTTCCTTGAAGGTATAAGAAGTTATTGTTGGTTGTTTTCGCTAAATGATCAACTGGGTCGTTTCTGCTTTCTTTGGTGGTGTGAAAGAGATCATAATCTCAACAATTAATGCGATTAACACGTTCTGGAGCATATACGTACAATTGTGAATTAAGTACGTGTTTACCTTTGTTGAAGTTTAATACACATTTCACTTGACTGTTTCCGTGTTAACAAGAGTTATTTCTGTGAATTACTGAAAGAGGAAGTGGTTTATATGATTCATTTGTAACTTTTGTGTCAAGGTTCAGAGGGAGTCAAAGTAATTAATACAGTTGTGTGGTTTCACAGAACTTTTTTATTTATTCTGCTCTGTTTATTGTACAATAACCCAAGAACATTACAACTTCCAGTACCTCTTCCCCCCCCCAAAAAAAAACCTGCATCAATACTTCCATACAATAATATATTTCTGATCGTAAGATCTTTAAGCAAGATTTTATTATTACTTTTATTGTTAATATAATAATAATAATAATAATAATAATAATAATAATAATAATAATAATAATAATAATAATAATAATAAAATCGTTAATTAAGGAAACCGGTTTAGTCTTCTGTCTCTAACGAGCTATTTAGCTATTAAGGTAGTCAATCCTACACAGCGTTGCCAGACTCACAGCTCGGAATTATTCCAAAACCTGATCGAAATTATGCTAGATTCGGTCAAATTATGCTAGATCCTCATAATTACTAATTCAGGAGTTAAAAAAAAACGAAGCTGAGATACGATAATGGAACTTAAAATATGCAGAGCGCAAGAATGCGTAGATAGAACTCAATACTTCACGCACCAAAGCTTTAACTCGACTAAACTAGTGCAGTCGTTGGCAGACTCAATGACGTAGGCCTATATATCGTACTAGCAGCGTTCACCCCGCTTCGCTGCGGTCACCCCGGAACGCAATAAACGTTGTTACTTAGATAATTTTTACTTTTTCGCTTTCAAGTGATATGATAAAAACCATAGAAGATTGCATTAAATGTTAACATTATATCGCCTGTCATTTATGTTAACCCGCCCCGCTTCGCTGCGGTCACCCCGGAACGCAATAAACTTTGTTACTTAGATAATTTTTACTTTTTCGCTTTCAAGTGATTGCAGTAAATGTTAACATTATAGCGCCTGTCATTTATGTTAACCCGCCGAGTGACACGGTCATGCGGGTTGCATATAAATACGTTTATTTTTACCTATGATGATCTAACAAAGGATTTGTACGTTATGGACACTTGAATGGTCAATTATCTCAAGACACTGGTAATTAAAAATTAAAGTGATATGATAAAAACCATCTAGGGTCCAAATCCTAATAACCCCCCAAAAATAAAAGAAATTGGTTCAGCCGTATTAGCGTGATGAGGGAACAAAGGATTTGTACGTTCTCTTTTATATATATAGATAAATGAATGCAAAGTGTTTGTTTACATATTTTGAAAGAAAATTACCTCGCAGCATAAGCGGATTCGGGAATTGTGTGCCTGGGAGGGGGGCAGATTTTTGGTCGGTCTCGGACCTTTAATTTCAGGAATAAAGATGGTAATGAAGTCAGAAATAAAGATGGTGAAGTTGTCAAAAAATTGAGGGGAGAATGGCCCCCATAGCTCCGCCCATGCCTCGCAGTTAAAGGATTAGAAAACCGTGGGTGGAGCCACAAAAAAACGCCGTTTCTAACTTACTTCGGAAAATAAGACTGCCTGTATGGTTTACCGACTATATGAATCAATGGAAGAGGATACGTTTCTGCCGTTCTTTTTCTTCCTATGACCATCTTCTTTCTCATCTCCAGGTTTTACGGCTTTTTGATAAACTTGCTGAAATTATGCTAGATTTGGGCAGGATGCTAAAAGCAAGATGCTAGATGCTAAAGACATACAAATTATGCTAGATCTAGCATCATTATGCTAGATTTGGCAACGCTGATCCTACAACATCAAACATGAAACGAATTTATTTCTCATGGAGACAGACAGACATTTCTTGACGAATTTGTTGTTGTAAGAAGTATCAGCATTTGACCTGCCTTTGGCTTTTATCTGAAATGCATCTCGAATTGTGCTTGCTGCGTATGATGGATTTGGGATTAACTTCTGTCGCATAATCCATTGTTTTTGTCCTGCCATCTTAGGAATTCTGATTTTATGGTCCAGGCATTGGGTATAGTCAAGGTGACCAGAATTTTTACTTGCAAAAACGGGACGCATACGAATCGACGAGGGGGAAAGTAAATATCTGACTTTCAGATTGCGTTTTGGAACTCAGTAGTATTTTCAATTTACAAAATACACAAGTAAGAGAGATAACACAGTGTTTCTAATTTAAGTAACTTACTATCCAACAATGCTTCTAACTACTTGAATACTCAGAATTCCCATTCAATTCCTAGTTAAACCACAGAACACTGAATTCCCATTTGAACATTCGGAAGTTCCATACACAACTGAACCTTCCCAATGAGTGTTGGTACGGAAAAGTGTAGAATTTGCATTGAACATTTATATTTTGAATAATAATTATGGGACACCTGGGTCATTTTTGCTTAAAAACGGGACATTTAGGCATCCCGTTTGAGAATCAGAAAAAACGGGACAACGGTTGAAAAAAGGGACTATCCCGGCTAAAACGGGACGTCTGGTCACCTTGGGTATAGTCTTCGTGGCATCCGAGCGCCGCTTGATGAGAGGAATGGGTTGTCGGAGTTCTGGATGGTGTCCCACACCTTAACAGACTTCATTGTCGTAGGTTCTAAAGAAGTGGAAGCTCCAAGTGTTCATGAGGTTGCTGTGTCCGGGTGTCCATGGAGTGTCCGGTGATGGCTCGGGCCGCTCTTTCCTTGAACCACCTGAAGGTGTCGTAGGTGTGGTTTTTAAGTGTGCTGCCAGTCTGGGTGAGCATATATTAGGATTGAAGGCATACAATTTGGTAAATGTGTCCTCGGGTTTCGTGAGTGAATTGTCGGGTTAGGAGAACCGGTAGGAGGGCTCTGAAGTGCTGCATTCCTTTCTTAGCAACGGCTGTCCGGTGCTTTTCGAAGGTAAGGCGATGTTCCAGAATGATAATATTTGGCATGGTCTTGTAATGGGAGCTCTTGAGCTAAATCTCTAATCTCCTAACTCTTTATACAAGAATTAGTGTATTAGGTTGCATTTTCTTTCTTAGCATGTAGCTATATCATTGCAAGTTTTGCCGAAATAACTTTTCCAGAGAGCTATTAATACTCAGAAGTATATAAATGTCCGTAGATTTTTCTCAATTACTTTCAACTTGACGAGAGAAAAAAGAAATAGTAAATTTCACTATAACGGAAAAAAATCATTCTTCATTTATTATTTTTAGCAAATTTTTGTTATGAATACACGCTGCACTTACTTCCCTCAAGTCCAAGCACGAAATTTAGTTGCCAATAACTCGGGAACAAAAGGTGTCCACTTGACCAAATTAAAAATTTTGGTACATTTTAATAGGTTTAATACATATGTGAAATATGGTGGGGAGCAGGCTTTTGGTTCTTGAGTTGTTGGTTTTCAAATTTGTCCTCAGCTTTGATGGTCAGCAACTCAGAAACCAAAGGACTACACACTATACTATTCCACATGTGTACCAAGCTAGGAATCTCTCCTGCCCGTAGCAGCTGGAGAGAGGTAAGGATTTTTTTCCTGCCCGTAGCAGCTGGAGAAAAGATGATGAGTTTTCTCCTGCTCCTAGCAGCTGGAAAAGGGTAGGTGAGGTTGACCCGTCAGAAGCCGACTAATGCCTTAGGAGGTGTTACAGTGTCTTTTATATCCTCTTTATGGGAGTGGTGCCGTTCGTGTTCCTTTCTGGGCACGTGTCGATCTCAGGGTAGGATTAACCCATGTGGAGGCCCGTGGCTAGAAAAAATATGTGGCCCCGTTGATTTCATCTAATACATTTCTGTAAAAGTACAGTAGAAAAAAGTTAAGGGAATATGTTTCATGTTTCATATTTTCATATTTTTATGATGATTGGATCTTTAGGATTCTTTTCAGATAGCCAGTTGAGATTATGATCGGAGTGGAAGCCCCTGTTCACCTGGAGGCCCCTAAGACCCCCTTAATCCGGCTCTGGTCGATGTCATGTAGAGGAAATCTTACAATACGAAACATCCTTTCACTAAATTCAATCCAAACTAAATTCGATCCCAACAACTTAAGAACCAAAGCAGTGCATACCATAATATTTCATGTGTACTTATCTCATGAAGTTATATCACTATTCCAATTTTAGTCAAAATTAGAGGCGCCTCGTCGGTTGCGTATAACGTATACAGTCCCTCTAGTATTGATTTAATTTAATTTATATATTTATTATTTTACAAAAATATCAAATGAAGAGTGAAAGTGATGCGAGAACCATTGCTGTACATGCAATTATCGTCCCATTATACTTAAATCATTTTTCAGTCCATTTTCGAATTTGCTAGAAGACAAAGTGCAGAGTACATATTCCTCCCATAGAACTGAAAAGAGAGATATTTCTGATAACATTTTATGTTAATAAAAAGAACAGGCATACGAGGAAGACGAGAAGGAGGAAAGAAAATATGTTTTTCGCGAGACCAGCAAACAAACCTTATTACGTTACTTTCTAATTTAAATGCCAAGGACAACTGCCCAATAAAACGGAATATTTGAAAAAAAACTGAGTGACCGATATATTGAGATTGGCCATTGTAACGTTAGTTCAAAATTGCAATACGCTACGTCCAATATTTCTTGAAATATTCATTACTAGGGATGGACACAAAGATCCGGTTCCAGCGGAACCAGTTCCTCCGGTTTTCAGAACCGGTTCTGGAACCGGTTCCGGACCTGGATCCGAAAACCCGGTTCCAGAACTGGATCTTAGGAACCGGTTCCAGAACTGGATCTTAGGAACCGGTTCCAGATCTGGATCTGAAAACCCGGTTCCAGAACCGGATCTTAGGAACCGGTTCCAGACCTGGATCCGAAAACCCGGTTCCAGAACCGGATCTTAGGAACCGGTTCCAGATCTGGATCTTAAAACCCGGTTCCAGAACCGGATCTTAGGAACCTGTTCCAGACCTGGATCCGAATCCGAAAGCCCCCAAAGACCCGTAAAGGAGGCACAAAGTTCATCATCAAAACACTGTAAAGAGGACCATGCGCTTGTGCCCTCCCCCCAGACCCGCTTGTGCCTCCAGAAAAAAAATTAGTCCACCAGTGGGTGTTTAGCCAAATGAATTGGCCAGTTTGCCTGTTTAGCCAATGAGTTTGTCAGTTACCCAGTTTATTTAGCCAAATGAGACAAGCGACCGCCGCCTGGGCGCCTGCCTGTCGCTTCCACCATTTCATCTAGCACACTGTTCAGTCTGCCAGCAGCTCGGGTTTAGCGTAGGGATGGTCACAAAGTTTTAGTTCCAGCGGAACCGGTTCTTGAAGATCCAGTTTTCAGAACCAGTTCCAGAACTGGATCCGAAGAACCGGTTCCAGAACTGGATCCGAAGAACCGGTTCCAGACCTGGATTCGAAAAACCGGTTCCGGAACCGGATCTTCTAGAACCGGATCAGTTCAGACCCGAAAACCGGTTCCACCAGGAACCGGTTCTGGCCATCCCTATTCATTGCCACATTTTATATGGTTTTAGATACGCAGACACTCAGTGCACTCCCCATGTTTAAGATTTCCTCAAGCTGTTGACTCCTTCAAACAAAGGAAATAAAATAAAATATACTTCTTGTACATCAGTCACAGAGAAAGTTATAGTAACCATGAGGCTATAGTAATCACGAGAAGTCGTGAAGCTTGACTTAGATTTACCAATTTCACCACCCAATAGAACGAGAGGATGTGTCTCGGTCATGAATCCCACTTAAGAAATTTTGCCAATGTCGTCACTTGCGCTATCCGGAAAACATATCTTGAGGGTACAATGTTGTCGGATTCCCGCTAACTTTCGTTTTGTTGTTATTGATATTGTTGTTGTTTTATATTTTTTTCTATTATTATTATTACCTTTTAATTCGAATAATTGTTACTGTTCGTCTTAAAGTTCTTTAAGAGGCCTTATCATTGCGAAATTAAAATACCGCTAATTTTACAGTAATTATGTGATATCTTCAAATAGATAAAATATAATCGAAAAGTGGAACAAGACCTCCCTAGACAGTATTATTTTGCGTGAGATACCGTTATCACGACTCATTTATGTGCTTTTGATTTCCAGCCATTTAGAATATCGGCATTTATTTTCGCGTTTCTAAATAACAGCAAAAGGAAAGCTACTAGGTGACTCGTAATAACGGTACCGGTAACTCATACAAAATAACATCGTCTAGGGAGGTCTTGATTCACTTTTCAATTATCTTTTCTCTATTGGAAGATATCACATAATTACTGTGAAATTAGCGGTATTTTAATTTCGCAGTGATAGAGACTCTTAAGTATTGTTCTTTCGTTGCTCGTTGGCCATGTCTTCTAAATTTGGCAACATTGTTAGTTGTACTTCTGCTTTTTCCCTCTTTCTCATATGTGCGTTCGGAAGACAGCTCTACGAACCGTACCGAATTCTTCCAATGCATCACATGTGAGGAAAAGCAGTTTTATGATTCGTGGAGAGCCCAGGCGTCACGGGGCATCACGGTCACTATAGTTAGGTTAAAGCCAGTCAATATTTTAACTCCGTAAACCACAAACACTTAATTTAAAAGGAACAAACTACTGTAATAATTTTCCCTCTCTTTCGTTTCACAAATCAAATCATCATTCTTCAATCATTACCAAAATATTGTGTATATGATTATTATTATTATTAAGAGTCTTCATCCCGGCGAAATTAAAATACCGCGAATTTTACAGTAATTATGTGATATCTTCAAATAGATAAAAGATAATTGAAATATGGAACAAGAGCGCCCTAGACAATACTATTTTGCGTGAGGCACCTTTATCACAAGTCACCTAGTGGCTTTCCGTTTTCAGCTGTTTAGAAACGCGAAAATAAATGCCGATTTTCAAAATGGCTCGAAATCGAAAGCAGATAAGTGAGTTGTGATAACGGTTTCTCATGTAAAATAATATTGTCTAGGGCGATCTTGTTCCACATTTCGATTATCTTTTATCTATTTGAAGATATCACATAATTACTGTAAAATTAGCGGTATTTTAATTTCGCCGGGATGAAGACTCTTAAGTATTCTGCCTTTTGGCAGGCCCTGGGACTAATGAGGATTTTTTTTTCAATTTTAGATTTGGGGCTGGAAATGTTTTTTCCACTTTTATCGATCTACAGCTTCCTCTTTATTTCGCAGTATTTTCTCCTATCTTTTAAGTCATCGATTAGCTGTGTTCTTCTTCTTCCTATTCCTCGCTTCCCTTCCATCTTTCCTTCTATGGCGGTGTGAAGAAGCTATTTTTTCGACAAGATGTGTCCAATCCAATTGGCCTTTCTACGAAGGATGGTGGCTAAAAGTGTCCTCTTCTCTCCTATCCGTTTTAAAACATCTTCATTTGTTGCTCTTTTTGTCCATTTTATCTTCTTCATCTTCCTCTAACACATGTGAACAGAATTTCAGAAGGTGTTTTTAGTAAATATCATCCAAGAAAACTCAGGTCTAAGTGTATATTGTAAGGTTCCATTCCCGCACACACAGTAATCATATGCCTTTACTACGAATAAATGGTTGTACGCTCATAAATAAACAATAGTAAGTGTCATGAAAAGAATACATTTCCAGGAAGAGACTAAGAAAGATTCAGAGAAATCTACGAAGAAGGCCAGCAGTTCCCTACAAGAACTCCCCTTCAAGAAGACGCCTATAAAAGTCACCTACGACAGGAGAAAATTATCAGTTGATAGCTTATCACTCACCTATCAACACCTTCCCTTGGGCAGCCAAGGGCCATGGAGAATTCTTTTAGAAACCCACCTCCTAAAGCTGCTATGAGCAAAGGAGATATACTTTAATCACCTTTCTCCCGGGGCTGCTATGAGCTACGGAGAATTCCTTTAACTCTCTTCCAAGGCTGCTGTGAGCAAAAGAGACATTCATTAATCACCCACTGTGGGGGCTGCCATGTGCGAAGAAGTTATGCACGATAACTGTCTAAAACCATTACGAGCTAAAGACAATTGAATCTCTATTCCGAGGCCATGTTTGTGTGTGCCGAGGACTTTATTGAACTCTGAAAACATTTAGAGACGTATAAGAACTTTCTAAAACCTTTTATAAGACTTTATTTTTATATAATAAAAGATGAAGGGTTTAAATTCCGGGTTTGTTATTTAAGACTCTACCAAACAAAACATTGAAATATTTTTCCCTTGTGGACTTTTCCAGGGAACAGATTTATTCCACATTTTAGTGTTGTTAGTAAAATTTTATAGATTATATATGAACGAGCTAAAATGTATTATATCAGAATACAAGAGCGTCGCCTAATTGTGTAATTTATGTATATGATACCCCTATAAGGTAAGTGAAAGTAAAGAATTTGTCAAAAAGAGTTGAGTTGATTTTGAGTTTAACGTCCCGTTCAGCAGCGAGACTATATGAGACGTGGACCTACTGATTAACGTGGAATCCGAACCACATGAGCTCTCGCCGGGAATCGAACCCAGGCCTCCCACGCTAAAGGCGCGTTCGCTAACCGCTTAGCCACGGAGAGAATGACCGCAGAGTACATTGAAATAATCCCTAAGATAGGCTTTGTGTCGTGTCAAGGATCAACATATTTTCCTTCCTTCTGCTTGGAAGTGTCATTTATCTTCAAGTTTGCAAAGAGTGAACTAATGTTGAAAGACCGCGTGAAACAAACTGCGATAAATGTAACGAATGCTGTGACATTAGTGACAGAAAGTAGCAGGATTTATGCTTTAGTGTGTTACGGTAAAATAAATTACAGGAGTGATGGAGGAAAGCTGCAAAAGTAAATATAGGTAAAACACATGAAAATACAAAAGTAAGCTAAATAGACCTATGAAATATAATTAAAATGAACTGTAAATACTACAAGCTGCAAAGCCTTCGGTGCCTTAACACTCTATGCTGTTGCCTTTCCTGTTGGTCCAGTGGCTAGCGCTTGTTCGTTTGGTGTACGTTGTGACTGGTTCGATTCAAAGTGGGGAGTATTAACATTTGAATTATTACAATGGTTCGGATTACACCTTAAACTGTAGGTCCACATCCTATATAGCCTTAGTACTGAAATGGGATTCTGAAGTTCAACAAACAACAAAATTTACTGCTGCTCGCCAGCCATCGCTCTTTCTTTGTTTCTCTACTAGTTACATATAGGATTATTACACAAAATGTTTTTCATAATTGAAAGTGGTTAGTTACTTATACTTGTCTAGGACTTATATCAGAAGAAATAGAAGATTTTCTGTCGAGAATTGTAAACCACAATGTTATTTTCTTAAGAAAAAAAAAAAAAAGGTCATCGCCAAGCCATCGAATCTCGACTCACGCCAATAGAATGCAATAGGGACTTCCGTTATTCAACTTTCTATGATACTGCTTTATATTATTCCCCTACCATTTGTTTGGTATCTGAAATATATTTTCCCAAAAGACTTCAGAACTATATTTGAAAATACTTTCCTCGAGTATTTCTTGTGGGAGCAGCATATATTCTAACCATCTTAAAAGTCTTAATTTTTTTTTATGGATATGATATTTCACCGAATTCAAATTTAAATTTAAATTTGAATTTAAATTTAAATGGAAATCTAAATTAAAGTTTCCCTTTCTCTCAAGTTATGAGATTTTCAGTGAACGTGCCAAATAGATATTACTTTTAATAAAACCAATATTATGTCCTTTTTACTACTTGTTTACTGGTAACGCATCATTTAGAAAAAGTAATTGCGAGCATGATATTAACTTTAATCTAGGCAATTTTCCATATCCTTCAGCAAGAAAATGAAATTGGATACAATCCAAATTCGATAAGTACGTAGAAGATATTAGGAGCCCACGAAGTAAACAAAGACTGAAAGTGGTGTCAAATATATATTAAATGTGCAAATATAAAATATTACCTAAAATCAATTTTATTTTCTTAAGCGATTCAAATACTACTTATTTAAAATAAAGCTTTTGCTTAAAAGAATGAGATTATCACTCGGCTTGCTAATAAAAATAACTGAACAACTGTATTCTCATTAAGCTGGACTAATCACGTTGCCTATTTTTCTCACTGATCTACTGCCTAACTAACTAATTAACTAACTAACTCTATGGCCTATGGAAGCGGGAGGTATAATGCCGTGTTCACAAAAGCTCTCCATTGCCTCCTGTCCTTAACCTACTGGATTTAGTTTCCACTTTGCATTCCTATTTCTGCGAGATTCATCTTAATATTGTCCTCCCACCTGCGCCTAGGTCTTCCTAATGGACGTTTCCCGATTGGCTTTTCAGTTAAAACTTTAAAAGTGTCCCTACTCTCTTCCAACAAGTCTGAGATTCCTAGGCTTGATGACCCCAACAACGTTTGGCAAATGCTATAAATTATGCAGTTCTTCGTTATGAAGTTTCCGCGACTTCTCATTCCCCTTGGGTCCGAATATTTGCCTCAGAATCAAGTACTTTTAGTCTATCTTTTTCCATTATAATAAGCGACCACGTTTTACAACCATATAGTACAACAGGCATAAATGTCCTTTTATATATTTTAAGCTTTAAATTTCTCGACAGAAAGCGAACACAAAATATTTTAGACTAAATAATAACATGATGTCCCTGCTTTCAATCGACATTGAATTTACTCGAGGGTATGGTTGTGGTCTGCTAATATTAATCCTAGCTATTCCAAAGTGTCTACTTTGTCGAAGCTATTATTTGATATCTTAACGTATCGACAATTTGTAGTATTACACTCACGTAGAATTTTCATGTATGTACTTTTTTCTACATTTATTTCTCAACATGTGTTGCTGCAGACGTATAATAAAGACTTCGGATTTTTTCTGTTGTCCTTATATCATACCCTATCAGACTTAGTATATTACCAGCATACGCCATAACGTGGTGAATACTATTCAGCTCTAGGCCCTGATTGCTATCTTTGATTTTTCTTATACCGTGTTCCAGAACAAATAGTACTAATAATGACGACAATGAACCACCTTGTTTCAGGCCATTCTCAACGTGAAAATGAATTCCCTTGTGGCTAAGCGGTTAGCGAAAGCGCCTTTGGCGTGGGAGACCCGGGTTCGATTCCCGGCAGAAGCCCGTGCGTTTCTGATCCCATACTGCTGAAAGGGACGTTAAACTGAAAATCAAATCAAATCAAAATCGACGTGAAAGTTCGTAGACATATATGGAATACCTGGAATAGCACTACTTGTAGAGGGTTCACGTTGGTGTCTAGAGATTTCTGGATCAATTTCAAATCGTATGAGCTTGCGGTGTACATAATTGTGCCCATGAGTACTCTTATTCTTCTAACCAATTCTTCTATTCCTCTCTTTTAAGTAGCTTGCCAAAATAATTTACCCGGACAGCGACGTATTGTACAAATGTGCGGAATCCTTATGTTTACTACGGAAATCTGTGCGGAGCATATGTTATCCATGTGCTACATATCTACTGTCCTTTTACCACTTAGATGTTACATCATGCCGCTGAAGGATATCTACTATCTAACAGTCTTCCGTATATTACATATGTATACTTACGTTATATACATCAGCTATATGTTATATAGGCCATCTGTATGTGAGATTGTTACCGACTATAACTCTATACAGTTTCTTCTTTCATACAGAAAGTACATATAGATGGAACATTTGTACGGAAAGAATTATAAAGCATGCATTTTCAGTTATACATTTGCTTAAAACTAAGAATGTTTCTTACCTTGTTTATTTTTGTTGCCGTGAGGATGATTGGCAATCATGGGCGTATTTAAGGGGAGGCTTCCGGGCTTAACCCCCCCTTATGAAATCTTACTTACTATAGTAAAGTAAATGAAATATCTTGCAGAATTTTCACATTTCCAGGCAAAGCCCCACCTCCGAAAGTTAGCAAAGCCCCCCCCCAAAAGAGAATCGTAAATACGCCACTGTTGGCAAGCATAAAAGAATATAGACCTCCAGAAAATCTTAGCTTATAGTGAAAAATTGTTGATATTATGAGTTGTGTTTATGAGTAACTTCCAAATTAGTGTTGAGCTTATCTCTGGAAGAATTTGGTTTTGCTGTGCTCTTTCAATTTTGCTCTAACAAAGACAAAACAAAATTTATGTTGAAAGTAGTCTCTATTGACATCTACGAAGTCTTATTTAATTAAAAATGAAAGTTGGCTGAGGTATGATGGAATACAAACATAATACACAAATGACAAAATGAGAACTTGAGGCTTTTCTCCTTAATGAAAATTTCCACTTTGTACATCTCCAAAGATATTCCGAGAAACACGACCTTCAATTGAAACTTTTCTAATACTCATAAGCTTACGTCAAAGAGGGAAAGGGGGAATAAAACAGTCTCTTGGACTGAAATCTTCCACAACTTAATTAACTTAATTACCAAAACCTGGCAAAAAGTCGTTTCTCTTTGATCAAATGCACTGAGTGGCCATTTTCTGGTATTGCTTATGCAAGCATATAAATATCACCGATAGCTATCTCTCAATGTGTACCAATGAGGGAAAAAAATTCTCGTTCCAAGGCCTAGTCATCTTTGACCCTAATCACCAAAAGAACGTTTGTATAGCTTGTGGAAAATACATTTGTATAACAGAGTTCACTTTGCTGTAACCCATTTCCAACAATTTTGTTATCCATAAATGATTTCAAGGTCGTTAATAACCATCTGTTCTAAACAGCAAGGTGACCGTGCATCATCACCAAGAAGAGTGACTATACCATTGCGTGTTGTTCTTCAGTGACTTTCAAAGCAACTACTAAATGCAAAATAGGTTTCAGTACAGTATGGGAAATTACATTCGCTTTACTTAAAGAAAACTGTCGAAAATGATTGACTCATTCTGAGCTTATCAATAAAATAACATGAAGTACGTATATATGCTCAGTTTGGCTATTCGCTGCACAATACAATTCTTATAGATAGCGGTTATGAGCAAGGGCGCCGATCCTGAAGAGGCCGGGGGGGAGGCGGTCCTCCCAAAGCTCATGTGGGCCCCTATTTATTTATGAATATACAATTTTTGGCATAATTTGAATGAAATTTGTCTTAAAATCCTCATATATATACCTTCTACATCTGAATGCCCTCCCCCAAATTTACAGAGAAATCGGCACCCTTGGTTATGAGTGCCAACAGATTTTTTTTTTTTTTTTTTTTTTTGTAGATTCGAGTCTGGAAATGTTTCTTCCACGTTTCTTTGTCTTTTAGCTTCCTATATTTTCTTCTATTTTACAAACCATCGGTCTCCTTGCTTTTCTTACATCTTTCTTCTATGATATTATGAAGAAGACAATTTCTTCTCAAGATCTGTCCAATCCAATTGGTCTTCCTACCAAGGATGTCGGGTAAAAGCGTTCTGTTCTCTTCTGCCCATGCTAAAACATTTCCGTTTGTTATTCATTTATTTTTCTGCTCCATCTTTCTCCAACACATTTCGGATCTCTTTAAGGTGGATCACTAGGTGTTCTCGGTGCTATGCTAAACGTTGCTTGAATAGTGCGGCGTTGCCAGATAGTGTCGATCGACCTTATCGCAATTCACAACCAAGCTCCGCTTGTCGAAGTGCAACGCTAGAGACTAGGAATTTTGTTATTGTGACTACCACAGTAAACGTACAAATTTGGCAACAACGCATTACGGCATTCTGCGCAAGTTTCTTCCCAAAGTCTTCCTTAAATGTAAATTAATATTTGAATAAAACTGAAACATAACACGAAAAACGGTCAGACAATATACCTATTTCATAACAAGACCGTTACTCTGAAATACTTTACACATGCAAACATTTCATAAAACTAATCACTTCTTGTGAACTCTAAAGCAGGAGCCATCTTGTGTGCTCATTGTAAAACGAATTTAATATTTTCTTTTATTTGTTACCTTTTTCGACATCAGAAGACACAACCAAATGAATCAGTGTCTTGTGTTGTAGCTGAAACATAACTCTATCTTATAGTACAATATTTATAATATGTAACGTTTCATTGCGCAGTAGTTAAGGAAATGAGCTAAAATGTGTACTGACTTCCGGGTGGTGATTCCGTAATGTCCAAGTTCTCAAAACATACAGTCCAATACGCCTTATATAGCATTTGATTAGCTTCTTCCTTAGTCATATGTTAACCTATTAGTTAGGGGTGATTTTTTCTTACAGAATAATTCTTTGGCTCCTGTAATACTGATCTAATCTCTTTCGTGCAGTAAACGCCTGTCTTCAAAAGACTTCGCAGATGTTTGAAATGATCAACCTCTTCAAGCTATCTTCGTCCTCTCTGATCCGTAAGGGCGTGTTTCCTTGGAATATTTTCATGACTTTCCACTTTTGATGTCGATTTATTCCATATTGTTTCACAGTGCCAACTATTCTATCTAGCATCTCCTGTAGGCCATCTTCGGTTCTAACTATAATAATTGTGTCACTCGCATAACTCAAGCCTATCCAAGCAGAGAAACAGTACGCGCAGCAAATTGTATTCATATTCAAGTGAGAGCATGCATAATGCAGAGAACACTCTGGTTCATTACAATTTTCTATGGCTGTGTCTGAGCAGACTAGAAAGGAACGTAGCAGGACAGTGGGCAATTTTGTTGAAGCAATATAATTCAATTTGTTGTTTGAAGTAAAGGAGCAGACGAGTTGGATTATGTTAACAATAAAAGTTCAGGATACAAAATAAACATATGAAGGCTATTCTGAAATCGAAAATAAATAATAGCCATTTGTCAATCTATCTATGTTTGTAATTAGACTATATAATTGAAATACATAGAAACAAGTAAGCAAACAACCAAAATACTTGTTTCTCATTATTCATCGTACTGTAAACAAAGTAATTTAAAGATACTTAAATCCTAACAGCTTTTAAAAATTATTCTCATACCCTACGGTGTGATAGACACGGGTTTACTTCTTGGTGGGAGTTTATGTACGTATTTCGGATTCAACGTCTTATCTGGGATATTCTCGGTGCTAAAAGAAATGGATTTCAAATCATTCAAGGAACCTTATCCATTTTAACGCTAACAAAGAAATTCGTGGTAACAAAAATCTCAATGCAATGTGGACAATAAAAGTCACATTCGACTCAACATGTGTTATTGTCATCGGCTACAACACAATTGTCGGCTTTTACCAACAACACTGTACCGATGAAGATGCAACCATTAACAAGAATCCACTCATCTTATTTGAAGGTTTCATAGTTCACTACCATCAACATTTTGTGACCTAGACGTTGTCTATCACCAAAAGTATACAATCTAATTCACAATGTTTTTCTAAGTAAACCCCAGAGTTCCCTCGTGGCTAAGCGGTTAGCATACGCGCCTTTGGCGTGGGAGATCCGAGTTTGATTCCGGCGGGAACTCACGTGGTTCGGATTCCACGTTAATCAGTAGGTCCACATCTCATATAGCCTCGCTGCTGAAAGGGACGCTAAACTAAACTAAACTAAAGTAAGTAAATCCTGAAATTTAGGAGACAAACCGTTTCCCCTACGGATATGCTTTGCCCCCGAAATATTACCTATCTATATGCTCTTTTCTACTCTTTAATTATAATTAAATCAAAATGACCTGGCTTGACCACTTGAGTATCGTCGAGGTATTCAAAAAAACCTTTAGCAGCAATACATTTATTGATATTAGTAATTTGCAACTACACACATCTATGAGTCTAATTGCTAGAATAATTGAAGCTGTGTGTGATGAAGAGAAGTCCATTGAAAAAAATAGAGTTACCTGTTGTGAATGGGTAAATAAGTGGCACATGACCCCTCTTACTCATATGTTTGATAATCAGAGCGAATGAGGGACGTTATTTGATCCCTTACATACAGGTAAAATGATCTTTTATAATATAGTAGTTAGTGTGCTTGAAACGACGGTAATTGACAGCTATAATGAGCAGGTTTCGTGTAATTTCCCCTCTGAAAAGTAATCAATACTCTTTTGTACTATCCATGTGTGTTTATAGCTTCCATTTATACCATATGCATAGAACTTATTCAAGTAGTCATTAATATCCATTATATACATTATATAATCCTATTATCAATATAAGATGGATTAGTTCCTCTTTTTGTTAAGGACATTTATAACTGTTGTCTAAAGTACTACTCAGTTATGAAGAAGAATGGGGAAGAGGAAGTCGATGGGATGTAAAACTAATGCGGAAGTATTAGAACAATATTATAGATAATTGAAGAGGGGAAACTAAACGACTGTGTGAGAGGATATTGGAGAGAAAGTGAGAATTAAAAGAGAAAGAGGGGAGACGGTATTAACCCTTTCCGATCCTATGTCTTACTTTGCCCGACAATGATTTTCTGTTCCGCTGCAATGTCGGAAAGCTTCCGACATATTTTTATGTTTCGCATTTTATTTATTTATTTATTTGAGAAGAACACAACAGGTAATTCTATCCAATTACAGTGTTTATATCAAGAGTTACATAGAATAGCTGTAATATATTTGCGAAATCTATTCTGACTCATACTGTATATATCCAGAACTTCTTTACATTTACTCAGTTTGTTGTACACTGCATCCATCCACTACGTTGGTGAATGTTTTGTTGCATTTGTTCGAGATTTCTTACAATAAAAGAAATTTCCATTGTCCACACGTTTCCATTGGATACCCTGAGATGAAAGGCAGAGACCAAATCCTTACTATTTAGTTTGTTATTTAATATTTTGTACAAGAATATCATGCCATTTAACACTCTTCTGTGATTGAGAAACATTGTGTTAAAATTTGCATTAAGAGAAGTACTATTTTCATATCTGGGATAGGTGCCTGTTCTCTTGTATACCAGAAATCGCAGAAATTTATTTTGAAGTCTTTCTATTCTAATAGAGTCTTTCTTCTGTGGGGGTTCCATATAATAGACACATATTCTAATTTTGATCTAACAAATGAAAAATATAATTTCAGTATAGCATTAGTCTTATTAAATTCCTATCCCATTCTTAAAATGAATCCTAGATTTCTGTTTGCGTCATTTACAATTTGATTTATATGATGCTCAAACGATAGTTTGCTATCGTACATTACATCCAAATCTTTGACAGTTTGTTCCCCCATTTAATTGTTTACCATCTATATTATATTGAAATTTAACAACATTCCGTTTCTTAGTGAAGGACGCGGTTTTGCATTTATCTGAATTTATGTTTAACAAGTTGCCCTTGCACCATTCATTTACTCAGTCTAGATCCTCCTGCAAACTGACACAGTCCTGTGCTGTTGTAATTTTCCTATATACTTTTAGATCGTCTGCATACAGTAGTTCATGTGATGTTTTAATACACTTAGGAAGGTCATTAATGAATACTATAAAAAGTAAAGGCCCTAAATTAGATCCTTGTAAGACTCCAGAAAATTGAATGTATTCGAATGATCTACAGGATTTATAAAACAAATATTGTTTTCTGTCTATCAAATATGAATTCACAAGAGCAATTAACTGATAAGAAAAGTTGAGAAATTTAAGATTATTCACTAACAACGTGTGGTTTACCTTATCAAATGCTTCCGCAATATCTGTATAAACTATATATATTTGATTGTTACTCTCCAATGTATCAACTAGATGGTCAGTGAAGACAGGGAGGTTTGTTACAGTGGATCTTTCAGGAACGAATCCATGTTGGTAATCCGATATTACTGGTTTAATGTGATTTTCAATGCAGCTATAAATTATGCTTTCAAATATCTTTGCAAATGAGTTTAGAATACAAACCGGCCTATAATTTTGAATTTATTTACTCTCATTATTTTTAGGAATAGGGCATACTTTTGTAAGCTTCCATTTTGCTGGAAACGTGCTGGTTTGGAGTATTAGGTTAAATAGCATGTGTAAAGGTAATAAGAAATTTTCTTCACAATCTTTTATTACATATGATGGTACATCATCGATATCTATCGAACACTTTGATTTTAGTTTTCTGATTGCCATTCGAATCTCGTCCACTTCTATTAACACTATTTGTAACATTTTTTTTCATACATTTCAACTAATGTTGAATCATCTGTTTCTACTAGTAGTGTTGCTCCGTCTGTTTACACTGAATTAAAGTAAGTTGCAAATGCGTTTACTATATCTTTACCACATGCTAACTCTTTACCCTCATAACACAATACATTATCATTTAATGCCTTGTTTTACTCTTAATAAAATTTCAAAACGTAGATGGGTCATCATGGATTGAATATTCCGCTTCCTTAACGAAGTTTGTGTATGCGACTTGTATATCTATCTTAATCATTTTTCGACGTTTATTAAATTCGCGTTTATGTAAATCTATATTTGATTTTCCGAGTCTTATCGCTTTGCGGTGACGAGCTTTCATTTTAATTTTATTTATAATGTCTAGCGTGAACAACCTAGTATAGTTTCCCGTGCTCTGTTTCTTTTTCGGAATGCATTTGTCAAATATATTATATAAGGTGAAATAAAACTTTTCAACAGCGTCATCAACGTCAGCATAGTCACCCTGTACCTCCCACTCTACCTTTCCCAATTCGTGATATAGTTGATTGTAGTTTGCCTTACTGAAATTATAACCCATTACTTTATTTTGACTATTTATGTTTACCTTATTGTTCTGTTTGATTTTAATTAATAGCGAAGGGTGGTGTTTATCCTCTCTAAGTACGGGAGGTTCATCTCTTTCAACCACTAAATTATCTAAATTTGTTAGTACCAAATCTAGTGTTCTACCTAAACTATTCTGAACATCATTGTATGATTTCAAGTCATATAATGACATGAAGTTATTTAGAAATTTGTACTGCCCCGGGGCGCGCATGAAATCGAAACCCGTACCTTTAATGTCTGGTAAATTAAAATCACCAAGTACAAGAAAGGTGCAGCCTGGTTGACACTTCGATTCAATGCACTGAAATATTTCATCATATTTACAAATGATAGAATTAATCTGAAAATACACAGCACATATATACTTGTTACCCTCCCACCATATATACATTGTTCACCAAAAGACAGTCTACGCCATTATTTAGGTCATCATTATATGTCGAGCACACCTTATATTTATACTTTAGTACTGCAAGCATTACCCCTTCCCCAGTACTCTTGCCGGTTTTTCTGTCACTACGAATTAGTGAATATCTGGCATCAAATAGTTCTGAGTCAAAGAAACCCTCATGCAACCAGGTCTCTGTTATTGCCAAGAAATCGTAGTTCGTTGACAGCACACTACAATTGAAGGATTCAGTTTTGCTCCTAGCCCCCTCACATTTTGATACACATTCAGAAACACTTCGGAATGCACGTTGCTATCTGAAGAAGAATCTGTTTTGTGCTTTGCACCATTGGAGCCTGATGACGTTTTTCTTTATGTAGTACGGATAGTGTAGGTTGGACTTTTGTGTTTCCAGGCAAGACATGAGCAGGGTCAGGGTAATGATCTTGTAACCAAGTTTTTTCGGTGGCGAAATAATGCGGTGGGGAACAGGCTATACTGTGAAGGGTAATTTTGCATGATTGTATATGCACCGTTTAAGTACACCTCATTCTAGACTCAGTTGTAGTTCGGAACCCGCATTAACAGTAGCATTATAAACAACCTCACTTGCACGAAATGTTTCAAGACGAGTTTCAATACGAGACATCGCTTGCACGAAACGTTTTCGAGACGAGATTCGTAATGAGGTATTGCTTGAATGAAATGTTTACAAGAGAAGTTTCGATACAAGACATCACTTGCACGAAATGTTTTCGAGGCGAGACTAAATACGATATATCAGTTGCACGAAATGTTTTCGAGACTGGATTCAATACGAGATATCACTTGCAGGAAATGTTTTCGAGATATGATTCAATACGAGACATCACTTGCACGACATGTTTTGAATAAGGGGTTCGATACAATACATCACTTGCACGAAATGTTTCGAGACGAGATTCGATACGATTTATTGCTTGAATGATATGTTTTCAAGAGAAGATTCGATACAAGACATTACGTGCACGAAATGTTTTCGAGAGACAATTTGAGACGAGATATCGCTTGCACGTTTTCGAGATGGGATTCGATACGAGACATCACTTACACAACATGTTTTCGAAATGAGACACTTCAAGTTTTTGTCTTGTACGCATTATTAAAGGCAAATCATGTGCTATGATTTGAACAAATGGTCGTGACCTGTATTTGCTCGGTTGTGCTGGTACAAAATGACAGGGAGAAGGCTCGTGTGTGTGTGTGTGTGTGTGTGTGTGTGTGTGTGTGTGTATGTTAAGAACAATGTGTTGCACACACCCTCACTCTATAAATATACTGCATTTTTGTTGTAAATTGCACGAAAACTTTTTCCTGGTATAAAATTTTACGCGAACTTATTTTCATACACGGTGCACTATTAGGTACTTTTCGATGTTCTCTGAGTTAATTAATCTCCACTTGTCGGAGACTATATTCTTACATGCTGAAAAGGATCTTTCAACATCACATGGTGTTGTAGGAGCGTATTTCAACAAAGGACTTTTTGAAGGGGGGGAGGATATATTTTCTGGAGCGAAAATTGCTGTTTCCTCGTTGAAAATGATACGCATATTTTCAAAGGTTTCTATCCAAAGTTTCTTTCCAAAATCAAGTGAAACTTCCTGTAAACCTTTAAACCAGCATCATCCCGAACAGCCGCAAAGTATTTTTCTTTACGCTGTTTAGAATATCGAAAGATTTACACAACGTAGCCCTGAAGATTCGTTTCAGTATGTTCTCTTAAAGGAAGCCAAAGCAGCTTGTGATGTATGTAATGGTAAAGACAATTTTTCACAATCCTTAAAAATGGTTTGAGTTTCATGTACTGAAGTCCCGGACTAGGAACGTGTCAATTACAGACTGTACTTTGTTTAAAATATTCGTTGTAAAACACGAATGCCTACAGGTTCAGGAGGTAAAGATGCATCTGACAAATGATGTCTGTAACATTGCACTCGCTGTGGAGATTTGACAAAAAAAAAAAAAAAAAAAAAATCTGCTGGCGATACATTTCCCTAAAAAAAAAAAATGCTTCTCATTTTCTCCGCCACACATTGGAATGGATGAGCAAGACAAGTGAAATGAACTAAGTTTGGGTACAATGCTTTTAAAGCACCTACAGCTTTCAGCATATAAACAATAGCATCGCAGGGGTGGATCCAGGGGGGGGGGCGATCGGGGGGATCGCCCCCCTAGAAGAGGAAACTTTCTTATTTTATATATATAAATAAAACCCATCCCAAAGTTTGGAGCCCTTAAAAGTAGAATTATGACAACCCACCTTGAGCCCCAGAAGTCGGTCCTGGATCCGCCCCTGTAGCATCGGAGTATTAAACTGACACTCTTTTTTCTCTAACTGCATGAGACCAAAGTACTTTCAATCAAATGTTTACCAATCTTGCTATTATTGAATTATTTATACGGTATAGTGTCTGCAAAATAATAGTTTAGAGTGAGCTTCAGCGTCAAATTCAACAACAATTAGGTACATAGCGGCCCGCTAAATCTGTAGTTTCATCTACACCTACCGATGTGTACGAGCACCCTATTTTCCCCCCCAGATGTTCTTCATATTTTCTTAGTAACAAATATCAAGGTATTATTTGCGTGACGTCGATTCATCTAGAATTTTACGTTTACGATATTTTCCAAGGAATGTCCAGTATTCGGCTACCTGAAGCTTATACCAGGGATATCAGCATAAATCCACCATTGCAGAACATATGTCTTCGAAAAATTAGCTCTTTCAAGAGACTTTGTGCTGCACTTTGGTCAGAGGAATTAGCTTTCTACCGGAAGAGGTTTTTTTTTTTTAATTTTTTTTATTTCAGTGTTGAGTGCGCTTCTCCAACATTGCTCCAACTTGTAATTTCATAAGATTTTTAACACGTTGTACATACTACGACTTTACCATCAGTTGTAAATGCTTAATGTACTTCAATAAACGATTTTAATTTCGTAGCTAGTGAAAAGCCGGCCAGTGCCACTTTATTGGATAAACTGTAATTCGGAATGCCAGTCACACCAAGGTCTGCATAAATAATTTATTTCCTACTGTCTGAGTTTCTTGGTTGTATATTTAAATACAAAAATCAATTAAAAAATAAAACAAAATAAATAAATAAAGTAACAACAACGTCCATATCATTGCGAATACCTTCTCATATGCACTGTATTCTAAATGTGTGCCGGTAAGGGGAAAGACTTTTGAATATTTTCAACGCTTCAGTGTACGATAATCTACCAGACATTATCAGATGATTTGAATAAGCTATGGATGGGAAAGCACACTGCACCTGCGGAACTAAAAATAAATATCCATTGAACCGTGACCACATGCATAAACGCGCCCACAATCAGTGAAATCCGAATAAACCGGGTTTCAATCAGTTCTCCTTTGTTTTGTCTTCTATCTACGCTCTGCACTATCCGGCTGCCCACCAATTGCGTTTCTTTGATAGTACATTTCTTTCTTGCCGCTCAAATGACAATTGCAGATGACTGTAAATTAATCAGCAATCTTTCAATTTCATTTATAGTCGACTTTTCACATTTTTTTAAAGTCACGCTTTTCACATTTCTGCCCCTATCAGAGTTTGACAGAAGCAGAATACGGTTCGCCTTCTTTGGTTTACTGTTACTTATTCCACGGGTACTATATAGCTATTCTATCCCATCTTGCAAGGATATAAAAATGTCATTTCTACAGCTTCACGCAAAGATATATGGTTACGGATATCCTATTGTGTTCTATGAGATCAGTGGTTCTATTCACTTGGATTCTCAGAATTCTGCTCAATAGTTGTAATATCATTAGGACAAATCCTCTCCTTCAGCAGAAGCGGTGAAAAGACATATATATATATATTTTTTTTTCATGAAATTAATCTTTATATAATATTGCCAGAAACACCATCAATTTGAAAGAAGAACCTGAGCAACTAGTTTCTTTTTTCGTTTGTTACACAAATTTTACAGAAACATGCTGTAAATATTAATTTTTTTTTTAAATCGCGATAAATAAAATATGTAAAATCATAAGAATATATTTAACATTGTGTGAAATATGTCAAATCAAAATTTGTGAAATATGAAAAATCTAATTTTGTGAACTATGTCAAATCAAAATTTTGTGAAATATGCAAAATCAAATTTTTGAACATTTTATTAATCCGCAATACATTTTTATGAATAGTTCGTAAAAATATTGCTTTTCTTTGGATACTTAGTTGTGCTCTCGTAGGGAGTGAATCACATGCGTCAGAAGAGTTCGGGCTTAACAGTTAGCATATCTATGATCTTTTTTGTCTAGTTTTTCGTTTTCGCATCTAATGAAAATGAGTACAGCAAATTACTTGCTTTGTTTTTTGCGCTTCCACTTGCTTTGTCTTGTTTCGGCTTTGCAGCAAATTTACATTAACGACGCCGTTTGGTAAAGATACTGTAGTATATGAGAGATGGCGTGAAACGGTGTAATCGATTTTTATTCTGTTTTGATTACCTTTCCCCTTCTGCTTGAATTCTGGCACCGCTAGTGATGTGGATCGTTAGATATCGTTGAGTTGAATGAGTTCAGGGGCTGGAGGGTAAACTTTCATGTGTAATTTTCGAGAAAATGGAAAAAAGAATGTGTCGTAAGAAACTTAGTAGTCAATAATAATTTGTGTGTCTTTTTTATTTTGTAGGAACAGGTTGTTTTTCTATTGATACACTGAATACGTAAAAAGAAAATTTGATTTAATTCGATTTCATTCTATTTCATTTGATTTAGTTTATTTTCACTTTATTTGATTGCATTTCGTTTGATTTCATTTCACTTGATTTTGTTTGACTTAACTTCATTTGATTTCATTTCATTTTACTTGATTTAATTTAACCAAATTTCAGTTAATTTCACTTTCTTTGATTTCATTACATTTTATTAGATTTTATTCGTTTGATTTCATTAATTTTATTTCGATTGATTTCATTTCATTTTATTTCATTTCATTTGATTTCATTTAATTTGATTTCCCTTCATTAAATTCATTTCATTTGATTTCGTTTTGAGTTCAGCGTCCCGTACAAAAGCGAGGCTATATGGGACGTGGACCTATAGCTTAACGTGAGATATGAACCACATGAGTTCCCGCCGGGCCTTCCACGTGAAAGGCGCATACGCTAACCGCATAAGGAGCTCTGTAATAAGAAATAAACTATATATAGCCCTATCTGTGGCTTGAGTCTAAAAGGGCCAGTGTCACTTTTTGGCGAAAATAGATTTTCAGCAATTTGAATATCTCTAAATGTGTATTTTGTTGTGTAATGAGAGCAAGTGTCAACATGGAATATAGTTTTAGAATAATTTTCTAAATGATGTTATTGATCCTTGCTGAGGATGAAGTATTTCTCTGTTTAAAAAGACCAAGGTATAGATTGGCCTATTTTCAATCTACTAAAAATAATGTGTAATAGGGCCAAAGTGAGCATTGACCTTTTTTGATCCAATATTGTTAATATTTTGACGTGACCAAAGTGAGAATTGGCATTTTTTTGAGCTAGTGTTTCGGAAACTGCTAAGACCAATGTTTAAACTTTCTACTTATTTGTTTGACTTGAAAGTCGGAGTTTTTCGTGACACCTATAGGAAAATAAGGTAATAATGCTGTGCTTTTGTGTCTGTGACTCTAAATTTGACATCAATCCGGTTCATAGTGACCAATCATGGTTAAAAGGGCATATTTTGTTAACAGTGCATAGGGTTGCCAATTCAGCCACTTTATGACTAGATGTAGCTATATTGAGAACCTGGCTAGCCACAAATTTTCATAAAAAGCCACTAGTAGCTTTGCTAGCCATATGCTATTTGCTTTTTCAGCCATTTCTAACCATTTTCTGAGTTC
This sequence comes from Thermobia domestica, assembly GCF_964235325.1. Lineage (NCBI taxonomy): Eukaryota > Metazoa > Arthropoda > Insecta > Zygentoma > Lepismatidae > Thermobia > Thermobia domestica. The sequence goes on from NC_137458.1 coordinate 312,801,963, forward strand.
AACCACATTTTGTTATAGGCCGTTTATCGTTAACAAGTGTCTAGCGTTGTTTTGGGATTTGTTTCACCTCCTAAACTTTATTCCTGCAATACTATAAAAGAGAAGAAAAACAACGATCAGTTTAAATATCCGGACCTTAAAGGTAGAGAGTAAGTCATTTTTATTAAATTTTCAGGAGAGACAGAAAAGAGTGACTTACTTCTTTTTTCCTTTAAGTGCCTTCGGACTTACATCCAATTTTATTGTTGCTATTTGATAAAGTATTCATAATACAACTGATTGTTGTTTTTCTTCTCTTTCATAGCGTTGCAGGAATAAAGTTTAGGAGGTGTAATTACAACCAAGTCCTCGCAATAAGAAAACACATGTTAAAATTTCACTTATATGCTTAATGTTTCACTTCAAGGAGAAGATTAGCTACGTAAATTTCATGATAATTGCGTAATGTGCTATGCTCAAAGCATAATTTGTAAGCAAGCTCAAAGTTTAAACTTTCAGTAAAGGGCTAATATATCATTGTATCTGTTAAAAATTTAGTAGAATTTCAAGATCAAAAGGGACAATGTCAAGAGATATCTCGAAGATAAGCTGAGATACATTCATGAAAATGCAAGTATCCGATTGCATAGAATAAACATATCTTTCATTGGTGAAAGTATGAATTTTCTATTTGCAAGTATGTTTGAAATACCTTCAAACAAACAAACAAAAAAAAAAAAAAAAAAAAAAAAAAAAAAAAACTGTAAGAAACTTCAAATGCGTGTTGCTCAAAATAGTACTTTTTTGACATTTGCCCTTTTAAACCCAAGCCATATACTGTACAGGGTGGACAATTTATCTGGAACATCCGTGATAACGGAGAAACCAAAATTGGGAGAAAACCGAAACTTTGCATGAAGCAACTATAAGAAGGGGGACATCCTTTCACTTATTAAACAACACTACTCAATGAACAGTGTTGCCATCCCAGTATATAGTTATGGTTTTTCAAATGGCACTACGTCAGTTTATAACATATTTCAATTTAACATGTTAAACAAAAACTTAAAATACCAAATTTATTATTCAGTGCTGCAAACTAAGGATGCTATAGTATCACAAAAATAAAAAATTTGGAAGCCTCTATCGCACATACAGCACAACAGAGATGAACAAGACAATTCACATCGGAAGTGCCTTAGCATTTGATATTATTTTCATGGTATGACTTGTTTTGATTGAATACTAACGAAGTTACATGGGCTTGAAAATTTGATTTTTTTTTGAAGGGCTTTATTTCCAAAACATGCTCAGGTAAATTTTAAATCTAATTACTTGTGTGTTTCGTAATTGGCAAAAAAAATCATTTTGGAGTTTACAGCACTTCGATATCTTAAACCGTTCCGGAGGTATGGTAAACATTGTTAAAGTTCGCAACACTGCTGTAAATGGCGTATTTCTGGACAATATCCGGATCTTAAAGGCAGAGGGGAGTAAGTCATTTTTTCTGAAGATGAGTTATTGCCAGATTTGAAACGCGTGTTCTGACATCTCTTATTCTTAGATAGCTTGTAGTTGTATTATGAATACTTTATCAAATAGCAACAATAAAATTGTATATGAGTCCAAAGGCACTTAAAGGCAAAAAGAAGTAAGTCACTCTTTTCTGTCTCTCCTGAAAATTTAATAGAAATGACTTACTCCCCTCTGCCTTTAAGGTCCGGATATGATTGTTGTTTTTCTTCTCTTTTATAGCATTGCAGAATTAAAGTTTAGAAGGTGTAATCACAACAATTCCTCGCAATTACATGATTTAAACAGTCTTGCGAATTTCAACAATGTTTGTCATATTTCTGGAACGGTTTGAGATATCGAAGTGCTATAAACGGCAAAATAATTTACACATCCATTGCAAACCTCACAAGTAACTAGATATGATACTTATATAAGAATTTTGTTCGAAATAAAGCCTTTCGAAAAAAAAAATCAAATTTTCGAACCCTTCTAACTTTATTGCTATTCATTGAAAACAAATCATATCATGACCATAGTATCCAACGCTAAGGTGCTTCCAATGTGCATTGTCTTGTCTGCTGTATGTGTGATAGAGGCTTCCAAACTTTGGATGTTTGTGATATTAGAACATCCTTAGTTTGCAACACTGACTAATAAATATCATATTTTTAAGTTTTCGTTTAAATGTTAATTTGAAATATGTAATAATCTGACGTAGTGTCATTTAAAAAATATAACTTTATATTAGGATGGCAACACTATCCACTGAATGGCGGTAGTGTTTAATACGTAAAACAAGTCCCCCTCCTTATAGTTACTTCATACAAAGTTTCGCTTTTCTCTCTGTTCTGATTTCTCCGTTATCACGGATGTTCCAGATAAATTGTCCACCCTGTAGATATATATATATATATATATATATATATATATATATATATATATAGGATGTTTCAAAGCAACACCGACAACGTTTAGGATTTTGAAACATGGATTTTTGGATAGGGAACATGTTAGTTCCTAAGTGCAGTCTTGACTAGACTTCGGTAGATCCTATAGTTTTGAAGCTATGGACCTTTAAAGTTCAATTTTTCATGATTTCGGCAGCCTATAACTCCGAAAGGAAGCATTTGTGCACCCAAGTTGGTCTATACTTTTTGTCTTATCTAGGTGTCAGGAATCACCTCCCAAAAGTTGTTGGTGTTATATATAAGTAAACGTTTTATCATGATAATTTCAAAGTTTGTTTTCATTGTTTACAGGAATTGCATAATGTAGACAGATCCTTAATACACCTTTTGATGCACTGAAACATCAGCAAAGTTGCCAATTCAGTGTGTTAATTTATGAAAACTATGATTTCCCTACTTACCCCTTACAGAGACCCCATCCGATTAGATATCGGTGGAAATGAAAAATTCTTTTTTCTGCTTCATAGTTTCCAAGCTACTCCAACTAAACAAACTGAAAGTTAACGACAGAACATCCATACGGATGAGTTGTGAGTCAATTTACATGTTTTGCAAAACAAAACAAAAAAATTGATTTACACCTTCGGTTACATCTGGCAACACTGTGTGGTTCCTAGTGTACTTCAATCGTTGCTTCCTAGTTTAAAAATAAATGCATGAACAAGGATTCATTTTGGTATAACCATTATTCGTGTATCTCTCCAGGTTCAAAAGTTCTACTATCCCAAGCCCCGGGTTGCATTGTATATTGGACACCCTATATATATATATATATATATATATATATATATATATATATATAATGATGTTTGTGTTCTCCTAACGTAATATTATTTGCATTATAGTGAAACACCCACTTCTACGTTCTATGTATTGTTTTACGCTCTTCTAAACTTTTACTCGCATTCTGTACTTTCGACTTTGCAACGACTAATTTTCATCTCCGTGTTGAGAACATTGACTTGTAGGTTTCCAGTAAATTTGTCATTGAGAGACCCGAATGAGCAGAAGATGAAAGGGAGGCATTGATGGGCCAGCCACAGGGCAGACATACGTTTGATGAGCGACCGAATGAGATAGAGGCATCTCGTATCACAAGTCAACTGCATATGTAGCCTCGCCTTTCAGATTGCTTCCAGGAAACATTTTTTTTATTTCGTCTGAGCCACGTACAGAATGATCTCTGGCTAATTTGATTGGTTGAAATCACAGGAAACACACAGTAAGTGATTTAGTCGAATTTCTGGATTATTTCATTATCAGTGCGTTCAGGCTTCAGTAACAGTTATTGATTCTGCGAAACATGATGTCTTGACTGTTTGCAGTGTTTGATGGAATGCCTTCCATGAAATGCTAGTCTTGAATCGGATTTAAAATTAAAAATATTTCTTTATATAAAGGAAGTAGCCGAGGCTAATTGACCGATCAACGCATGGGTCATACTACTTAAGTTAGAAACATGGTATTTAGATTTTTTTTTAGTTTAACGTACCTCTCTTATACCTTTTAGGCTAAAGAAGATGGCTGATTGACTGAAAATGAATAAATGAAAAATTAAATTTTTGTGCTGTACCGCCGGAATCGAACCAGGGACCACGCAGACTAAAGACACACGCGTTAGATTTTTTTAAAATAAGTTAACTGATTAACCGAACATTCCATAATGATTTTATTTCCCTAATTACCACAATTTTATTTAATTTCACTTTTTTTTTTCTATATTTTCTACTTGGGGTCGCAGTGGTTTAGAGGTAGAGCCTTCACCTCTAATGCATGCTGTCCTTGGTTCGATCTCATCTAACGCCAAGTGAACTTCGTAGTGCACAAACACCGTGTGCAGGTTTTTTTCAGAGTTCTCCCGTTTCCTCCCACTTTCTTTATTCCACCATTTCCTTTATTTGTGACCACCACCGTCTCCTTTAGCCTAGCCGGCATAAGCGAGGGCCGTAAAACTTAAAAATTTCATTTTATTAACATTTTCAACTTAACAAACTAGAGACACGAGCACACAAATATCCAGGACAGTTAAAATTCTACCTATGCTCTCCCCACACGGAATCGATCCCGGGTCCACATACCAAAGGCATACGTGCTAGCCATTAGACCAGCGGAAAGGACTTTGAACTTTGGATACTATATATAAATTTGTAACGTAAGGTCTCAATAAGGAAGGATTTTTGGAAATTTGACATGGAAAGGGGTGATATAAGGATTCGAATTATTATAATAAAGTGTTTATATCTCGAAATTCTTTAAAGTTAGAGATATCACATAGTTGAATACGTGTTTTAGTGTTTTCTCATACTTGACCTACATCGAAAGAAAAGTATGTGGATGTGCTTCGCATTTCGTGGCACGAGCTATTGAATTTCGTGACAGATTTCAATCAACTAACGAACTCATAAAACTATGGATTCGCCACTAATATCAATCGCTTTCGATTATTTTTATGTCATAATTCTCCTCCCCAAGAGGTGATAGTAGCCACTGAAGTTGAGCTTAAAGGGTATCGGAACTATCACACACCAATTTAGGGACTCCGAAAAGTATATATTCGACACTAATATTGGTAGTTTTCCATTATCTTTTACATGTCACCATTCCCTGTCTCAGGCGTGCCAATGGAAGCTGAACTTAAACTTAAATGGAATCGAAAGTGTCACTATTCATGTCAGCGACCCTGAAAACTATCAATTTAATACTACTCTAGTAGCAGAGAGAACTTGCAAAACGCTTGCTGTAAACTTGAATTGCAAGGCGGTCAAACTTGCTTCCAGCTTGATTGGAAAACGCGCAAGCATGCCGCAAGCTGGATTCCAGTAACGAAGTTACATGGAAGCAACCTTGCATTCAGTGTTCCATTCAAGCTTGACGCAAGCGTTTTGCAAGCCTAGTCAAGTCAATAGCCAATGAACGGCCAGTGATGATATGACGCTCTGCGAAGGGTATAACGCGTCGCTTGCAAGTACAGCAAAAGGCAGATTGTATGAAAGCATGCGTTTCAAGTGCAAGCGAAGAAAGTCAAAAGCCAAGCACGCGCCAACTGGCCGTAAGCTTTCTTGATACTAAGGTACTAATATCGGTCGTTTTCAATCACTTTTACATGTTACCATTTCCACTCCTCCTAGGGGTGCCATGGGAGTCTTACACCCATGTTATAGTTTTCCAGAGCGTAAGTAATCTGTGCACCAAGTTTGGTTAAAATTGCTTCAGGCGTTCCAGGATTAGCTGGAAAATTCGCACATACATATATATACACTTTTATGAATGACCAGCTCGGAGAAACATAATCGTACCTTATTTTTTCTAACTTCGAGTAAACTAGTAAACAAGGTTCAACATTCCAGTACATTTCAATAGGGTCAGGTGGCATTGCGAGAGAGAAAAAAAGTTTTGCCATAACTCCTGTATTATTAATTAACGGAAGACAAAAAAAAAAAAAAAATAATAATAATAATCTGAATGTCATATTTCAAAAAGACTTTTACATTAAAAATGAACGCACTGTATCATAATAGCACTGCACTTTACTAGAACATACTTATTACTCAGGTCTAGATGATCATACGAACATGTGATGGTTATAGTAGGGCAATCGAGAGCAATTATCAGGACAATCGGAAATAACATATTTGTTGACTGTGATGGAAATTTTTTTCTTGCGAGTATTTGTTCAAAGTCAGTATTACGACAGTCCAGAAAGTGGTAGAAACCTTAGCTGCATGCGGTTTTTGCATTTTTTTAAAAAAATGATCTGCTTCAGTAAAAATTTATTTTACGTTTTTTTTTTTTTTTTTTGCCACGTTTCTCATTTTAAAAGGTGATAAACACGCAAAGCTCTAAGGAATAGGGTAAATGTTATTGACAACACATAAATTAATTGTTTAGATTATGGTATTATTTATCTGAATAATAATCCACTTTTGATCTTTTATAATAACAACAAAAAATAGTACGTAAACAGAAGAGCAGTGCATTTCAATGATCATAACAGCTGTTTTACAATAGCCCCAGGAACTGTCTTATAATAGTCCCATGTCTTTGACAGCACCTCGTCCCCCATAGGTTGCTTCTCTTTCTCCTTAATGTATACTACATTACTGCTAATATTTTGAATTTTGGATTTCCATGTATAGTTCAAGGGTTATAATAAACATTTCCTGATAGAAAACACTTCTTTTTGGCCACAAAATGGAGGGTTTTGGGACTGCTGAAGAATGTTTTTCCTACACGGGTATAATAGACCACTCAAAGGTCTAATATTTAGTACTTTTTACAAGTCTCTAGTATCCATCGTTTTAATTCTGTGCAAGTGTCTCATGATAGTCCCTCTCTTTAGGAAGTTTCACAATAGCCCCAACCTGACCCTTCAATGACACATAGCAAACAAGCTCCCCCTGTCATGTGCAGGTGCATTTTAGAAATTACATGATCTGCATTCTGCTCTATAGTTCTATCCCAACCCTTTCTACCCAATTAATCAATTTCACTGTGAGTGGGTGGCGCTTTGCCAGTTCGCCAGAGCCGCTCACATATAAACAGGGCGATAGCCAGCCCAAAAATGTAGCGGAGGCCGGTAGAAGTTAGGGAGGGCAGATCCAACCATATTATAGTTCATCACCATATTACAGTTCATTTACAAGCCTACTGTGAAAATTTTAGTGGGGCTTGCAAAAATTTAGGGGAAGGGCGGCCTCCCTAGACCCCCTTGGATACGGGCCTCTATATAAACATTATCTTATTTTGTGTGTGTGTGTTGTCAATTTCTAATTGACTAATTGGTTAATATTGAAGTTAAAATTTCTTATTCAGGCCCAAGGCTATACGCTTAAAACATACCGTACTTCATCATCATCATCATCATCATCAACATCATAGGTATTCTGCCATTATTGGCAGGTCACTTGCCATCCTCCACAGTCTTCCGTTAAACTCTTCGTCTTCCACGTACTATTTTTATGTTTTGATTCGTCCATTAACTGTAGTATACTTCGTCCCCTCCCTATCTTTCCTGTCACCATACGCTCTAACACGTCCCTTATGATAGTGTTTCTTCTTAGAAAATGTCCCAACCAGTTTATCTTCCCCTTCTTAATAATGTCTAAAAATCATTCTTTTCTTCAACACCATTTCTGACATCGTCTCGTTCGTTTCGTTCCAATCACCATGGCTTCTGTCTTTCTAACATTTATTTTCATCCCATATTCTTCACAGCGTTTCCTCAAGTTTTCTAACATATTGATTTTCTCTTCAGATTCCGCAACAAGCGACTTATCATCTGGAAACGGTATACACAGTGCCGTCGAAATCCGTTTCTGAGAAAACCGAAAACTGGTTTTTGAAAAAAAAAGTGAAATTTCATAAAACCGAAATGTTGGTTTTGAAAACCACATTTGTGGTTTCGGTTTTGAAAAGCGCTTTTCCGGTTTTCGGTTTTGAAAACCACTTTTGCGGTTTTCGGTTTTCAAAAAAAACAGGTTTTCTCAAAAACCGAAAACCACAAATGTCACAAAAATTCGACAGCACCTAATCATTCTACGTCCTACTGAAATGCCGTATAGAATCCAAATTACTACTTGATTGTTACTCTGAGGCTTAGTATCTTTACCAAAGCTAGAACCAGGAACAAGCGCTGAGAATGATGATGTGATAGCGATTTGATCACCGAAGGATACAGCTTCCAAGTGTAAAAATAACTAATAGTGGGCCAAAGATGGTAGTTAAGATCTCTCAATAACTTCTAGTTACGAGTCCTTCATTAAAGATTTCCTTCCCTGTATAAGAATATCGTTTTTTAAACAATGTTAATAACGAACTTGGAAAGTTCGTTACTGAATTCTGTGTCTGTGTGTTTGTTTGTTTGATATTTACGATTTTTCTTTTTTAATTTTGAGTTCTCCATTCTTTAGAGCATCAAAAGCTATTTCAGAAAGTAATGAAACTTTTCGCGTCACTCTAACCGTTCCCGAGATATTGGCCAAAAAAATCCGATTTTGGGAGATTTAAAGAGCAATATCTCTTGAACCATAAGTCAAAGATAGAGATACGATTTTGTGGTAAATAAGAATTCTTAATTTCGTTATAAAAATATGCGTAAAGCGGGATAAAATCGGTGAATAAATTTTCAATGTAAGAACACTATTTTCACTGGCAATTACAATTAGTTACCTTTTATTTCACGTTAATTTCCACTCATCAATCATCATGACATGAGCTCATGCATTACTACACGTATATTAAACAACATTTGAGGTTTTTTTTTAAATAAAACTAAGCATCCTCATTGAATAAAATTATAATTTAAAACAACATGCACACAGAGAACAATAATAGAAAAAATAACTTGAGTGTTCACAGTTTACTTATGCAAATTACACGTAAGCATTGTTTCAAAGTTTTCTGGTGTTATGTTTGTTCTTTTCTCGGTAACAGAAAACAAAATTTCTTTTTGTGATTTACACTTTCATTCTGCTTCACACACGAATCACGTCGCTTCCAGTCTAGTCTAATATTAAAAATTTAACACCTATTTTTCGGCATGCATCAAAAACGTAGTAACTACCATCTTTAAATTCTTACGCTCTATCGAAACATGTTGTGATTTTAGGCATTGTACCGGTTGATTTGCCATTCAGAAGTACACAAGACAAATCTGGGACCACACTCATTGTAGCCAAGAAAACAAACTGAGGGGAGGCCTGGTGCCAGACATCCGGCAGTTTCATATTTCATTGTGGTAGACAAATGACGAACTAGTAACGATTAGGGATGGCCACAAAGTTTCGGCTCCTGCGGTACCGGTTCTTGGAGATCAGATTTTCAGAACCGGTTCCGGAACCAGTTCCAGATCTGGATTTGAAAACCCTGTTCCAGAACCGGTTCCACACCTGGATATGAAAATCCGGTTCCAGAGCCGGATCTTAGGGACCGGTTGCACACCTGGATCCAAAAACCCGGTTCCAGAACCACATCTTAGGAACCGGTTCCAGACTTGGACCCGAAAACCCGGTTCTAGAACCGGATCTTAGAAACCGGTTCCACACCTGGATCTGAAAACCCGGTTCCAGAACCAGATATGAGGAACCGGTTCCAGACCTGGATCCGAAAACCCGGTTCCTAAAGCGGATCTTAAGGACGGGTTCTAGACCTGGATCCGAAAACCCGGTTCCAGGTCCGGATCTTGAGAACCGGTTCTAGACCTTGATCCGAAAAACCGGTTCCTGGAACCGGATCTTTTATAACCGGATCCGTTCAGAGCCGAAAACCGGTTCCGCCAGGAACCGGCTCTGGCCATCTCTAAGTAACGTTTACTCACGGTCAAGTGTGCAGAAGGGTGAAATAATGGTAGTGAATAAATCGTAAAAGCGTCGAAAATTTGTCACTTTCGCGTAAATTTCTTGGAATATCGAGACTTGTTGCAAATTTCGCTAATTTGATAGAATTTCGCGTCTAATCGCGAGCGTTATATGGCCCAACAAATAGAAAAAAAATACATATTTTAGGTACACAACATTTTCATACAAAACTGATACATTTTGCGTTTTCACGTGTCACCAAAACATCGTGTCTCTAGTCATAGGGAGATGATATTTTGGGAATTTTTAAATTTTGAACATGTGTCTTCGTAAAAAAACATTACGTAGAAAGTTTTAACAGAACTTTTAAACAAAACATGTGGGGAAAATTTAGTACTCATGGAAATTATAAATTAATAGATATATTACAAGAATTGTTTAATAAGTATAATAATAAAATAATAGAACAATTGGAATAAAGCCTGTAGAAGTTAATAAGAAAAATTAAATCTTTTTAAATTCGTTCTGAAAATGCTTTTGGAGCGTTCTCAACTGGTTATTGAATTTTGCATTTGCTTTGAGAGGATATATTAAAAGAAACAGAAACACTTGTAAAAGCAAAGCATTTTAGAAGGCATCAATTTCAAAAGTAGCACTAATACTATTATACGTATTTCAAAGACTATTTTTGAAACATTGAATAAAAGTAAACTCATTGTTACATTTCTTTTATACTTTTGTAAAGTCGATTATAAATCTCCTTCACTGAGAAAATTGTTCATTCAATTTTAATAGCGTAAAACGAAAATTTTAGACTCTTATAATGAGAAAGTTGAAACAATTATTCACGGCAAACATCACTTGCAGAATGCGTAAGAAACTTTGTGTTATTCCACTTGGTTTCATGCATTCTCTCTCTAGATATAATCTTTTGTACTGTTTCTTCAAGGAATGAATGGTTCTTGAAGTCCAGGATACAAACATTGATTTTTCTGTCCCTTTCAGTGATGTAGGCATTGCGTGCTCTTAGGAATTCAGCTGGAAGAATAATCGCACTACAAAGTGGAATACTATGCTCAAATGTTACGTTCAAAATAAGAAAAAAAAAAGTATTTTCTTTGCTCTGTGTAAAAGTTCTCTGGGGACGTATTACAGTACATTTTGCAACGTTTCTACCGTTTAAATTTATCCTTAACGGCAAATTCAAGAAAACTAGCTCCATCTGACTACATCCTGATAGTACAAGCTATTGATTTTCCTAGAAGTTGTGCCTAACCAATGAAGAAATACACACAGTAGCTTTTTTCCCCAAAGAGATCATGATCGCCTCTTTCTTAGTTTAACTTTGGCTTTCTTTATGAGATTTGATATTTCTGGTTTCGTTTTTTGTTCTTATGCAACATTCACTTGCGAAGGACGGACCCTACTATTAAAGTGAAATCCAAATTACAATTGGGGTTTGAATTTTGACTTCATCTAACAACTGACTGCTTAAAAATATTGATAAGGGGCGCGGTTGCTCAGTGGTGAAGCGCTTACTTCTGGTTTATGGGTTCCCTGGTCAAGCAAGTTTGTGGTGGACAGCATCGTGTTCGCAGGTTTTCTCAGGGTACTCCCGTTTCCTTCCACATTCTTACTCCACCAATTATTCAGTCATCTTTTACTTGCTTTAACCTTTGTCTCCCTTCACCAAACGGGCATAATCGTAGGACGTTAAACTTAAGGATTTTGGATCTCTTGCAGTTGACTGGTGCACAGAACATCATGTGAGTTGAGTTGATTTGATTTTGAGTTTAACATTCCTTTCAGCAGCGAGTCTATATGAGATAGAACCTACTCATTAACGTTTAATCCGAACCACATGACCTCCCACCGGGAATCGAACCCTGATCTCCCACGCCAAAGGCGCGTACGCTAACCGCTTAGCCACGAAGGAGCTCAGAATATCATGTGAGATCAACCTTAACAGAATAGGTCATTCTCCACCACACCATCTTGCCTACATGAAAGGACTGGTTTTGGCTGGATTTCTTTTGAAACAGCGTCGCCTGCACGTGACGCACACATGGTATTAAGCGACAACGTTTCTGAACAGGGGAGTCATTTAGAGAGGGCGGGAGAGGGCAATTGTCCCCCTCCCAAGAGTTTGAGGAATACATATACTTTAGTCGATTGTAATACTAATATACTAGTACAAAACGTTAAAGTTCTCCGTCGGTGGTGCTCTTTCCCCACCCCCCCCCAAGCAAAGTCTGAAATGACGCCCCTGTTTCTGAACTATAAGTGTGAGAGGTACTGTTGTTTCCACTTGAACTCTCACCTCTGGTGCGAGGTGCTGTTGATTCGATTCCAGGCTATGTGGACAATATTGTAAAATTTCTTGGGTAGAGCAATAACATGTACTCGGGATTTGGACTTTTCCCTTCACCTTTTTATTTATTTTATTTATTTATTTATTTATTTATTTATTTATGGCTTCTTTTACGTGGCGAAGTTAAGGCTCTGCAGCCTTCTCCGAGCACTTAACCACGTGCATACATTAGATATATTTAAAAAATACCAATATATAGAAAATATTAACAATTACAAAAGAAGAGTACTGAACCACATAAAAAAACGAATATACTACTTAAGTAAAAAATAGTTAAGCACTTCAAAAACAAAAATTGAAAAATAATATACAATAGAGGAAACAAAAATAACATGGAAAAAACTAAAATTGCATATTGCATATAGCGGTACTAGAAGTATGAACATATAAGATGTACAAATTAACATAGGTTACCTATTGGTTGTGTGTTCATATGTGGGTTATTAATAATCTGGTAAAACGAAGATGCCTCATGTGCTACCAGTATCCTTATCTTTACTTAAGAGAAGGGAATTTACAGATTTTTTAAATTTGGCAACTGTGGAAACGCTGTGTATTAATTGAGGTAAACTGTTCCAGAGGCGTGTAGTACTTACTGTGAAGGATTTTGAGCATGAATCAGAATTGTGATTGGGTATGGAGAGTAAGAAATTATCTTGTGATCTTGTGCTTCTAGTATGAAAGTCTGATAAATATAAAAATCCACAGGCTAGATACGATGGTTCTGACGTAGTAAGTATTTTGTACAATAGGGTAAGATTATGTAAATTTCTTCTTCCAACTAACGTCAGCCATGACAGTTTTTTTATAAAAAGATGTGAGATGTTCCCTGTAAGTTATATTGAAAATGAGTCTAATGCAGGCATTTTGTACTCTTTGCAAGCGTTTTGATTGATTTTCTGTTAGATCAGAATATACTGAGTCGCAATAGTCAAGATGTGGGAACACCAGTACCTTGACAAGTTTGATCTTCAAAGATATTGGTAAAAAAATTCTTAGTCGATTTAACGTATGTATGGCACCAAATGCTCTCTTACAAACTCCATTTATTTGATCTGACCAGAAGAGATTTTGATTTATTATGACTTCCAAATCTTTGACACTTGTAGAGAATGGAATAACAGTATTGGACAATTTTATATTTGGGAGCTGATGGATATTAATAGAAGAAAGAATTCTTGGGGAGCCAATTAAGATGCACTGCGATTTTGTTGCATTTAATTTTAACCCATGAGCCGTAGACCAATCGCTGATTTTGTTTAACTCAGTGTTTATTTCCTCAATCGCATTATTAATATCTTGTTGGGGAAAAGAAGCATATAACTGAAAATCATCAGCGTAAATATGGTATTTACAATATGTGAGAATTTTAGGGAGATCATTAATGTAAAGGGTAAAGAGAAGAGGACCGAGTACGCTACCCTGCGGCACTCCACTGTTGATACAATGCCATGTCGATATGTGATCCTGATTGATCACTACTCTTTGTTTACGTTCGTGAAGGTAAGAATGAAACCACTTAACCACTGATTCAGAAAAATTAAACAATAATTATAATTTCTGAAGTAGTATGTCAAAATCAATTGTTTGAAATGCCTTACTATAGTCAAGAAGAGTAAGGAGCGTCAGTTTTCTGTTATCAATAGCCCATCTTATATCCTCCGTTACGTTTACTAGTGCAGTGCATGTGCTATGATTTCTTCGAAAACCAGATTGAAATGTATCCAATAAATTATGTGTTGTTAAGTATTCCCGAATTTGATCATTTGCAATATATTCAAAAACTTTTGAAAGCACGGGAAGGACACTGATAGGACGATAGTCTCCAATATTATCAGCGTTGTTCTTTTTTGGAAGTGGGCGGACCTTAGCGAGTTTCCATACTGTGGGAAAAGTACCTGTGGAAAGAGAGTAATTAAATATGTCAGTGATAGGATTAAGTACATGCGGTAGGATTTTCCTGATCATGGTTATGGAAACATCATCTGTACCAGTAGCTTTAGATTTAATTCTTCGGATCGCTTTTAGTACATGTGCAGGCTGTACGTGAGAAAACGAGAACAGAGAGTTAATTTCGGAAGCTACAATATTATTCATTGTTTGCAGTTTCATGGAGGTTGGTATCATATGGCTTTGACAGAAAAAAAGTGTTCAATTCATCTGGCGTATAGTTAACTGCGTTCTTGACTATGTTTCTTCCAATACCTAATACTTTTAGCCGTTTCCAAAGAACTGCTCCATTATTTTCGAATTCAAGTATTTCATAGGCAAAGCGCCGTTTTGCCTTCCTTACTTCTTGAGTGCAACGGTTTCTTAATATCCTATAGTTTTCGAATTTTGTATTGGAATTTGTTGTGCTATCACTGGAAGGATCACTATTTTTAACATGTCTCCTGTATGCTCTATAAGCTTTATCTCTCCGCGCCATTAACGAACGTAATTCATCGGTTAACCATGGTGATGGGGGTCGCGAAACGCGTTTCTTAACTACAGGGGCGTGTCTATCATACAAATTTATTATTAAAGAATTTAGAGTATTTACCTGCTCGTCAACTGTAGGGAGGCAGTTTATTGAGTGCCACGGCAAGTAGGCAACGTCGATGTTCAGGTCTACTTCATTCATGTACCTAAAGTCTCTGTATGATGTGAATTTAGCTTTATATTGCGGAACTCGAAGTTTGTAGGATATATATAGCATATCATGGTACGAGATGCCCGGTGTGTGGATTTGACCGTGGCTCATTACATGTTCTTCCAATTATTATAAAAAGTTTATGTACACAACTTATTATAGGAAATTCCACTAATGTTTAGGTAAGATTAGATAGGAGCCCGGTGACCAAGCGTCGTGGGCTTTGAGGTGAGGTACTCTCGGTGACCAAGCGTCGTGAGAGAGGTGTAGATTAGGTTTCTCTCTCTCGGTAACCGTGCGTCGTGATAAAGAGAAAAGGTACCCGGTGACCAAGCGTCGTGGGTATAAGGATAGGTACCTCTCGGTGACCAAGCGTCGTGAGAGGGGTTTTAGGTGTTTCGATCAATCCGGGAAGATTGATGTTGGTCGAGGTGTGCAGGTCCTTTTTATCCTGTCTTGTCGGCTTCCTTCGCTGATTCTCGTCCTTCTGACTGTTGGCGATGGTGAGGTACTCTCGCGATGGTGATCGACTCCTCTTCGGGACCGTCGTCTGTTTGTTTTTTATTTATTACTAACACATGTAGTTCACACGTGGTTATTGCCTGGTACGGCAACGTGGGGATCCTTACAATATTATAATGAATACTATTCTTTCCGAAAATTTTCTTGGGTTTCCAAAATTTTATTATGAGTCCGTCTCCTTAGTCTAAAGAGCATACAGGAGAACGTTAAACTTCAGATTTATTTCATTATTCTGAACCACAAAAAGCATAAATTCTGTTTAGCGTCACGTTTACGAAGTCTGTCTAAAAAACAATCGAAATGGTGACACTGACAATTTATTTCTATGCCAAACTTCAAACTACATGATGTTTATTAAAAAAAAAAAAGACCTCTACACTCTAATACACTTCTCCATCCGTCTTTGCCCCACACCCTTATGAACTTCTGGAAGAATTCTACTGGGATGTTCGGAAGCTCTGTCATTTAACCTTCCAGATAGCCTCCACGCCTTCAAAATGAATCTCTTTGGTAATTCCCTTCAGCTTGGAAAAATAAAACAAATATAGGTGGTAATATCTGATAAATAGAAATGTTGTTTCAGAACTGCAATGTTCTCAGCGATGTGACTTTGTGCATTGTTGTGATGCAGTAGTCACAATTTATTATACCACAAATCCCATCTTTTCTCCCGTACAAGAGAAGTAAACGCCACATCTCTTTGGAGACGTTCTGTTTGATCGTCTTTTCATGTGGCAAAAGTCATTGTGTACGACGGCTCTCTCATCAAAGAATGGAAACATCTAGACTGACTTTTCACTTTGCTTCCTTTTGCCTCTGCGACGAAGAAGATCTACACTCTGAGAGCTTCGGTGCTTCGACTCTGAGTCATAGTCAAATGGCTATGTTTCATCACCAGTGAGGGGTTTACAAAACGAGTCTGGTTATGTTTGGAGATGCACAGTGATGTCCTGCCACATCTGCATGCGGCACTAACTCTCATTATGAGTTAGGAGACGAGGCAGCAGTTTTGCTCAGATTTTACAGATGTCCAAATCTCCCACGCCCAGCTGATTACCGATTATTCGTACAGTCAACTGGTGATAACCTCTTGCCTTTCAATTTCCACTTTAATGTCACTCAAACACTCAACCGGTGATAAACCTTTTGTCTTAACCGTTTCACTTTAACTTCATTGGAACAGTCAGCTGGCCATAAACCCTTGCCTTACCCGTTCCACTTTAACGTCATTTGAACAGTCAGCAGACAATAACCCCTTATCTTACCTGTTCCACTTTAACGTCATTCGAAGACAACTAGTGATAATCCCTTTTATTGCCCGTTTTATTTTAACGTCATTTGAACAGTCAACGGACGATAACCCCTTATCTTACCTGTTCCACTTTAACGTCATTCGAAGACCACCAGTAATAATCCCTTTTATTACCCGTTCTATTTTAACGTCATTTGAACAGTCAACGGACGATAACCCATTGTCTTACCCGTTCCACTTTAACGTCATTCGAAGACAACCAGTGATAATCCCTTTTATTACCCGTTCTATTTTAACGTCATTTGAACAGTCAACGGACGATAACCCCTTATCTTACCCGTTCCACTTTAACGTCATTCGAAGACAACCAGTGATAATCCCTTTTATTACCCGTTCTATTTTAACGTCATTTGAACAGTCAACGGACGATAACCAATTGTCTTACCCGTTCCACTTTAACGTCATTCGAAGACAACCAGTGATAATCCCTTTTATTACCCGTTCTATTTTAACGTCATTTGAACAGTCAACGGACGATAACTCCTTGTCTTACCCGTTCCACTTTAACGTCATTCGAAGACAACTAGTGATAATCCCTTTTATTGCCCGTTTTATTTTAACGTCATTTGAACAGTCAACGGACGATAACCCCTTATCTTACCCGTTCCACTTTAACGTCATTCGAAGACAACCAGTGATAATCCCTTTTATTACCCGTTCTATTTTAACGTCAATTGAACAGTCAACGGACGATAACCCCTTGTCTTACCAGTTCCACTTTAACGTCATTCGAAGACAACTAGTGATAATCCATTTTATTGCCCGTTTTATTTTAACGTCATTTGAACAGTCAACGGACGATAAACTCTTGTCTTACCCGTTCCACTTTAACGTCATTCGAAGACAATCAGTGATAATCCCTTTTATTACCCGTTCTATTTTAATGTCATTTGAACAGTCAAGGGACGATAACCCCTTGTCTTACCCGTTCCACTTTAACGTCATTCGAAGACAACCAGTGATAATCCCTTTTATTACCCGTTCTATTTTAACGTCATTTGAACAGTCAACAGACGATAAGCCCTTGTCTTACCAGTTCCACTTTAACGTTATTCGAAGACAACCAGTGATAATCCCTTTTCTTACCCATTCTATTTTAACGTCATTTAAACAATTCACAGACGATAACCTTTCCCTTTCCTGTACCATTTTAACGTCATTCGAATAATCAACCGCCTTTGCCTTACCCGTTCCACTTCAACGCCAGTCTTGTTTGTCAAAAACATCCGATCCTGAAGTCACCTTCCGCTTTCTTCCACCCTCTTTAAATCATTTGTGGTACTCAAAAACAATCGGGTACTTTGAGTCTTTCCATAGGCTGGACGAAGAATTTAAAGTACGTCTGGTGGAGTTTACTCTAATCATAACAAAGATTTCAGATTGATGCTTTGCTCCATGTTCATCGGTTCTTGTAGCCGAATGGCTTGCAAAATCGGTGGTGTAAACAACATGATGTTTTCCTCCCTAAATGATAGTTACAGAAAGCTGACATGATAGTCATTCACTACCAAGACATAACTAAATAATCAACCTACTCCTACTTATTATATAAACTACATAACAGATTAAGTCCGTACATTTTTCAGATAGGACTCGTATATCATGTAAGCTGAAGGAAACTTAAGATAAACTCAAATGAATAATGATAAAGGAATTTTTGAAAATAGAAAAAGTTCCATTTACTTGAAGAACATCGAGAAAAACATGAAACGATGTTGTCTATCGCAGAATCCCGTACATGAATCTTCGAATAACTTTTCGTAGCAAGTTGTTTAGGTGAATATTTTCTGTGGGGGCCGTTCGAGTTTAAATTTTCTTGGGGTACTTGTTCCATATACATAACCGTAGTTGGGACACACTTTAAACATTAGGCCCTGTCTCATATAGTATGGGTTCTGCGAAGGGATTTTATAAATTTCAACCAATGAAAGAAACGAAAGGAATCCTTCGAATTTAGGTAAATATTCTACCACTAAGCCATTTTCCTTTTCGACAATCGAGCTCCTTCGTGACTCTATGGGTAGCTTCAGAAACGTATGCAACGGAGTAGGCCCTGAGGTTCAGGACCTCCCCGAAATCCCGATCTTTCTGTAAATTTAGTCTAATTTTTGGGCTGAATTTACCAATTTTTAAAATAAATAGCTGAACCTGCGCTCTCTACATATCTCATCATTCACATATGAACATGAATCTCCTTGTCATTATACACAACATATGTATATATGTCACTTTACACACACAAGTGAATGATGTTTTGATAAAAATCGGCAAGAGGTACCATAAAGGGGAATTTTTTCGGTTACTTTTTTTAATATCTTGTACCGTTTGCAAGATTGAGCTTATTTCCTGTTGGAGTTTGTAATTCATGTTATGATCGGTGTTTTTTTCTTCTTGCATGCAGTATATAAAAAGAAAATACATTACATACACAATAAATTGTGTCAGTGATATATGGTGTTCATTAGGCAAAACACTTCAAACAATAAAGATTCACCTTAGACTGAAGAAATGGTTATCCTTCGCTTTTCGTTATCATTTGGCCATGAAACAAACGCCTGAGAGATATACAACCCCTGTATACAATTGTGTGGTGCTGGAATGAATAACTCGGAGGATATGTTGCTTTTTTTAAATTTCGACACTTACAGCAAGTGTATCCCGAAAAAATGTAATAAAGAAGTCAAGTTTTTGTTTTTAAAATTTTATTAGAATTTGGAATCCTCCAGCCGAAACAGTACGTTTGTAGCACTTGTGGTTTCCGACATTTCATTGTCAAAAAGATTGGAGACAAATATATAAACTTTTCTTGACCACAAATATATAAACTTTTCAAGCACTTTAATATATAGCTTTATCCTCATATTGAATTTGGACCCACCTAAAGCTTCGGGCCCGTCCCGAAATAAACCCCAGCACACATGCCTGGTTAGCGTACGTACCTGTTGTGCGGGAGACTTGGGTTCGATTTATGGAGGAAGATCATGTGGTTAAGCTATAGGTTCACGTCTCGTATATACCGTCGGCGTTGAAAAGGAAGGGAAGCTCCAACCGAAGGAATCAATGATCCGTTTGACAAAAATATTGGAACACTACTGTATTACCGTTACAGTATTTGCAATGAGGAACCGTATAGATAATATTTATAACAAGAGAACAATTTATAGACAAAGTTTAATAGAACAACAATAAATGAAATAAAAACTTTAAACTTTCACACTTGCACGCACAGTTGACAATATTTCGCACAAATATGAATTTTAAATTTAAAAAAGTAATGTTTCAGTTAAAGTACGAATGTTGAAATCAAATTTATAAATTTTTGGTAATACTTACAAGAACATATTTTTTTCCGTAGCTAGGGATGCGCACGAGACAAGATTTGTGACTGTCTCATCTCGAAAATGTACTGTAAAAGTGATGTCTCGACTCGAAAACTGTATATTTCTCTATTGAAAGAGCCGTGTCTCGGCTCGAATTTTGTCAAGAAAGTCCTGACTCGACTCGTCTCGTGCGCATCCCTATTCGTAGCTTCCATTGTTCAAAATCCAATGCAATTTTAATGAGAAACCGACATTTCATATATCTGTCATAATTGAACTAGAAACTTCATTAATAAATGATTAAAAAAAAAAAAACTAATAATGACTCTTTCTATAAATATTTTATTGAAGAGGGAAAATAAATATTGAGGTACAGAGCGACGTAGATGCTGATTTACGACAGGCTTATAGTGATCCAGTCTCAGATTTCGTGTCTAATTTAAAATACGTTATGATCAAAGCACATCTGAACGAAGTTCTCTGAAAAAAAAAAAGGATCTGGAAAAAATTCCATTTTGAACTGAAGCTAAGCATCAACTGTTGAATCTCAACCGTTATTTGACTTTCAGTATATACACAGAGGCTAGCAGAGTAATTACTCTGGACTGGGTTGCATTTTGAGCTTAGTGTCCCATTCAGCAGCTAGGTTATATGAGTTACTACAGTTTAATGTGGACTTACAGTTTAATGTGGAATTCGAACCACATGAGCTCCCACCAGGAATGATCAATCCGATGTACGAGATGTGATCAAAAATTAATGTGAATAATTTTATTAGAAACAAAATAATTTTATTAGAAACAATATAATTTTATTAGGAACATTATAATTTTATTAGAAACAATATAATTTTATTAGAAAAAATAATTTTATTAGAAACAATATAATTTTATTAGAAACAAAATAATTTTATTAGAAACAATATAATTTTATTAGAAACAAAATAATTTTATTAGAAACATTATCATTTTATTAGAAACAAATAATTTTGTTAGAAACAAAATAATAAGCTTACATGGAATTTGATTTAATCTTCTTCAAAGTACAGTTCTTGGCTAGTAATGAACTTGTAACGACGTTGAATCCATGACTGGAAGTATTTCTGGAACCTTCTTCTGGAGGAGCGTTCAGCTGCTCTGTCGTGGCCCTCTCAATGTTAGGAATGGTGTCGTCCTTTAAGTACGGTTTTAATTTTTAGGAAAAGCCAGAAGTCACATGGTGCTATATCTGGGGAAGACAGCGAATATGGACAGACAGGATTTTTTTTCAGCCAAAAACTAGCGGATCTAAAACAAGAAGGCACGGCGCGTTTTCACGGTGAAGAAGGAAGCTATTTGCCCATTTATTCGACGGTTAAAATGCTTTTCAAGAACTTATACGAGATATTTAGTTCTTCGGAAGGTTCTGAATAGTCATTTGCCTATTTGAAGAAATCATTTGTGCTACTTTGTACATGGTTTCATCTGTGTTTGACGTCGAAGGACGTCTTTATCGTTACTCGTTTTCAACCGACTCCTTACAGCTTTTGAATTGCTCATACCAATGGTAAACAATCTTCTATGCCATCGCTTCATCGCCATACGCACATTTTGACATTTCATGAACTTCTTTGGCACTTTTCTTCGGCTTACAACAAAAGTTAATGTTGGCGCGCGACAGACACTCTTAACACGTCCTCACTCTTCTGCCTCTGGAAGCCAACTAACATGTCACAACTCGTTCAAACTCGACACTGACTGTACCAAGGTTTAAACTACCGGGCTTACAAGTTGACATGTATACAACATCGATAGATAGCCCTGTGCAAGTACATTTACCGTGCTTTTTGATCACACATTGTAAAACAAAAATTAAAGCGGAAAAAGATTACAATTTTTACCTTACCGTTACACATAATAAAATGTCTTATTTTCTCGTCACTTTGGCCCGCAATAATATTAGCCCTACTCCCTAATTAGGAGATGTGCGTTCGCCTTTGGTACACGTGCCCCCGGGATGAATTCCCGACAATAGGGTATTAAATTTAGAAGGTATTACAGTAGCCCGAATTCCACTTTAAACTGTTGGTCTATGCCTCATGTAGCCTCGATGCTGAAAAGTGGCGCTAAACTTCAACAAAAAATCGAATAAATTTGAACTGAGTACTTTCAACACTGTTTATAGTCCATTGATTTATGCGGATAATTATTATTTTATTTCCTTGAAATGAACTTGAAGTTAATTGTAGCCCTACAATTTGACTGAATTCTTCCGTAAATTTATCTTCTAATATAAATAAAATAAAGAGTTTGTTTGTGTGTTTGTCTGTCTGTCTGGAGACCAGACGAGTGGACCGAGAGTTACCAAATTTTGGTCAGGGGTACCTTGGCCCAGGCCCCAGATCAAGACGAAGCCCTTTCTTCAAATTTCGAACCAGGAGGGTCTCAGGGGGGCGTTTACCGGAACCGGCTTGGGAACCAGACAAATTGACCGAGAGTTACCAAATTTTGATCACGAATACCTTGGTCCAGGCTCCAGACCAGAGTTAAACGCTTTTTGTCAAAATTCGAACCAGCGGGTGACTCAGTGGTGTGTTCACCGGGACATGTAAAAAATTGTAGAAAATGACCGATATTAGTATCAAATCCACAGTTTTCGCGGTTGCTGAGATGAATGGTGATACTCCCACAGGTGTTGATTTCCAAATACAGCCCCCATGCGAAGCATGGGTATATTCAACTAGTCTTAAAATATATCTTTCTTACTTGAAAATTAATTTCTGCGATATATAATTAAAGAATTTTTGTTTACCGAAACTCTTTTACATTCGCAGTTAAGAATATTGAAATATTCAATTATGTGTCTTCGGCTCGGAAGACCTGGATTCGATTCTCGGGGTGCGAACGTTCCTGGGTTCGATTCCTGGTGTGGACACTCGGACGAAAAAGTGTAAGAGCTTTTTCAGGCAATCCACCCGGAGTGAGGTTTTCCTCATTCCCAACAGGAAAATGTCGGAATGGTTCCTAACATACAGGTCCCAGGTCCCAGATCGCTTTCTTTCCTTTCCTTGGATGGTGTGATAACTGAGAGACGTTATCCTCCATTCGTGACGGGCTAACATGGTCATAGATGGTAAAATCCCTGAAATCTAATTCCAAATTCCTAAGTCTTAATTCGATTCCCATAGGAGCTCGTGTGGATTGGATTCCACCCTGACCTGTAGGTCTAAGTCCAACGG
This sequence comes from Thermobia domestica, assembly GCF_964235325.1. NCBI lineage: Eukaryota > Metazoa > Arthropoda > Insecta > Zygentoma > Lepismatidae > Thermobia > Thermobia domestica. The sequence goes on from NC_137458.1 coordinate 312,825,094, forward strand.
CGCCGATTTCTCTGTCACTTTGGGGATGGAGGCATTCATAAAAAAAAAAAAAAAATAAAAAAATAATAATAATAATAAAACGTACAACAATACATATAACAATAAAAAATACATATGAAAATACATCGGATCGGCACACTTGTCCACGTCTAATATAGTCTTGCTATTAAACAGGACGCTTAACCGCAAACTCAATCTTAAATTTCTACCCTACTTTAGTCCGGGAAACACAAACAAACAAACAAAAAAAGAACAACTTAATAAATAACCATCAATTTTTACCAGAATATAAAGGGTCAAAGTTCGGAATCAGGATCGTTGATATTCAAACCGGAAGTGGTACAAATAACCTTTCTCAAGTTTTAACGTTGATCACTATGCTGTAGAGCAGTGGTTCTCAATCTAATTTCTATCACGACCCCCATTTTATCACGTCCTCTTTCCAGCTACCTCCTTATAATTTCTGGTTTGTAATAAGCGTCTGTAGGGTTTTTAATATATCTATTGGAGAGACCTCACTATATCCACGTATTTCAACAATAGTTGAATACATTTCTTGTATATAGTGGATACAGTAACTTCCCTACAAGCGAATGTATTAAAACCAAATTTGGTCAGTTCATTCATACTGTAGCCCTATTACAAATATCGAATCCGATCCTTCATACTATTTCAAAGTGGAGGTCATTTCAAAATTTTAAAACTTCATAACTTCCTTAATTTTAGGTCATATAATAAAAAAAAAATAAAGTGATTTCTAAATTTGTTTAAAAGAAATTTGGACAGTTGTTAAAAAAGTTATTATTTTAATTTTCGAGAAGCAACTACTTTGAGTTACCACATATTGTTGTGAATTTGGTACATTGTTGTGTATGTGTTCAGTATCATCAAAAACTGTTAAAAGCAACTTGTTTGAGCTCCTCCATGGCTAAGCGGTTAGCGTACGCGCCTTTGGCGTGGGAGACCCGGGTTCGATTCCCGGCGGGAGCTCATGTGGTTCGGATTCCACGTTAATCAGTAGGTCCACGTCTCATATAGCCTCGCTGCTGAAAGGGACGCTAAACTAAAATCAACTCAACTCAAAGCCACTTGTTTACATTTAAAATTTAGGAAACAAAAATCAAGAATCAACCTTCATTGTGTCCAGATGGCTGGAAGAAAGACTATTCTCTCACACACATACGTACGTGTACAATTCTGCAAGGAACAACAGAGGATCCTACACAAAAGCATTCCCTTTTATTGCCAACAGAATAATTTATCCGTTGTTGATTTATCAACAAACGCAATACAGCTATTGCTGATTAGTGTTTTAAATTTGAATTGTATTTTAAAAAATGAAATGAAATGTTTTGAGTTTTACGTCCCACGGTTATGCCGGTCAGACGGTGATTATGAGAGATGAGTGAAATGGTGGGATGAAGAAAGTAGGAGGAAACGGGAGAACCCCGAGAAAACCCACGAGCACGGTATTTGTCCACCACAATATTATTTTCACTTGGCGGGAGCTGGTATCGAACTCGGGACCCCAAGCACCAGAGGTGAACGCTCTACCACTGAACCACCGCGCGCCCCTAGTTGTATTTTAATATGCAGGTTTTGTTCCATTTGTATTTTTCTGGTATTTCAATATGCATTTCTCATTAGTTTTATATCATACCTCCTTCATTTCAATTGATTTTTAAACAACTCTGCACCTGTTGAAAATGTTTAGTGGATCTATTTTTTGTTGTTCTTAACAGTATGTATAAAAATAAAAATATGCCTATCAGAACAAAATCCAAAATAATATTTAAAAATATTTTCCGGTATTTGATTCTAATTATAATTATCTCTTCCGCTTATCTTCGCGACCTCCATGAAACCCCCTTTACCAGTTACAATTAGACATAAAGTATCAATTAGAAATAGTAAATTGTAGACATTTACAGGTACGGTAGCTAATAAGATTAGTCATAAGATACTGCTCTTTGCATGGCAAAAGATTGTAATTAACATTCAAGTTTCAAATTACACTGTACAACAAATTTTCAACTTTTTTCTCTTTCCTAAAATAGAATGACTGATTCCTATAGAATTTTTTACGCTGATAACAGTGATGTAATTGGAATTTCTGTATCAGCCTCCAATTCTAAGAAAAAAAAAAAACGTATAATAGTATAACAATTTTAATATACGTATAATAGGATTAATATGCTAGGTTAAACATTACAGAGCTCGTGAAGATTGTCTAAATTTTCAAGGAACAGTATGAACACCTTGTAGATACAAATTCCTACTAATGCCTGACCATGAGTACCTCAAGGGGGCATTAGCTTCCTGGATTGTCATTTAGAAAAACTGCTTTTATGCAATTGTATCTACAGTTTGAACTGACAAAATTGTCTACTTTTCAGAGATTTGTCCCCTTGGGATAGATCCTATGGGCGTGAATGCGCTTGAGAATGTTTCTGTTTTGTTTGATGGACAGTTGGGGGAGTAGATTCATCCACGCATCTCATTGTTACATTACAATGAGTCAAAGACTTTAATGTGCATAAAGTATGTATTAAAACAAAATTAGTGAATCACAATATACAAAAGTGAAATAAAATAAGAATACTATACTGCTCACAAAATGTTCTTATCGGCATTATCTTTTGTACGCACAACTGTCTTGCTTCACAAACTGATAAACGTTCTTATCTGCGTTTCCTTTTGTACGCACCCTTATGTTTTCTTTGCATGGTCCAACAATAGTCAGCTAGCACAGAAACCCCGTCATATTTCCTTGAGCATCTTTCTTCCAGCACACGAATCGTTTAATGAAATCTTTCTCCGTGTTCATCTGATACTGCATCTAAGTTCTCGGAAAGCAAATCCAAGTCATTGCGGAGAAAATGAAGTTTCAAAGACGTGTTGCAACCCGGTTTTTGAAAACTCAGTATCAGTTCTTCAACAATTTTGGCGTCTTGTTCAGATTTTCTGTTTCCAAGAAAAGAATTTACCACATTCTTCAGCGTAACCCGCACTCATCGCGTTTTCACTCAGGGTTTCGTCGAATTCTGGACCTTTCATCCCTTTTCTTATTTCTGGTCCTACGAATATCCCTTTCTTAAGTTTTGTATCTGTGATGCTGGGAAATAGTGCCTTCAGGTTATGTGTAACTTTATCTAGAGCCTTGACGAAAATCTTCATTAATTTTAACTTTGTGTGTAATGGCGGTAAGTACACATTCTGCGGTTCGGCAAGAGGTTCGTTCGTAACTAACACTTTTCTGTTCGGGTGTCAAAAACTTCCTTGCAGGTCATTGTTCTCCGTTGTAGTATTGATCTTTTGCCTTGCTGTCCCATTTCCACGAAAACAACAATATTTCGCATACACCGATTGCATCCCCAAAAGCAGGCTAAGAACTTTAAAATCACTACAATAATGTGCCATGGATATTCCGCGTACTCATTTTTTTTTTTCAAATAATAGCTTCATATTTCCGTATGTTTCTTTCATACCTGCAGCACAAGCAACCGGAATAGCAGGGTGGCTATTTCTATTGTGTAATAACACGACTTTTAGACTCAATTTGAATGAATTAATGAATATCTGCCATTCATATCGCAATCAACGTGCAATGCAGACATGAGTCCGCAAACATCTGTACAGAACACCAAACCTTCGTGAGAGTCGAAAAACTTCGCTAGATCACATTCGCGAAAGTGATACGTAGTTACTTTTGTGTTCTTCTCTAAAATGTTCCAGTCTGTAATCTCGAAGCTAGTAGTTCAGCTTAGGATTTGGACAAGTGCAAATCCCTAACAAGATAATTTTATTTACTTTGAGATATTAATTGCGCCTCAGTATAAACAGGATCTTCCTCTTCTTCAATTTCGGACTCATGATCAGCGGAAGTACCACATTCATCAGAATCATCCAACGACCATTTTCTCGGTGGAACAGACAGAAGTAACGCTTTGCTGTGTGGAAGAGGTTTAACATTGGAAGATAAATTTAGTTATATAATTGACTTATTGAGGTTCTTACACTTACGTACATTTGTTAAAAATATATTTACGTACATTTGTACACTTTCGGCTCACACCACACCATTGGCACGGGAAATGGCATTGCTTTGTGTGTTCCATTCAACTAACCCCCAAGATTCATTGCACAAGATTTATAACTCACACGTGAAGCCCATTTTTTTATCCTGATCCCCGACTTTGCACTCAAAATACAATTCATAATTTTTTTTTTCCACAAGCGGTGTTATCTGTGTAATATTGGATTTAACAGTCACTTTCCCACATATGTAACAGAATCTGTTAGGATTATTAAAGCAATTTCTCGGCATTACTCACTGCACACAACACACAGACAAGAAAAAATCTGAGTAATATCCAGCAACACACTTTTATCTTTGTTCAAGTTCAGCTGCCTACAATAAGAGCTGTATATTTCCAGTGCATAACCTCGCAGTCCTTCCACCTCCAGCAATATCACAAATAAGGAAGTCAAAACAATGAACCACAATTATACAGATAAAAAAATACACAATGTTGCAACTACACAGTTGAAAGTGTTGCCAACTCGAGAAAGGTGAATTTATTAAAAATTTCCTTTCTCCCAATGTTGGCAAAATCAAGGCTGATACAAATGAAGGACTTATGGTTTTAAGATCAGAGCACGAAATACAACTACAATCAGTGAATAACTTCCAGGAAAGGAAACCACTGTAACAGTTATCGGAAAAAGTAGATGTTGAATGTAAATATAGAACTTACCACTATTAATGTTATTCTCGAAGTGTCATGTGAACCTCCATTGGTAGAAAGCTATTTTTGTCACTCAAAATCTGGGGAGGCTTTTGCGCCCGACCAGAGCTACATCCGCCACTAGTGTAAGATATATGTTATATTACGGAAATTAAACAGAAATAATCATATTAAGAATCTACAAGAATTGACTATGAAAAGATAGGGCCTTCTACGGTCGTCAACAAAATTTGATATAGACATGCAACAAGTTTTTTTTTCTTTTTTTCTTTTTTGGTGCTTTTCGCTTAGAATTTTGATCCAGATTTTTTTAACGACGGGTTTTCTAGGAGTTCTTCCATTTTCCTCTCACTTTATTCATTCCACCATTTCATTCATTTCTCATCTTCACCCTATACTTTAGCCTAGTTGGCATAAGCGTGAGACGTAAAACTTAAAGATTTCATTTCAGTTTTTCCAATTATTCATTGATTTGTGTTTAGTTTCTTCGTCAGCAGCTAGCAGCTAAGCTATATAGGAAGAGGTGCATTGTTTAAAGTGGAACCTACCAGAGTTGAAGTGGGTCAGCGGGTCGTGGGTCAACAGCATGTGACCCACTGTGACCCACCATCAACCATGACCCACTGCGACCCATCACCCACCATGACCCACTGCTACCCATCGACCCAGTCTGCTCACTGTATTGTAGATAGCATCTTCTGAGTACTGATGAATTTGTCTACGTTTTACTTTTAAGGTCTCCATTTCCCTTTTTCGTTTGTTTCTGTTTACTTACTTGTGAGATGAACATATCTCAGTGAAAAAAGAACTTCAGGCATTTTTAGACATTGATATTCGTAATTGTAATAATAGCTACTTGGCTTTCGAGACACACACCCTGTGAGTTTTTAGAGGAGATAACCACTGGAAAAATACATTTTTGAATCTCTGTAATATATAAATTATTATATAAAAAATGAATGTAACTATGTGTGCCTCGTCATAGTCCCAAATTGAAAAGTCAAATGAAATCACTTTTGTTACAGGCCTATAGTTAGGCCTTAATCCAAACTGGGATGTTATCATATCGCTTTCATTATACAGTAATACATATCCTAGGAGGGTAGTGGGGATCCGAATTTTTGGAAAGAAAATTGAGTATTTCGCAAGCCGTTAAATTTAGGGAGCTGAAATTCAGTATATTAACTCTTTATTGAAAATAAATAGAACGAGTCCAAGCATTTTTAAAAATTCTCCTTTATGGGGTGGCACTTTCTATATATGGCAAAATAGTAGTGTGTTGGTTTGTAAAAACAATAGAAAACGATCGATATGAGTTGACAAACAAATTCAGAAACAATTATTAAACAAAAAATTCAGTGATTCGCTTCATATATCCATTGCTTCCTACTATAATAATTGTTGAAGTTTATATTTATTACATGGAGCGCTTAGAGCACAGGGCCATCGACCCATAAAGTTGTGAGAAAAATAGACATAAAATTTGTATTGTAACCTTAATTACACGGAAATTTTAACTTTGGACTATACTTACCTACTAACTGTTGGTCTACTTACCTTGATTTGGGACTTTCAAATTTCATCCCTGTTTCCACTGAAAAGTATCAATAATTATGCCATGATAATTTAATTGAAATTCATCGAAATTTGAATCACGACAAACACTTTACCATTTTATATCGTACGTAAAGGTCAGACCCACCATTATTGTAACAGAGCGGTGCTTGTGCGATTGATCGTAAAAATTCAAACTCCGATTAGTTAGAATTTCAGAACTTGGTAGTGTAAATAATTTAGTCAGTAGAGAAGAGGCCGTGTACCACGTGTCAGAGTGGGTGAGTGGTTCTAGGTGGGTGATGGGTCGGAGTGGGTCAAAATGGGTTATGGTGGGTGGTGGGTCAGAGTGGGACACGGTGGGTGGTAGGTCAGTGGGTCGTGGCTCAAATTTTCACCGACCCACGCCATCTCTGGAACCTACTATATTGTACTGCATTCCGTGGTAAGCTACCGCAAATCGAACCTTGAATCATATGCACAAAAGAAACACGCCCTAGCCACTAGGCCACCGGGAAGGGCTACACTCTAATCGGTCTGAGCTCCCTTGTGGCTATATGGTTAGTGTGTAGCCTTCTGCCGCAAGTAACTTGGTTCGATTTCCCTTTGCAGATCGTGCGGTTCCGGTCCCACGACGAGCTGTAGATCAATGTCCGATATAGTCTTGGTTTTGAAAAGGACACTGAATTCCGATCCAGGCAATCCGATTGATCAATTCATTCTGAAGTTGTTCATAAAGAGATGAAATGAATTGAAATTTCAAGATTGATGAACCACAGTTGTGCCCTTTAACCTAAAAGAGAATGATACAAAATATTTAGTGGAATGAAAATGAGGGAATAAGCGGGATAACTGCGGTAAAACTCACGTACACATTGTTGTCTACTACAAATTCATATGATCTGGGATTGAACCAGAATTCCCTTGTACTAAAGGCGAGCGCTCTATCACTTACGAAACGTGACCTCTTTAATGATAAAAAATAAAATAAATGTACAGCGTCTTACCTAGTTTTGCTGTTAGTTGTACGTATAAACCCCTCATTTGAGGGATGTTTATCTAAAACCTAACCCGTCACAATAAAATTTTTATCGTTTCATTCAGTACATCTTTAGATATAATTTCACCAGACATAGTGTCTGCAGGCTTCATCCTTTGTTTAGCAGTATAAGGATTTGTGGTAGCTTAATTAAATTTTACGAATTCAATAGCTAGTTTGCTGTTATAACATACCCATCCATGTATGTTAGATGAAGGTCATGCATGGATTGGCATTCTGCACTGAATGCTGCGTGGGAGGCATTGTGTATGTAGTCATTGGCGCAGGAACCAAATACCAAACTTTTTTTTTCTGGGTTCGAAACCAAAATAGAAATAATGCTTGTATGCTAAACATAATACCCCTTCAAGGACAAGCAACTACATAAGAAGAATAATCATAATAAATTAAATCACCTTCACTCGTTATTTTTGTACTATACATTTATTTATTTTTTATCTTCTATCATCATCATCAGAGGTAGTTTGCCAGTATTGGCAGCTCACGTGCTGCAACTGAGGAGATTCCGTCTTCCGCTAACCTCTTCGTCTTCATGTGCGATTTTTGTGTTTTAATATCTTCTATTAATTGTAGTCTCCTTCGCCCTCTCCCTCTCTTTTCTGCCACCGTACCCTCTAGCACGTCAATCATGATAGAGTTCCTTTTTAGCCAATGTCCCAACTAGTTTCTCTTAATCTTCTTAATGATATCTAACATTGTTCTTTTCTCCCTACCATTTCTAACACCCTCTCATTCGTTTTCCACTCGATTCAGCTAATTCTCGTCATTCTTCTCCACACCCGCATTTCGAAAGCTTTCAGTCGTTTTTCATCATTTTTGCTTAATGTCAATGTTTTACATCCAAACAATACAATACTTCACACCAAGCATTTTGTGAGTCCTTTTCTCAACTCTTTATTCAAGGTCTCACAAAATAATATTTTCTTCCTCCTAAAGGCTTCTTTCACCATTCCTATCCTTGCTTTTATTTCACGTTCACACTTCATATAATTTATCTTCTATAGGTAGATAAAAAAATGTTTATTTTTTTTCCCTGTAATAAAACTAGTTGAGATAAATCGAATCCAGGAGTTCTCGGCGTGCAAAGCTTTTTACCATGCTCACTGCTGCCAGATCTATCATATCCCTGGCCAATGTACGATGCCAAATATAGGGAGCATTATTACTTAGATTATGAGCTACTTTTCAACCAAAGTTAATTCAGATCCGGCCAAGAGTTGCCGAAAAACAAAGTACCACATTTACACACACACGCGCGCACAGAAACACGCTCGGAATGAAACTATAATCTCACGTGTAGCTACATCGAGAGCTAATTTAAGCATCTCATTATGGATATAATTATCAAGTTCTGTTTTGTTTAAACCAGCCATTTCCATGTAGCCGATGCATGACATCCAGTGGTGGAACGAGTTGCTAAGTTCGTGCCCCGGAGGCAACTAGGCGCATAACCTGGTAGATCTGGTGACCTGGTATGAGGGGAGACGAAGGAACATCGACACATTCACATGGAGAGTATGTGTGAGACAGTTAAGGTTACACTCTAACGAACGCGATTCCCTCCCGTTCCTCTGAGAATCGTCTTTCTATTTTTTTCTCACTAAATTTATATTATTTTCTCTCCCGTGTTGTTTGTATCTGTGTCAAAGCATTGGACTGAAATATAACTACAAGATTTGTTAGAGTATAACGAGTGAGAATCACAGAAAATATTAGGTACATGTTTTTCTTATGAGAAATCGTCAATGTTTAATCGAGGAAACCAGTAAAGTTTGTTATATAAAGTATTATAGATGTCGCTGACAATTTCTAACAGCGTTTTGTTAAAATTTTTGTACAATCTATGTTCCAGAATCATTATATTACTTCAGAATGAGAAGAGGAATAAACATGAAATTAGGTTCGAAATATTCAAAAGATGATACCTCGATTAACAAACATCAACCCAGATATCTAACAAATAAATGTTGGGGCTCGAGTAGTGGGTGTCGTTAAACAATTATGAAATTCTGCGATAATGATGTAGAGGTGATATTTTTGCTGCTTCCTGGTCAGCAGGTGTGTCTGAGTAAACCAGGTCTGAGATGCAACCTTAGGCCCGAATGACCCAAAGAAACTTCGTGAACTAGTGACTGATTACATCATGGTACGGACAGGTCTTATCCATCAGATCTAAGGCAGAAAGAATAGGTTGGGCAAAACTGTAAGAAATGAAGTAGAGAGAATGGAATAAAACAGGCATTTACACTGTACAGTTAGTCATGAGTTCATGAGTAGCGTATGCTCAAAACCATCGACAGCGCGTTCTTTAACGGTCACTGCTGTTTTCTTGCTCTCATTGTGAGATTTCCTGAGAATTCGAGCAGAAGACTGTAACGTCACATAGCATGCAGTTGGAAACGATTTATTTAAACCAGAGATGAACAATTTTCTGTATAATGCACAGCGAGCCAGGACAAAAAAGAACTATATTTGGGATTATTTTACATTTTCCTTGTGCCCTCTTAGGTGTCACCACTAAATGTTCACATGACACACATTTATTGAACCTTGGTTCTATTCCGCTTATCCTGCTTCTTGTTTTATGTATCTAGGCGAATCAAGGCCGTACATTTGTTAACTCTTGGTTCTATTCTGAGTATCCTGTTTCTTGTTTTATGTATCTAGGCGAACAACAGCCATTTGATGAATTTTGGTTCTATTCTGAGTATCCTGTTTCTTGTTTTATGTATCTAGGCGAATCAAGGCATACATTTGTTAACTCTTGGTTCTATTCTGTGTATCCTGTGTTTTATTTTACGTATTTAGGCGAATCAAGGCATACATTTGTTAACTCTTGGTTCTATTCTGTATATCCTGTGTCTTGTTTTATGTATCTAGGCGAATCAAGGCATACATTTGTTAACTCTTGGTTCTACTCTGTGTATCCTGTGTCTTGTTTTATGTTCTTGGTTCTATTCTGTGTATCCTGTTTCTCCTTTTATGTATCTAGGCAACTCAAGCCCTAAGCCACCAACATTTTTATGTAATTAATGAAACCTACCTATTTCCCATAAAAATTGGTCTGATACCAATGGTCTTATCTTAAAAAATAGGATTAGTAACCAAAAGACCAAGGGACATATTTTCACAAATAAAAGTGAAATCTCGATTCAAGTATGCACTTTGTGATGCCCAACTATCCTATTCCTGTTATGTAATGAGTTGAGAAAAAATAATTTGAATAGAAACTTTAAAAGGCATTAATTTATTTAGCTAGCACAGACTTCAAATTTTTAAATAGATAATAGTAATTAGTTACTTTTTGGCTTTTAGGGCTTACATTATTTTCTAGTTTTTAGCACTGTTTTCAAGTCAGTTAACAATGTAAAATTTTTATTAATTAACAGTAACACATTTTAATTTTCAACTATTGGCAAGCTTAAAGTGAACCTGTGGTTACTTATTCTGTGCATTAATTGTCATATAATGAATTATTGATTCGATGTGTAAACACACTACTGACTTGTATTTCCATGCAATCGAATGACATACGCATATGTTCGACCATTACCTCAAGTACCCTCAAAGAACAATTACAATACAATGTTGCTAATATACTCGACTAGAAAAGCTCGTAGCAAGTGAGAGAGCGATTGACAGCTCTTCATATCATATGAACTGAAACATTCTAGTGTGACGTCACATCCTTCTTGTTGCTATAAAGACCGCCATTTTATTTTCTAAACAACACGGGCTAAGAACCTCTTAGAATGTGAAAATAGGAATGTAGTGATTTCCAAATTGCAAACATTAGAATAAAAGTTATTCTTGTATTTACAAAAAAACAAAGAAACATTAGTTAAGTAAATAAATATGTTAACATTGGAAGGAAAATCAGCTGGTTCATTTGTCCTGTGGAATGTGTTTCGAGACATCGTAGATTTTGTGCACTTATACACTCGAGATCACATTAAATGTTAATGTGTACCCAATTCGTTCAATATTACATAGTAAATTGAATCAATTCTGGTAAATATTGATTTAGTAGTATTGGTATCAACAAAATTACTGTTTTAGTTATTAAAAAAATCCTTGCTGAAGCCCTCGTAATTGGATGTTTTCTTGTATTCTCAATATATATAATAATATATTTATATCTAACAGAGAATATAAGAAAAGTACAATGTATGTTGTAACTAACAAACCACTGGCATCACAGCCCTTATGGGCCTGAGCCGCTCCAACGCCATCTGTTAGAGGCCAATTGAACTAAGTGCAGCCTAGCAACGAACACTAACTGGCGTATAATAAGTTTTCTAGACCTAGTAACCGCCAAGTCTTATTCACGTAACTCCCCAGTTTACCTCACGACGCTCGGCGGACACCGAAGCCCCGGCTCGGGAATCGAACCCAGGAAAACGCAGAGTTGAGTCCAACGCTCTAGCCACTACACTGCATACTCCCCGTGAATGTACGTCCACGGATCAGAAAATGAAAATTCCCTGTCTGTAAATAGCTACCGTACAAACCTAATTTTTCCTTTCGGCCAATCAGCACTCATGATATCGCCAGGGACATGACATTGCCAGCCACCATTTAGATCCATCACTAAGAGTGTTAAATTATATGTTGAAAGGTGGCTACAAAAAGAATTGTACACATTGACATTTGAATGCTACATGACCTGACTCAAAAACATTTATTCGATTGAATTTCTACCGGCGAGTCTCTACCTAAACGTAACGAATTCGAGCCATCTCTGAAGCGGTTAATGAGAAGTAATGAAAAGTTGATAATCTATGACAACAATATGCGAGAAAGATAATTGTAGAAGTGATGAGAAAGTCTATAGACTGTGACAAAGCCCAAACTGACACCCAGGAAGGTTATGCCGTTCATTTAGTTGGTATTTTAAGCGCATCATGCATTACAAGCTGTTGCTGCTGGGCAGAATGATGGACTCAGATTTGTATTGAAGACAATTAGTGGTAGCGACTCATGTAATTTAAAAGAATCGGTCGGAACTGGTCGACAGAAATGATGCTGTATATCACGGTGACAACACCAGATGTAATGCCTTTTTAATGACCCGTCAGAAAGTAAAAGAACTTAGCTGAAAAGTAAGTTTTAATGCATCCACCATACAACACTGACTTGGCACCGGCCGACTTTCTTTTGTTTCGGTCTCTGTAGGTCTTTCTGAAAGGAGTTAAGTTAGGTAAATTAGAGGTAAGTGGAAACCAAGTGCCAAAATACTTTGACTAAAAAAAAAAAGAACAGAAATTCCAGAGCAACGGGATTATAGTATTGCCTGAAAAATTGGAGGTCATCCAACAAAATGGAGTATCTTTATATGTTGTTATTTTCAAATCACAATAAATGCCTTCTAAATTTTCAATTCCAAAGGTTCAATACTTTTTAGACACCTTGAAGTATGGTGCCTAAAAAGTATTGAGCCGATCATACATCATACATCTTGAAGTATGATGCCTAAAAAGTATTTAGCCGATCATACATCATACATCTTGAAGTATGATGCCTAAAAAGTATTGAGCCAATCATACATCATACATCTTGAAGTATGACGCCTAAAAAGTATTGAGCCAATCATACATCATACATCTTGAAGTATGACGCCTAAAAAGTATTGAGCCGATCATACACCATACCTCTTGAAGTAAAATGCCTAAGAAGTATTGAGCTGACCATACATCATACATCTTGAAGTATGGTGCCTAAAAAGTATTGAGCCGATCTTACATCATACATCTTGAAGTATGATGCCTAAAACGTATTGAGCCGATCATACATCACCCATCTTGAAGTATGATGTGTGATCGACTGATTTTTATGAAACATATTGTGTACTTCCTTTGAGACTTCAGAATTGCTTGACATCATTTGGGTTTAAAATTAGCACGACGCAAGAGAGCAAATTTGTCTAAATTTAAGGAAATGCGTTTGACTATAACTGTGCTAAAAAAGCCTGGGAAAACTGCTCTTCCTAACCAGGCCCGTAGCCAGCCCAAAAATGTAAGGGGGGCCCGGTAGAAGTTAAGGGGGGCCCGACCCAACCATATTATAGTTCATCGCCATATTATAGTTCAGTTGCAAGCCTACAGTGAAAATTGTAGGGGGGGCAGCGAAAATTTAGGGGGGGGATACGGGCCTGTTCCTAACTACGTAAGTTATACTCTTATAAGTAATGCAATTCCCACTCCCAAACAAGGAGTTTAGTTTTAGTGAAATTATGGAAGATTTCCAAACTATGCGAACTTAATATCGAATTCGAAAGTGGTAATAAATTTCTTCTACTTCCGGTTTTAAAATCTTTCAGTTTAACATCCCACGATTATGCCCTTTCGACTACGGAAGATGATGATGAAGACTACAACGATACGTTGTATACGTTGTATATTTACTACTTGTAAATATTTATTACTTGTAAATTTTTGGGGCGCAGAGTATTTTTATATATGTACTAGACTGATTATGCCATTCGAAGAAGAAAAAGAAATATGTTTAACATAATTATATAAGATCGGAAAAAAGAAAGATGTTTATATGTTTGTATATGTTTTAAATAATATGATTTTGGATATGAGGCTGTCAGGGGCAGCCAGAATCATGATGTAAATAAATGGATGAATTGCAGCAGAGGAGTTATCGTTTTCTTAAGGCTCAATAATAAATCATAAAGAACCAGAATAGTGATTTTATCGTCTTAAGACAACTGAATGATGATGGACTAATGGGTGGAATGAGAATGTAGGTGAACACGGTAGTACCCCGAGAAAACGCACTGATACGATGCTGCCCACTACAAACTTACTTGGCCTGGGATCGAAGCAGTGAACCGACGCACCAAAGTTAAGCTCTCTATCACTGAGCACCGTGATTTCCTATCATCATTGAAAGCAGAAATGGCTAGTTTCTACCATACCCGAAGCGGCTACTGTTTTTCAGTGGTAGAGAGTTCACTTGTGGTTCTTCGTTTTCTTGGTTTCGATCCCAGCTCGCGTCAACTGGGCTTTGTGCTGGACAAACACCGTGTGTGTTTGTTTTCTCGGGGTTCTCCCGTGTCATCCCACTTTCTTCACTCCTATCATTTCATTAATTATCATCACCGTCGCCTTTATTGTACACGGCATAACCGTTTCATTTTCTACTATATCTGTTGCCTTTAGTGCGAACAGTGGAGACACTCGGTTGGAAGAGTCAACTATACTGAGTGAGATTTTTCTCATTCACACCAGGCAAATGCTGGGATGATACTCAATATATTATCGAGTTACTGAAAGATGGTTTTTGACAGATAACTGCACATGTTATAAATAAAACGAGAGGGAGGATTGTTCGCCAATCACAGCAGTATTCTTTCACGCTGTTGCTAGGCAACGAAGGTCACTGACCGCGCTGTTGCCGGCAGTTGAGACGACTTGTTACACGTCTTTAGTTTGTAGCCAGAGCTGCTGTCTCTATTGTGGAGCCTCTGGCAACAGCGCTTCCAATATTCCCCCGTCAGGAAGTTGTGGTCGGAAAGAGGGATTGCCGGAGACAGCAGGCACCCGTCCGCGGCTGCACGACGATCTACTTGTTCAAAGTTGCCGACCTTTTGCCGAGGCGGCAAGCGTCGCAAATCGTAAAATAAAATGCCCTTTGCCGACTCTTTGCCGACTGTTGCCGACCGTCAGAATCGGCAAAACAGTGGGAAAGTCCTCTTTCCGACTCTCTGCCGACTCCTTATGCCGGCCTCTTTTCGACGGCGGCGCCGGTGCATTTACTGCGCCTTTACGGCTGTTTGTCGACTGCTCGGCAAGGTACTCGCTGTCGAAAATCGCGTAGAAAGACGCCGATGTCCGGCACTGGCAATCCACCCCACGGCATCTAGTCGGCATGGACAAGTTGTGCGGCTATAGGCGGCAGGATCCTGATGGGGCTATCCAACTGTCAGAATCCATCTTTCCTAGCGCATACAATAATAATTGCAGGCCACTTCTTTCCTTCCCAATTCCCTTCTTCGTCTCCAATTGCCTGGGCAGTGTGATCATCGAGGGATGTCACTCCTCATACGTGAGACGATCTAACATGATCACAAATGCTGAGAGCTCAGAAATTAAATTACTAATCCTAATTCTAATCTATTACACTTGTGTTGCATAAAGTTAAAGGATGAGAGGTAACCAGTTCTTGACGATCTGAATCGGTTTGAGAAAACTAGTTCTCGGCATATCCAAACGTTTCGGCTCTGATAACTGTCGACGGACAAATAGACACACAAACGAGAATATTCGTTCTGTAAGACTCACGATACTTATGCATAGTCTAAAAAAAGTACTTAGTATCTAAATTTTAAAATATCTTACTGATTATTTTCTATTAAATACTATTAAATTTAGCTTTTTCTTAATTTAATTTCAGCACTGACTGTTCACAGCTTGAATCTAAGAACAAGAAAGGAGACCAGATGTACTTTTGGTACTTTCAAGTGTAACGGAAGTGACCTCTGTGTACTCCAACAGCAGAATTGTGATGGGAAAGACGATTGCCCTGACGGAAGTGACGAATGGAATTGCAGTAAGTATTTCAACTCAAAGGATTACCATATTTTTGTATATTTATTCCATCTGTGGTACACTATCTTTTGGGTAGCCTTTTTTCTTAAATAATAGTATATATCACTGTATTTTGTATGCTATATGGGTATTTCATAATAATTTTGCCAGCAGAAAAATTCGTAGTGTATAGAAATACAGAATGTAAACGCAGTAAATGATAAACAAAATAAAATTATAAGAAAAGCTAGAATTTTGACTAACAATATGTGTTTGGATTAAGTGGATCATATTTTCTCAATCTATATATTAATATGCTAGGTTTACATGTTTGTGGCCAAGAAAATCTCATATGTTTGTCTCCAATTCTTTCTATAATGCGATCTCGAAAGTCACAAATGCTAGAAACGTGCTGTTTTGTTGGTCGATTACCAATTTTGTGTAGATTGTCCAGTTCTAATTGAACATTTAAAGAACATGACCATTATTTCTTTATTACATTTGTAGTGGATACACTGATAGTGTTGAAATTGTAAAAAAAAAAAAAAAAAAAGCAAAGCATCATATCCTGTGAGTTATACATTCCAACACAACATGATTGCATACTGGCGTTGTATATCTCTCAGGCGTTTGTTTCATGGCCAAATGATAATGAAAAACGAAGGCTAACCATTTCTCCAGTCTAAGATGAATCTTTATTGTTTGAAGTGTTTTGCCCAATGCACACAATATGTCACTAACATTATAATTAATTGTGTGTGTAATGTATTTGCTTATTACATACTACATGCAAGAAGAATGGAAACACTGATCATACTTGAATTAGAAACTCCAATCGAAAGTAGCCTCAATCTTGCAAACGGTGCGAGATAACTGTACTTACTTCACTTGTGTCTGTAATAGGACATGTACAGAACATGTAAAGAGACATGTTGTGAGAAATGTCTAAGAGATTCATGCTCATATGTGAATGATGATCTGTGTAGAGAGCACAAGCTCAGCTAGTTAATTTTGAAACAGGAAGCGGTAGTATATTTTTCTTGCTCTGTCAGTTTCCCTTTGTAACTCGTTTAACTTTCTGTACATCTTTCAGCTCTCCTATGTATTAACTTGTTGTCACACCATCCTTTTCCTCGTTTTAAGCAACATCTGTTCTATAATAGCCTATATGGTTTCTTAGCCGTTTTCTGATTTGCGGTAACCTACTATTTCTATGCTGCATGCTGCATGCTGTATGTAAAGTTTAATGTGATCTTTACATCTGTTACTATACCCTGGCCGGCGAACGATGATTTCTGACAGCTCAGCTCGCGAGGACAACTGAGGAGTGCGATGTTGCCATGTCCTTCTTGCGCAAGGGGAGAATCGTCTGCTTCCTCGTTGAGGGTGAGATGGGGTCAGTGAAATTTGGCGGTGGTTACCATGGAGACGCGACAGGTTCTGAGCCTAAGGTTGGTTGACCTGGCACGCTCGTCGTGGCCTTGTGAAAAGCTGTCAGAAATCATCGTTCACCGGCCAGGGTATACTTGCATCTATCGTTTCCTTGTTTAAGAACTGATCTTCGACGTTTTCTACCAAAAGGTTTCTTACTCATTTTTTAACTTTCCAGTATTTAACTTCTTGTCTTCTGGCTACATTTTTCAGCTGAATTCTCACTTTGGCTAGTACAAGGTTATGATAAGAGAAAATGTCAGCTCCTGGAAGGTTTTCGCGGTCTTCAAACTATTGCGATAACTGTTTTGAATCACAACATAGTCTATTTGATATCTTTGGCCTTCTATTGAGGATTTCCTTGTATATCTTTTATTCCTGTGTTGATTGAACCAAGTTTTCCCAGTTACTAGTAAATTCTGTCAAAAGAAATTGATCAGTCCATCTTTTATTTCATTTTCCCCCTAAGCATATTTGCCTACGGCACTACCTTCCTGTCGTTCTCCCCCTATTACACTGAAATCTCCCATTACAATTACGTAGGCACCCCTCTTCTCTCGGTCTATAATTTCTTCTATTTTAGGTTGTATGTGAAGTCGCCGGTGCGTATGTCTGTATTACCATAGATTATTTTTCCCCTTTAAGTCTTAACATCGTAACTCTACCATTAATAAATTCTACTTTCGCTACCTTCTGCTTTAAACGCTTTCCAAGAATTATTCCTATGCCATTATGACCGACCTTTTTATTACCTGAGTAAAACATTCTATATCCTTCACTGTTCAACACCCCATTACCTTCCCATATAACTTCACAACAAACTCCTGCCAAATCTAGGTTATTTTGTTTCATTTCTTCTTTAAGATTTTCTAATTTTCCTCCCTGTGACATAGTACGTACGTTCCATGTCCATATCCTAAACCTTTTCCTCTTGCATGTCTTTCTTTCCCTATCTATCTTCCCCAGATTATTATTTTCTCGTTCAATTGTCCTTCCCAAGACATTCCTCTCTCGGAGATCCGAATGGGGGATATTTTACCTTCGAAACTATATTCTGACCTGCCCAAGACCGTTGTGCATATGATCTCTTTCTGTTGTCAGCAAACTAAGAAAAAAAAAATAGAGTAATGGTTTCCCCTTGCTTTCCACTCCGCAGTATCCTAGCCGTTAAAGTCAATCTGGGACAAATGTCCAAGTTGCATTACAAATCACAACGATTTTCGCCACCTTGGCTATTGGAGGACTGCTGCCTTCTTCCAAAATACTCTTCGTCTGGGTACCTAGTATAGAGTAATTTGGTAGAGGTGAATCTTCTGGTAGTGAACTCGCACCGACATGACTCTAAATAGGAACCGACATAGGAATTCCCCCCCCCCCAAAAAAAAAAGAAAATACTTTTGGGAAAAATTCCGAGAAAATCTCCAAATTTACCCAAAATTTCTCATTTGTAAGGAATGCTTGTAATATCATTTGACGAATATATTACAAAGAGTACAAAGTACTTGTCGATGTTTCTTAAGCATTAACCCCTACAGGGTTGCTCAAATTAAGGAAATATATTTTCTTTTCTGAAAAGCTTCGAGAATTTATTCTAGTTTCTCGCAAAGTTTTGGAAAAATGAAAATGAAATCTTTAAGTTTTACGTCCCACGGTTATGCCGGTTAGGCTAAAGGAGACGGTGATGATGAGAGAAATGGTGGAATGAAGAAAGTGGGAGGAAACGGGAGAACCCCGAGAAAACCTACGAGCACGGTATTTGTCCACCACAAAGTCCACACAGCGCGAACTGGGATGGAACCAGGGACCCCAAGCACCGGAGGTGAACGCTCTACCACTGAGCCACCGCGCCCCCTCTCAAAGTTTTGGATTTATGGCACAGTTGTATAGTATCACTCGAAAGCATGATTAATTCTACGACATATGTATCATGAATGTAAGCTAATTACGGTACGAGGAGGAGCTTTGGAAGTAAGGGTTGCAATATCCTTTTCAAAAATAACAATGTTAAACGGGAAAAGATAGTTAATTCAACTTTCTTCTTCTTCTTCTATTATTATTATTATTATTATTATTATTATTATTAATAATAATAATAATAATAATAATAATAATAATAATAATAATAATAATAATAATAATAATAATAATAATAATAATAGGAATTTCGCTGCCGCATGTGATTTTCCTAGTTGGATAAACTAGCAATTCCACAAATAAATTTCTTTCCTCTGAGAGAAAAATCAATAATACTTTTTTTTTTTTTTAAATCTCTTGTTTCTTGTATGAATTGGCCATCATCTGCTCTGAAAGCTTTTTGGCAACGCGAAAATTAAATTCAATTATATTTAAATTGGGAACGAAAGAATGAATACGCATAGATAGAAACAAAGAAAAAAGAAAAGAAACCAATAAAAAAGAAATCAGAAAGCCTGAAATCGTAGTTGGTTTTGCTCTATTGGACTCATTCATTTCCTTTCCTTTCCTTTACACTTTCAACTAAGGTTTCCATTTGCCGTAGAATGAAGCAAAATCAACATCTATTTTTTCTTTCTTTGTATCTTTTCTGCTAACGTAAGAGAAGGTCTTTGAAAATACATTTTTCTTTTTTTTAAATATTATATTAATATTTCTTATATTTTCATTTCCAAGGTCATGTAAAATATATAGAAATTTTTTTTTACTGGTATTGCTTCTTAGATACTTTCAGTAAAAGTAAAAATATCAACGAACCGATTCACTGACCTTGACATTGTGTAGAGTTCTTGTTCGCTCCTTTCTTTCTTTATTTTATACACTTGTAGGCATACAGAACATTCCCTTAGGTGAGCTATTTCATATCACATTTAGTTGTAATTGTTGTGTTCTGTGAGAACGATCTATAGGTGATAAACAGGTTTGCTTTTCCAATATGTTACCTTGAAAAAAAAGCATAGAAAACAAAACAACAAGAGACAGAAAACCAATTGACCAAGCAAAAGTTCGCACGTCACAACATTTCGCACGCTTGTACACGCAGGTCATGGTCCCTAGTTAGAGATCGATCAGTTAGATGCAGATAGGATCCGTTTGCTTGAATTCGTTCGGTCAAAGCCTAATGTAACGGTCCATAATTCTGGAACCAAACACATGTACACCATAATACTTCACACGCTTATACAGCTGGTTAAGAGCACAGAGATTTATCCGTTAGATACAGATGGGATTGGTTGAACTCATTCGGTCGAAGCCTAATTGTGATGGCACATAATTTTGGCACCAAATGCCTGTACATCATAATATTTTAAACGTTAGTATAACAGGTCAATATCAATCAGTTAGATTCAGATGGAATCGGTTGAACTTGTATGGTCAAAACCTAAATGTGATGGCCCATAATTTGGAACCTATTTCGCATATATGTGCAGCAGGCCAAAGTCCTAAATTACAGATCGATCAGCTTGGTGCAGATCGGATCAGGTCGGATGAGCTTGTAGGTCAAAGACTAAATGTAATGAATGGCTCATAATTCGGAAACCAAATGCCTGTACACCATTCGCATCTTGTACAGCAGGTCAAGATCCCAAGTTAAACATCAAATAATTAGGTGCAGATTTGATCGACTCAGTTGAACTCGTACTGTCAAAGCCTAAATGTGATAGCCCATATTTAAGGCTATCACGACAATACACCTTTATATTTTATATGCATGCCAAACTTGTTTAGATCTACGACTATGCAAAATTTGGTCGAGATAGGACTAATTTACTCGATTTCGAGAAAATATGTTTCGCGAAAAGAACATCAAGTCCACACTTTAACTTTGCTAGCCCATAACTCGAGATCCAATGTCCCGCACACTACAATATTTCACAAGTTTGTACAGTTGGTAAAGTTCTATTATCATGTAAAGTTTTGTCCAAATTGGAAGAGTTTGGTTGAATTCGTAAGATGCATTGATTTCTCAGGGAAGAATCAATGAAGAAAAAACAATAGAAAGAAAGAAAAGAATACTTAAGTTTTTTTGGTTAATGAATTACCGCACTTGATATATCAATCCAAGTTATAGCGTCATCCTTATCATAAGTTTTCAACCTATCTCTTCAACTGGCATCGCTAATTAAAAAGGTTCTATATGCTGTAACCTCCAGTTAACATCTGAGTCTTGATCTAGAAGTTATTTTCGTTATATTGTTCATCTCTTACTCTCCTCCTTTTCCCTTCCACTTTACCTTTTCCCCACGTTCTTAAGAGTACATTTACTCCTCAATTAGTGATCCAACTATTTTACTTTCTTTTCTTTGATTCTTCCCACTATATGTTGAAAGTGTTGGTTTGAAAAGAATGGGGATAGAAAGTACAAATGAAGAAGAGTTAGCGAGAGGTGGAGAGAAAATTGTAATACCAGAAAGAGTTTTAAAAGAAAAAGAAACAGGAAAAACATTATTTCAAAAGGTATTATCCTATCAGGGAGGATTTGATACAAGGTAGGATTTAATATTGCAGGAGATAAGAACAACATTGAATATAGTTAAAAGGAGATAAAAGAAATGATTAGAATCAAGTTAAAAATGTTATTAGGGCTAAGATAGAAGGTAAGAGTAACTGTTAGAGGAGAGAAGAATTATAGCGGACACAGTTAGAAAGAGAAAAAGAACTGGTTAGGACATTTTTGAGAAAATATTGTATTATTAGGGATGTAATAGAAAATAATGGTAGAAAATAATAGTGAGCGATGGAGAAGAAAATAGTAATACTGGAGGTGTTCAAAAGAAGGAAAGAAAGTGGTTAGGGTGTTATTTAAGAACAAATTATCTTATTAGGGATGTGCAAGAAGGTAAGGGTAAGTGCTGAAGGAGAGAAAGAATACTGGGTATAGTTAATATGAGCATACAAATTGGTTAGAGTATTGTCTTTATAAAAAATAAAGTTTTATAGATATAATAGATGGGAAGGAGCGGAGAAAAAGATGCAAAATACAATTAATGGATGATATTAAAGACGACAATTCTCTCCTCTTTAGTACTGTGGGAGATCAAACTAAGTGTATGTATGGAAACTCGTAGGCGACAAATGACCTTCCACTAATAGTAGAATACATTTTCGTCCATTTTCATAATGACTTCTGGTGCCACGGTGGCTCAGTGGTAGAGCGTTCACCTCTGGTGCATCGGGTCCTTTGTTTGATCCCAACTTGCGCCAAGTGAGCTTTGTGATGGACAAACAGCGTGTGTGTGGGTATTCTCGAGAATCTCTCGTGTCCTCCCACTTTCTTCATTCCAATATTTCATTTATTTCTCATCATCACCGTCTCCTTTAACCTAGCTGGCATAAGCGTGGGACGTAAAACTTAAAGATTTCATTTTCATTTCAAAATGGCTTCTCTTCTGAGTTGCACAATAGAATACACCTGAATTAACTTTTTAAGTTACGTATCTTCGTAAAACAAAGGCTTCTTTATCAATCCTATTCTTGCCTTTGTTTCTTACTCACAATTCATTTACGAAATGATTTTATAAATGGTTATTTTTACTTTTCATAATATTTAATTTTATAAACTTTATCTTTCTCCCTTTCTCCCTATCCTTTTTTCATTTTTCATGACTTACTAGCAATCTGTTGTTATTACATTATTCTCTTACTCTCCATTGACTTCTCATTTCTCTCTTTCAGTTTTGTTTCTATTAAAGGAACTCAGAATTTTGCCTAGTATCTAGTTCTATTAATTATTCTTTGTATATCTCTTTTTTCTTTTTTTATTTATTTATTAATTGGTGTGTGGCTACAGTCATCCTCACCTCATACAAAATAGTTGTGGAGTTATTACATTGCATCGCTAAATCAACTTAGTTAAAGTTTGTGCGAACACTGATGCGAAGAATACCCGTTGGCTAAATTCGAAATCGAACGCATCATGGAGGAATAATAACCAAAGAATTTCTTTGTCCATTTGAGTTCTGGATATTCAATCAATCTTGACTTTGTTTTGAACGCCTATATACACCATCGATGGGAAGGATTTTGCATTCGAAGTAAATGCACCGTGAAGGAATATTTGTAAAGTAACGCATATTTGCGTATACTTCTATTTTATTTTGTTAAATTCCATTTTCGTTATTTAATCAGATTATTTCTTTCTACGACTGAATTTTAACAGAATCTTTGAAATCTTTAATTCTTTCAAGACAGAACTTTTACTTATGATGTACATTCTCAGACAATTTGAATAAGCATGTATTTCATCATTAGAAATTATACCAATAAATGCAGGACTAGTTTCCCTTCCTGTGCTCGTGCATTACCCTCCGCCTAGCCTGATGCTCTTTACTTCATTGTTTGCATAGGTCATCGCTTTCTGTCGAACAAAACCACGAAGACCACGTACGCAAGGGGTATTCATCATGAAGATTTGAGGAGGATCACATTGAGTGTAGAAGAGACCATTCCATTGGAGAAGCCTATCTCCATATTCGACCAAATACCATTCTGAAGGTTCTTTGCCCGAAATTAAAATACCGCCAATTTTACAGTAATTATGTGATATATTCAAATAGATAAAAGATATTTGAAATGTGGAACAAGAGCGCCCTAGATAATATTATTTAGCATAAGTTACCGTTATCACAAGTCATCTAGTGACTTCCGTTTTCAGCCGTTTAGAAACGCGAAAATAAATGCCGATTTTCAAAATGGCTCGAAATCGAAAGCAGATAAGTGAGTCGTGATAACGGTATCTCATGTAAAATGATATTGTTTAGGGCGCTCTTGTTCCACATTTCGATTATCTTTTATCTATTTGAAAATATCACATAATTACTGTAAAATTAGTGGTATTTTAATTTCGAAGGGATGAGGCCTCTTAAGTGAAGTAGAAATGAAGAACGGAATTGATCGCAGATTCTTCATAGGAGAAGCTCCAACGTCCCTAGCAGCTTGACAGGATTAGGTTCCAGTTGTCAGCCAGTTCCAGTGTTACCAGTTCCCTTCAGAGAGAAACCCATTCATCATTCCAAATAACGAGGACGACGCTAGTCAATCAGGAATTACTCAGGCTTGTGCTCTTCCTTTGCTTCATGATTTAAACCTTTCTCCCTTTAACGTTTTTTCCAACTAGTCACTTTTTAAATAAAATTTAAGCATTTGAATTTCATTTAAATTTAAACATAACCCTTTACAGTAAAGTAGCGTGTAGGGCGTCAGTTTTCATCCCCATACGTTATATCCCTCCTTGTAAGCATTTAGTGATTATATTCTGAGATACTAACTGATCGTCTCACACACGGCATAATATTAATCTAAAACACTCTCTTCCGTAGAATTCATGTCTTTCAATGAATTTTGGTCAAATCTTCTATAATGATACAATATCGATTGGCATCATTTTACTTTGTCAGATTTGTAATCGCACGCGTCCCAAGGTGAATAATAAGCGAAAAATCACTTTCTCCCATACAGCTTAATGGAAGCTGAGAAAGGCATCAGTTCACTTAGAATAGGTCTTTTGAAACATATACCGTACGGGAAAACCAAATATGTTTTTTAAGCTTTCAGTTTCTTCGAGGTTGACCATAGCAGTTACGCCCTCTTATGAAGTGGTGTCACCTGAAACGATAGATATCAGCAAACAACTTGTAAGTTGAAAAAATAAATTGTCCTTATTGCCTTAATATTTTATACGGGGACCACGGTGGCTCAGTGGTAGAGCTTTCACCTTTGTGCATGGGGTTCTTGGTTCGATCTCAGCTCGGGCCAAGTGAAATTTGTGATACTCAAACACCGTGTGCGTGGGTTTACTTGGGGTTCTTCCGTTTCATCTCACTTTCTTCGTTTCATCATTTCATTCGTTTTTCATCATCACTGTCTCCTTTAGCCTAGCCGGCATAGTCGTAGGACGTAAAACTTAAAGATTTAATTTTAGTTTATATTTTATACCCATTAGATCTCAACTTTTTTTTTTTAAGAAAGAAGTAGTGGCTTTCAAAACAAATGGGGTTTGGGAAATGAATACTTTCTAAACAAAATTAAATGTTCAGTATATTGTTTTTCCGTTTGGAGTTTTGCACTCTACTCAGTGGTCGAAGTGAGACGCCATACCGCC
Organism: Thermobia domestica; assembly: GCF_964235325.1. NCBI lineage: Eukaryota > Metazoa > Arthropoda > Insecta > Zygentoma > Lepismatidae > Thermobia > Thermobia domestica. The sequence continues at coordinate 312,850,498 of NC_137458.1, forward strand.
TCTGGTTTTTCAGTGATGAAGGTATACCGCCTCTGGTTTTTTAGTGATCAAGACATACCGTCACTGGAGAAAAGATCCTGAATATCTTTATTAAATCTACTTTTATACACAGTAATTGACGAATAGTTTTGCACATAAAACTATTTTATTTCTTATGGAGAAGTAGTTTCTAAGAAGTACATTTTTGCTAACTTTTTCCTACTTTTTGTTTTTAAAATGAGGTGTCTTTAAAGAAGTTCATCTAGTTTATATTTTGTTGTACCATATTGAATTGTTTGTTTCTTATGTATGTTTGTATGCCTTCTCGACTTAATGCATATAAATATCGTGTTTTGAGCATGGGCAGATTTAGAGGTCTGCTGAGAGTGGTTGGTCTTCCGAGGTTTGGAATACCTCTCAGTCGAGTGGAGAGTCCGGGGAGTTTTCCTGCAGCAAATTATTGATATAAAAACTCGGTTTTTGAACATTTTCGTGTATAATTCTCTACAACATAAGGGGGTATATTTTTTTTTTTTCAGAAAGTTGGTGTGAAATCAAAGTCTCTCCATGCTCCCCCCTTCCCGTAACTACAGAAAAGCTCTTCAATGGTCTTCAGTCATTAGGTAAATAGAAATGTAATCTTTTAGGTACATACATACCCTCACTGTATTTCAACATTTAGAAAGCCGGCAGGTTGAGTCAAAATCGCAATCAAACATACCTCCTCTGCTTTTTATCCACTTCAAACACTGACTCTACGTGGTCGAGATATATCGCCATCATAAATATTGGTAGGTCACTTGATGCAACGGAGAAGCTTCCATGCATATGATCTTCAGTTAAGCTTTCTGAACTTGACGTACGATTTTTCTTTTTTGGTACAGTTCATTAACTGTAGCCTTCTTCATCCCCTCCATCTGGTTGCTGACACCACACAATCTAAAACGTCCCTCATGATACAATTTCTTCTTAACCAATGTCCCAATCAGTTTCTCCTCCTCTTTTTTAAATACATCTAAAATTGTCCACTTCTTACTAACTATTTCTAACAAGATCTAATATGTTTTCCATTCGACCCAGTTATTTCTCTCCATTCTTCTTCACACCAACATTTCGAATCCTTCTAGTCTTTTTTGGTCAATTTTGTATATAGTCAAGGTTTCAACATCATATAGTACAATACTCCACACGAAGCATTTTATAAGTGTTTTTCTCAATTCTTTATTCAATGATCCACAAAATACACTTTTATTCCTCCTAAAGCCCTTTTTCGCCATTCATATTCTTGCTTTTGTTCCACGCTCAATCACGCCAATCGCTTCATTCTAATCATCGTGGGTTCTGTCTTTCTATCATTAATTTTCATCCCATATTTTTACAGCCCTTCCTCAAGTTTTTTTTTTCTTTTTTACCGTTTTATTGATTTCTTTTCAGCTTTGTCGGTAAGTACCCATTTGCAAACCATGTACACCGAATCGCTCTACCCCCTAGCGCTTTCTAAACAACATGTTTTTTTTTTACATCTTAAAAAGACAGTAATGGTTGCTAAGGAGTTCGTTAGTTATAGACAGAATCAAGGGCGGAGCCAAGGGGGACTAAGGGGCTATAGCCCCCCCTTGACGCTCAGGTTTACAATGGATAAAATGGGCTTCAATTCTGTTTTACACTGGATATAACGGCAAATAATGATTTAGCCCCTCCATTGATCATATCCTGGATCCGCCACTGGATAGAATTAAAGGATAATTCCACGTTTGTTTCTAATAACAGTGCGTGCTGAATTCAATGCTTTTGAATGTAGTTGAAATCTCGCTTGGTGGCATTCTTTTTTCTAAATTTCCCGCTACTTATGACTTAGAGCTTTTGTATTTTAAATATATACGGGTGATTGATTAGTTTCTAACCTAACAAAAAAAATCACAATTTTCTTAACTGACGTCAAAAACAAGAAGAAGAAGAAGAAAAAGAAGAAGGCTCCACCCATTTGTGAATATGTATGCCTCATAAGATTACCAGTCAAAGTGATTTAATTTGTTTGGCTTAGCACAGGGTTGAACAAATTTTATACATGGTGATAGTGAAATCAGTGTTGCTAGTTTGAGTTAAATTTCCCGCGGCGTAGGGAGATTTAGCAATTTTTTTAAGGAGAGGAAAAGGGAGATTTTATGGATATGAGATAAAATGTAAGGAAATTTAGCTTTTCAACAAATGTTGTTACTAAGCACTGCGGTAGTATGACGAAAGATGATGGCATTCTTTCCAGAAGCCCACACACAAAGTGGCCTTTTTTTTTTCACAATTCGTCCGGGACCTGGTTTGAGGACGTCATTATACAAGATAGCATTGAAGTAATAACAGAAGATCAAGAGCACAAATGTATGCTGTGGAGATATGAGCACAGTATAATAATCCATAGATACGTAATAATGCTCTCTATAAACAATAGTGAATGAAAATTAGGGAAATTTTATCTTAACAAAGGAATTTTTGAGCATTTCTGAGGGAAATTTTAAATTTAGGGCCTAGGATCACTGAGTGAAATATTTTCGGTTTTAAGCGCTTTATTATTATTATTTTCTTCTTTTGGCAGTTTTATTAGTTTCTGCTTTCGAGACTTGTTGAAGTCAGTCAACTTTTTTCTTTTTTGGAAAAGTTTTAATTGTTTTCAACGAAATTTTAAAAAGTTCGTTACTGAATTCCCTATGTCTGTGTCTCTGTGTATGTATCTGTTATTTGCCATTTTTTCAATTTTGAGCTCTCCATTCGATAGAGCATCAAAAACTATCTGAGAAAGTGATGGAATTTTTCACGTCACTCTTACCGTTCCGGAATATTGGCCAAAAAAAGTTCGGATTTCGGGAGATTTAAGGAGCCATATCTCAGGAACCGTAAGTCATAGGGATTTGAACCCTGCATTCAATAGAACATCAAAAACTATCTGAGAAAGTGATGGAATTTTTCGTGTCACTCTTACCGTTCCCTATAAATAGGCCAAAAAAAGTTCGGATTTCGGGAGATTTAAGGAGCCATATCTCAGGAACCGTAAGTCATAGGGATTTGAACCCTGCATTCAATAGAACATCAAAAACTATCTGAGAAAGTGATAGAATTTTTCGCGTCACTCTTACCGTTCCCTATATATTGGCCAAAAAAAGTTCGGATTTCGGGAGATTTAAGGAGCCATATCTCAGGAACCGTAAGTCATAGGGATTTGAACCCTGCATTCAATAGAACATCAAAAACTATCTGAGAAAGTGATGGAATTTTTCGTGTCACTCTTACCGTTCCCTATAAATAGGCCAAAAAAAGTTCGGATTTCGGGAGATTTAAGGAGCCATATCTCAGGAACCGTAAGTCATAGGGATTTGAACCCTGCATTCAATAGAACATCAAAAACTATCTGAGAAAGTGATAGAATTTTTCGTGTCACTCTTACCGTTCCCTATAAATAGGCCAAAAAAAGTTCGGATTTCGGGAGATTTAAGGAGCCATATCTCAGGAACCGTAAGTCATAGGGATTTGAACCCTGCATTCAATAGAACATCAAAAACTATCTGAGAAAGTGATAGAATTTTTCGCGTCACTCTTACCGTTCCCTATATATTGGCCAAAAAAAGTTCGGATTTCGGGAGATTTAAGGAGCCATATCTCAGGAACCGTAAGTCATAGGGATTTGAACCCTGCATTCAATAGAACATCAAAAACTATCTGAGAAAGTGATGGAATTTTTCGTGTCACTCTTACCGTTCCCTATAAATAGGCCAAAAAAAGTTCGGATTTCGGGAGATTTAAGGAGCCATATCTCAGGAACCGTAAGTCATAGGGATTTGAACCCTGCATTCAATAGAACATCAAAAACTATCTGAGAAAGTGATGGAATTTTTCGTGTCACTCTTACCGTTCCCTATAAATAGGCCAAAAAAAGTTCGGATTTCGGGAGATTTAAGGAGCCATATCTCAGGAACCGTAAGTCATAGGGATTTGAACCCTGCATTCAATAGAACATCAAAAACTATCTGAGAAAGTGATAGAATTTTTCACGTCACTCTTACCGTTCCCTATATATTGGCCAAAAAAAGTTCGGATTTCGGGAGATTTAAGGAGCCATATCTCAGGAACCGTAAGTCATAGGGATTTGAACCCTGCATTCAATAGAACATCAAAAACTATCTGAGAAAGTGATGGAATTTTTCGTGTCACTCTTACCGTTCCCTATAAATAGGCCAAAAAAAGTTCGGATTTCGGGAGATTTAAGGAGCCATATCTCAGGAACCGTAAGTCATAGGGATTTGAACCCTGCATTCAATAGAACATCAAAAACTATCTGAGAAAGTGATAGAATTTTTCGCGTCACTCTTACCGTTCCCTATATATTGGCCAAAAAAAGTTCGGATTTCGGGAGATTTAAGGAGCCATATCTCAGGAACCGTAAGTCATAGGGATTTGAACCCTCCATTCGATAGAGCATCAAAAACTATCTGAGAAAGTGATAGAATTTTTCACGTCACTCTTACCGTTCCCTATATATTGGCCAAAAAAAGTTCGGATTTCGGGAGATTTAAGGAGCCATATCTCAGGAACCGTAAGTCATAGGGATTTGAACCCTGCATTCAATAGAACATCAAAAACTATCTGAGAAAGTGATGGAATTTTTCGTGTCACTCTTACCGTTCCCTATAAATAGGCCAAAAAAAGTTCGGATTTCGGGAGATTTAAGGAGCCATATCTCAGGAACCGTAAGTCATAGGGATTTGAACCCTGCATTCAATAGAACATCAAAAACTATCTGAGAAAGTGATAGAATTTTTCACGTCACTCTTACCGTTCCCTATATATTGGCCAAAAAAAGTTCGGATTTCGGGAGATTTAAGGAGCCATATCTCAGGAACCGTAAGTCATAGGGATTTGAACCCTGCATTCAATAGAACATCAAAAACTATCTGAGAAAGTGATGGAATTTTTCGTGTCACTCTTACCGTTCCCTATAAATAGGCCAAAAAAAGTTCGGATTTCGGGAGATTTAAGGAGCCATATCTCAGGAACCGTAAGTCATAGGGATTTGAACCCTGCATTCAATAGAACATCAAAAACTATCTGAGAAAGTGATAGAATTTTTCGCGTCACTCTTACCGTTCCCTATATATTGGCCAAAAAAAGTTCGGATTTCGGGAGATTTAAGGAGCCATATCTCAGGAACCGTAAGTCATAGGGATTTGAACCCTCCATTCGATAGAGCATCAAAAACTATCTGAGAAAATGATGGTATTTTTCACGTCACTCTTACCGTTCCGGAATATTGGCCAAAAAAGTTCGGATTTCGAGATATTAAGGAGCCATATCTCGGGAACTGTAAGTCATATATAGATTTTATTTTGCAAATTTTTCAATTTTGAGTCCTCCATTTTGAGCATGTGTCTTCGTGAAACAACATATCGTAGAATGTTTTAACAGAACTCTTAAGTAAAACATGTGGAAAAAGTTTAGTACTCCAGGAAATTATAAATGAATAGATATATTACAAGAATTGTTTAATGAGTATTTTAATAAAGTACCGTACATAGAACAATCTGTATAAAGCCTGTAGAAGTTAATAAGAAAAAATAATTCTTTTTAAGCTCGTTCTAGTAATGCTCTTGGAGCATTCTTAATTGTTTTTATATATTTCTGAACGTAATTCCTCCTGAGTTCAAGACACTTCTTATATCGATCCAAAGGATATCATCAACCTCCAAGCAAGAAGGAAAAACAATTCGGAGCTGTAGTGTTGAGGAAATCACTAAGAGCCATAACAACTCCTTCTTCATTGCTAGAACGTAGGGTATTACAATGTTTTCTTTCTTGAGCTGGAACACAGGAAAAAAAGCTTGAGAAAACTAAATCTGGTGACGCAACATTTCAATTCTCCACAGTTTGCTGTTACACCAGTCATGTGTTACCTTAGTGCATCATGACGATCACAGACAGCTTTGCACGGTTATTTCACTTTTCCCCCCCAAGCAAACACCTTCATAGTACACTCGTAGCATTTTGTGATAGATAGTCCAGTATAAGAATGCCCTCAGGGATCTACAAAACACTCGTAAAATACTTTTAGACCGGGAAGGAAGGTTGTGTTTCCATTGTTTTTGAAGCTTGTTTTATTTCTGATTTACTCATTAATTCGCCTAAATGTAATTTCGCCTAACATTTGATCATCTGCCGTTCACAAATAAAATCAAATACGTCATTTAAAGTGAAATATGAATTCGCATTTGGTGTAATTCTCATTCTATCTAACCATCTCATCAAGAATGAAATACACTTTATATGGTAGACTTTAGTGTTTCTATAGCTGTACTTGTACAGAAGTAACTCATACACATAGCGAAGGACTTATCAACAAGAAACAGACGTGCCAAACTTTAAGAATTTCAGATACAACGTTTATTACCAGATAACTCATTAGATTTAGAATAGAAGCGAGTGACTTATTAGTAGATCACGTGACTACTTGAATAAAACTAAGGTGACTCAACAATGGATGATTCACGACCTCTTCAAAGATCTAGAACAAGACAACCCGCCACTTTACCACGCGATCTCTGTGATGAAACTAAAGTAACACATGGAAAGATCCAAATCAAAGGGGTTCTTCCAGTAGATAAAGAAACCTGTTTTAGCAAAAATAAAGAGACTGAGGGGTGCAACATGTGACCAATTGGACAAAAGTAAGATTACTGATTACACTGTGAAACAAATTTAAACTTTTTTCTGTCCTTCAAATGAAATTATGTGATTTTAACTAAATGACAGATGCTGAATTCATTGGTGGAAACCAAAATGTTTCATCACATCACGTTTTTGTTGGGCAGACCAGAACACATTATGCGAAATGTACATGTTTACATATATTTACTGTCTAATGTAGGCTAGGAAGGCGTAATATACTAAGATTAAATTTTGTTGATTTACCCTTTAATTTTTTTTTTTTTTTTTTTTTTTTTTGGTCGTTTACGCTTGTAGACGTCTGAAGTCTCTCTAATGATAGACCAGCAGTACTCAACCAGCATACTTTCAGCACATTTTCCCCTTTAAAGCTTTTAAAATATGGCAATGTCCTGATCAAACCGTTCTCCGTATTCATCACTCACTGTGCGAGGTTTTGAGGGAAAAGATCAAGATGTGAATGCAAAAAGTGTAATTTTAATGACATATTGTATCCCATGAGTTGAAAACTGCGCACCATGTCACTAACAATAGCTTCATAATTTTCAGCCTTTACATTTCCAAGAAAACCTGAACATACCTATTTAAATGACAGTCAGCTAATTTCTCAATTTCATAGTGTTTAGTTTCAGTCTTCATCCTGCATGACTGGTTTAGTCTGTGAACCAACACAAATACTCCTTAAGTTTTGTCTCACTTAAGTTTTGGAATTTCCTTTTCTCTGTCTAGTGCTTTAACAAAAATCTTCATCAACCCAAGCTTCATATAGAATGGTGACAAAAATACATTTTGAGGGTTCACAATTGGTTTACGAGATATGTTCTTGCAGCTAGGAATGCAATCTTGTCTTTGAAGCCAGAAGTCTTCACCCATATGCCATTTGAATGTATTATATTCAATGAAGTCCAATATCGCACTTATACTTCATACGTCTCCTTTGTACGAGCCGCATATGCTACAGGAACGGATGCATGAAAATTTCCAATATGGAAAAGCACTGCCTCCAGACTGAGTTTAAAGTTGTCAATGAACAAGCGACATTCGGTGGGATTATGTTCATGTCACAAAGACTGAAATAAGACATCTACATCTATGCAATAAGCAATGCCTCCATTTTCAATAAAATAGTTCTCAAAATGACGTTGTTGTTTTCTAAACAAACTTATTTTAACATCTTGAGCTAAGAGATTCCAACCTTGAAGCTTGGAGCACAACAATTCCGATTTTATTTTAGGAAGATTAAAGTCTCGTAGAAAATCGTCAAGCTCTTCTTGTGTGATCAAATGAGGTGACGTTGACTGGGATGTAGATGGCTGAAATTCTACATCTTCTCTGTTGCTTGGAACGACTTATATATCTTTTTTTTTTCTGAATCAATAGTATAACGTTTTGGAGCTTTAGGTACTGGAAGATCTTCATTGTGAGCAACTGGTCGAATAGCTGACTTTATATTTTGGTACTGAATCTGATGTTTAGATTTAGAGGTAAAACCCTTTACATCTGTCAAGCAAAAGTAATAGTCAGTACATGGTCTAGTTAATCGCACCAAATCATAGGAACAGCAAATTTCACAGAACTACGTTTTCCTTGTAGCCAGTTTCTCAAATTCCTGGAACACATAGTGCAACATATGTGTAGGACCCAAGACATAATTGTCTCCAACTCTACAGCCAAAGTACAGTTGATAAGCCTTTTTAAACTAAAGGTGTAAGGCTGAAATCAAGATAAAGAGTGAGCAGAAATACGAGAAACTAGTGTTTCCTCGTATAACACAGAAAAAGACTCCTACGCAGTAGGAGAAAATTGGAGGGATGAGAAGATTCTCTCTTGAAGCAGCGTATTTCTTTTGTAAAGAAGAAAAATTGTCGCTTGGATGATGTTTACGCGTAAATGAGCGTATAGTGTAAGGTATATTACAAATGCAACAATTTTTATCTTAAACACATTTCTGCCCTCCCCTGTGGTCTTATGGATAGAGCGTGCACCTTTGGTGCATGGGATCTCGGGTTCGATTCCCAGTAGGAGAACATTGAATGATATAGTGGCTCGGATTCTACCTTAAACTGTAGGCCCAATTTTCATATAATCTAGCTGCTGAAAAGGTACGCTAAACCAATCATTAATCATATTTCATCACCACCCGTAAAAATACAGTAATTCACAATACAAAATTTCAAACTTTTCAATTTTTCGCAAAATTGGTACGTGATACATAAAAAGTAATTGCAGATTTGACTTTCTCATGCAAAAATACATAAGCAAATCGTATTTTCATTTAAAGGACAGATTTCGTGTTGCACAGTGTTATTGAGTGATGCGACCACTTGGCAAACACTGAGAATACCTATATAATCTGATCACGCAACCTGTTTGATTAACCAGAGTGACTCGTCAATGAATCACTTGACATCTTCCACAAAGCTTCGGTGATATATCGGTGTTTACGTGACACCATTCAAAAAACTAAGATAACTCACGAGCAGATGACGTGACACCATGGATTTCTTGGTTAATTTGGAGATAATCCTCCCTTTCAGCGCAAGGACTGTATGAGACATAGACCTGTATAACTTAACCTGGGATCATAATTAAATGAGCTTACATCTGGAATTAAACCAGGTTTGCTAACCACATAGCCACCAGGGAGCTCGTAACATTTTGGAAATAACTTAAGTGAGTCACTGGTGGGTCACATGATCTCTTGGGACAAAATTAAGATGATTATTCGGTAGGTCTTAGGTCAATCAACATGTTACTACTGGTATATTATATGATATATTTAACTGCATTGACAGTTGTGATAGCTTACTTTGTGTTAACTTATAATTGGTTCACCACATATTCAAGTGACCAGATGTGTTCGTCTAGATTATTAATTGGCAAACGGAGTTGAAATTAAACGTCCCACAGAAGGATGCAAGAAACAAAGAACAGTGTTGGTGTTCAAAGGATCAACTTAACCTTGGTTAATTTCAGAAAAAAAAAATAGAAAAGTTGCCAAGCATATATTAATGATATTTGGGTTAGGGAAGAGAGACGTAAAATAAGGAAAGAAAAAAAAATCTACAGTCAGCGTTTTCACATATGAAAGCAATTCGTCAAATGCTATAAGCAAGTAAATACTGCGGAGCGAGAAACGTAGCAAGCAGAAAGTTGTTAGAGGTCGCTTTTCCTAATTTTAAAAGAGCTTGGTTTACGAATTAAAACTTCTTGATCAATACATTTACCCAATCTCTCCATGTGACAAAAAATCTCGAAAACTACTTGATGGATCACTATCAATTTTAGCCGCGATTCAGAGTCAAAAGTTAGGAATCGAATTCTTTAATGGAGGTAATTCTTGTACTGTAAGTGATAGAAATCAACAACATCCGGTTTTAACGTTGATAACTATGGAAAAAGCACGATAATAGATATAGAGAAGCAGTTTTAAAGTTGACAACTATAGAGAAAGGAAGATAATAAATAGAGAGAAGCAGTTCTAACGTTGATAACTATAGAGTAAGAACGTTAATAAATAGAGAAAAGCAGTTTTAACGTTGATAACTATAGAGCAAGAACGATAATGGACAGAGAGAAGCAGTTTCAACGTTGATAACTATACAACAAGAACGATAATGGATAGAGAGAAGCAGTTTTAACGTTGATAGCTATAGAGCGATAACGATAATGGACAGAGAGAAGCAGTTTCAACGTTGATAACTATAGAGAAAGGACGATAATAGACAGAGAGAAGCAGTTTTAACGAATACAACTGTAGAGAAAGGACAATAATAGATAGAGAGGAGAAGTTTTAACATTGATAAATATAGAGCAAGAACGATAATGGACAGAGAGAAGCAGTTTCAACGTTGTAAGAACGATAATAAATAGAGAGGAGCAGTTTTAACGTTGATAACTATGGAGTATGAACGTTAATGGACAGGGAGAAGCAGTTTTAACGTTGATAACTATAGAGTAAGTGCCATAATGGACAGAAAGAAGCAGTTTTAACGTTGATAACTATAGAGAAAGGACGATAATAGATAGAGAAAAGCAGTTTAGTGCAATCGATTAAGCGTTCCAAGAATACGTTTCATCTCCATACTTACCTCTCTACTAAAGCGGGAAATGATAGAAATCCATTACTCCTTCCGGCTTCAATAGTAATTGAGCAAATATTACACTATCCAAATCAAATTCCTTTACGTGCTATACACGCGGAACTGCTATTTTTCTCTCATCGATTATTTTGTATTGAATGTTATTTGTTTATCTATTTAAGTATTGTTATTTTGTATTTGATTGTCTTCTAATTATTATATATAGAATCCTAATAGTGACATATATACTTCTTACAGTGACGCATATATAATACTTTTAATTTTAATACATAATAATGATATTTATTAATTTATGTAGTGGTCACTTTAGATACGAGGGATTGCTGAGAAGTCTTTAGTTTTCCTAAGAAAAACAAGCCAAAGATTTATGGATAACACCGGTCAACAATAAAAATGTCTCTGAAATGAATTTAATGCTAAATTGTTAAATTGAGTCCCACAAACACGAAACCGTTAGCTCTTGTTTTCAAGAAACATTTCTTTAAGTGATCCGTTGCAGAACACTTTCTGTAACTTTTAGACGAAATACTTGAATTTCGATGAATATGTTTTCTAATAATAGAATTAGGATCATGTGGAAAGATTCCAAGAGCAGTACTCGCCTGGAAATTCATTTAAAACTAATTGCATTTCTGCTGCTATATGAAGAACGCCTTCATCACAAGTAATTGGTAGAGCTGGTTGATCGAGAATTCTAAGTAAGCTTGGAAAATTACTCATGCATGAATATATATATATATATATATATATATATATATATAATCATAAGGAGTTATTGGTTAAGGCAGAGTGGGGAGAAAATCAACCTTTTGTGGAAGAATGCCAGCTTCTGAAGTAATAACATGAATTTCAAACATTCTTAATAATGGTTTTTATTTGTTAATCTTCCAAGAACTCACAACATACTTAGACTATCATTAACTCTTGGTTTTTGAACTCGGCAGACGGTAAACTATATTTGCCTTCAATGGCTTTAAAATATTGTGGAGTGTTCACTTGCGTTGATGGTCTGCAGTAATCTCTAACTTGTTGACGTGGTAAAAGGACACCTGACATTTTCCTGAGCCTGTTATGAAATACTATAGAGTAGATGTTCGTGGTTTACAAGGATTTACACTTCCTAGTAGTTTCCTGCTGTAAAATAATACCGTATCATGAATACCTTGTGGATCGGAAAGGCTTGCTTCTTCGTGATCTGTAGCTCCTATAATAAATTTTCTACTAAACAAAAAGACTTCGAAGTGCAAGGTTGTACGTGCATACCTTCAGAGTACAAGGTATGCTGTGCAGGATTAGGATATGGCTTAGTAACTTTGTTATGGCTGGCATTTAATCAAGTTGTATTGAACAATGTTATCAGCCGTTTGCTCTTACATTTTCCGTAAATTAAATGATCAGTCATTGAATGCAAAGGAGTTTTCTTTCTCTTCGTATGAAATTTATAAAACATTAGGAGAGCGAAGTCTTTCATTTAAATTATTGTAGAAGTTTCACCTGTTTCTTTGCTGATCTTTCGTTTCAACACACTGTGCTTGTTTTTACTCTGAGCTCAAAAATACTTGGCCGTTATCCTTGATATGAGAAATAATGTCAATTTATCCATGTTGAATACATGAAACAAGAATCAAATTGTGATTAAGATAACGTGTTGTTTTTCACGATTTTTCTAGTTGATTTCTATCCCCAAATTAATTGTCCAAGCTGATGTCTCTTTCCAGAAGTGAGTTCCAATTGTCCTGTCAGCCTCTTTGATTTGAGAAACAGAACGTAGTTTGTCTACTACTTTATCAATAGTGATAGTTCATGAATAAACAAACTGAAACTGACGAGAAATTGAAAAATATCATAAAATTCTTTTTGTTTATGTATAGCTTAATTTCTTTGTTAATAATTAAATATTCCCGAGCCTGTTTAATAAATAACAATGAATCTCAGTACGTGTTAGGCCATAGTCATTATTTACATTGACCTGAAGAAGTAATCGACTATCCTCCATTAATTGGCTTTTCTATTTGTTTGGCTTAATACTTTTCGTTGATTCTGCTTTCTATATATTTAAAGGCAAGCATCCGAACCGAGTTTGTGGTAGTATAAATCTGCTGCAAACAAGGGCGCCCATGTTGTAGTTTCCAAGGGGGGTCAAATATAAATTCAAATATAAAATCAAATTTTGCTATAACTAATGTAAAAACTCTATTGGGCTTTCGATATTCGCAAGTACGATTTCTTCTTAGCGGGGGAGTGCCCCACTTTGCCCCCCTGATGGGCGCACTTGGTTGCAAATACAGCAGAATGATCTTCAAGATCACATGTTCTCATATACACATTATACTGAAAGTTTAGCATTATTCATTTTACTTATTGTTTTCACGACATCCAGAAAATTTATCAAAGAAGCCATTCTAGTCACTTACATACATGTAGTGCCACGTTATTTATTTATTTATTTATTTATTTATGACTTCTTTTACGTGGCGAAGTTAAGGCTCTGCAGCCTTCTCCGAGCACTTAACCACGTGCATACATAGAAAATATTAACAATTACAAAAGAAAAACATTGAACCACATAAAAAAATATACTACTTAAGTAAAAAGAAAATAGTTAAACGCTTCAAAAACAAAAATTGAAAATAATATACAATAGAGGAAACAAAATAACATGAAGAAACCTAAATTGCATATTGCATATAACGGTACTAGAAGTATGAATATATAAGCAGTACAAATTAACATAGGTTACCGCGTTATGTTTGTAGATTTAAAATAATTACCTGCTATATGCACATCTTTTGGCGGAGAAACAATTTTTGTATGACCATCCTCTTGAATATACCAGAGGCGTCATTTAGGGGGGCAGGGAGGAGCAATTGCCCCCTGAGTTTGAGATTTATATAGATTTTGCCAATAAAATAGAAGGAAATCAGTGAAAAACGCGAAAGTTTACTTATATTAAGGGGTCTTGCCCCCCCCCAAGCAAAATCTGAAATGACGCTCCTGGAATATTCTCATCCATGCTTCCAACTTCCCAGGACAAAATGTTAACTTCATTTTTCTACGGCCTCATTTAGCGTAAATTTCTATTTATTTCACCCCCTCTCATTGATAGATATTAATATGAACTCCGTTCTAGGGATGCGCACGAGACAAGATTTGAGACTGTCTCGACTCGAAAATGTGCTGTAAAAGTGATGTCTCGACTCGAAAAGTATATATTTTTCTATTGGAAGAGCTGTGTCTCGACTCGAATTTTGTCAGGAAAATTCTGTCTCGACCTGAGCCTGTTATGAAATACTATAGAGTAGATGTTCGTGGTTTACAAGGATTTACACTTCCTAGTAGTTTCCTGCAGTAAAATAATACCGTATCATGAATACCTTGTGGATCGGGGAGTACATCCCTACTCCGTTCATTACTTCCGAAACAGTGTCAGTCCGTACGATATGATATATTAAATTCAGAAAAGTGGTGTTGAAGCAAGTAACACAGACTATTGTTGCTCTGTTGAACGCGTATAACAAAAAGTGTCTTAAATCGCCCTTACTAAGATTTATGCTCGCATAAAAATAGTGTGATAATATGGCTGCACCGTTCTTAATTTAATCTCGAATATAACACACAGAACTGCTAAAAACTTCACTAACTCTGTCAAATTGAAAGATGGGGGAAAATATTTGTACCGTTGGGAAGCTATAATATAATATCTATCCTATTACATTCTTATAATATATCTACCTATTTATAATTTCTTTGAGTACTAAATTTTTTTCCCTCCACGTTCTTTTAAGAGTTCTATTAAAATGTAATACGATTTGTTGTTTCACGAGATATATGGTTATAATGGATGGCTCAAAATATAAAAATTCGCAAAATATCATTTCTTTTTAACTTGCGGTTCTCGAAGTATGGCTCCTTTTGGCCAAGGAACTTTTTGGCCGATATCTCTGGAAGGATAAGAGTGACGAGAAAAGATCCATCACTTCTTTAGATAGTTTGTCATGCTCTATCGAGTGGAGGGCTCAAAATTGAAAAATTGGCAAATAACACACACACATACATTAAGAAAAAAATATAGGTGGCGTACTTAAAAAAGATAGGTTACATGCGTAATTCCTGTAGTTTTTGGACTTAACGTACAGCAGACATATAACTGAAAACGCATGTTTTATGTGTACGTACTTTCCGTATCAAACAATATAGGCGGTCAGGATCTCACATACAAATGAACGTATATAACATATAGCTGACGAAGGTAACATAAGTATACGTATGTGATATACGGAAAACTGTTAGATGTCAGACATCCTGCAACTGCATGATGTAACATCTAAGGGCAGTGCCTATGTAGCATACGGATAACGTATACTCCATAATGATTTCTGTAGTAAGCAAGAGGATTCCGTATATTTGTACAATATACCGCTGTCCAGAGAACGGATTTTTCTCAGTGTACATACACACACACACACACAGATACAGACATAGAGAACTCAGTAACGAACTTTGTAAGTTCGTTGAAAATATGTCTAACTTAGTTGCAGAAAACATAAAATGATGCACACTACAGTATGAATACATTCAATTTCAAATCTTTCAGTTGAACTTGCGCGATTATGCCCTTTAGGCTAAGGGAGACGCATGATTAAAGGTAGTAAATAATAATAATAATAATAATAATAATAATAATAATAATAATAATAATAATAATAATAATAATAATAATAATAATAATAATAATAATGGAAAAAATGGTAGAATGAGAAAGAGGGAGGAAACGAAAGTACCCTACCAGAAAAACCCATAAACACGATATTGTCCACCAGAAATTTACTTGGGCACGGATCGAACCAGGGACCCTGAGCACCAGAGGTAAGCACTCTCTGAGTAAGCCAAACATTTAATTTGAAAATAAATGGAATACTAACATGAAACGTGTCTAGTTCTTTTTTTTAAAACATGCGGTGAATATTAGGAGTGTTACCAATTTGAAAGATCGAATACTGGACGTTTGGTTCACATTAGAAGCAATCCTAAATTCACACTGGTTAATTAGAGAACAAAAATAAGCATACCATTGGCTTATTGGGAAAATTTGCTATTAAAGTGAGGTGTCACGTGCTATGGTTTTCATTTTTCAAACTTCACTTTAATTCAAAATGGCGGATTTCAAGATGGCTTCCGTCAAGGATACTCTTACCGTACCACTTCCCTCTAGGCATAATATGTATTACCGAAGCTTTTATCCACTTATTATCATTAATACGCTGGTTAGAGGCGGAGGTAAGGGACTTTCGTACGTAGTAAGTGAACAATTAAATGCCTGTAACTTTTCCCCAAATGTGTGTATCTCAAAACTAGCTTCACCATTGTCTTCCTGGTTAAATTCTAGCCCGAAATTATGTATCATATTACCCTATTCCCATTTAAAAAACTTGACCTTAAATTCAAAATGGCGGATTTCAAGATGGCTGCCGTCAAGGTCATACCATACAACTTCCCCCTAGACCTTATATGTATCTACATGGTTGTTCTTTCATTAACACTCCGTTTACAAAGGTTAGTAAGGCACTTCTGCACTAATCTCTAATAACCACATCACGACTCTTAAAAATTATAAAAAATAGAAATCATGCACCATGGCAAAAATTTCTGTCATCACAAATAATACATATATGTCCTCTATCAGGTAGAAAAATTTCATTGAAATCGGAGCCGGACAATTGGGTGATGTGCCTTGTAAGGTGGAATGACAACTCCGCTTACAACTCCTTGTCAACAGTGCCTTACTTAGGATTTTGGATTTTGTTTCGGGGGGGAGGGGAGGAGGGGCTGCTCGCACGAGTAAACAGGAGGCAATTGCCCACCTGAGTTTCATAATCATATATTTTAATTTATGCATAAATTGAAGTTTTAATAGCAAGAATTGCAGACTGGTGAATCTTATGTGATACAATACAAAACTTCACAATTCTACTCATAGAAGAAAAAGGAAGCATCCTGTTAGCTTACCTAATTTCCCGGGCTACTTATTCCCCTTCTTGATTTTCTTTAATTCAAACATTTACCTTTCTTTATAACTAAACGATGCAAATATGCTTTTGCTATAATAACTGAATTCATGTTATGTTGATATCCGTTCAAGTTAGTGTGGAACAAAAGTTTCGGTTATTAGCTCCTCTTAGTTTTAGTGTTACTGACCGACTTGAATCACAACTAACAACGGTCGAAAGTATGATAGGAGAAACGAAAGTAACAAGAAACAGAAGAGTAGAATGGACGAAACAAAAAAAAAAAAAAAAAAAAAACGCATTTCTTACATGGAATGAAATTTGACAAATACAGTATTATTTCCGAACAAAGAGCATAAGAAAATGGAATGTCAATAAAATTCTCAGGAATGGTAAGAAGGTTCATTGTTGTACGCGGAATCAGAAAAAGAATCAGAACAAATTTATTTCAGGGTAAGGGGGCTAGAGTCCAATAGCCTTTGGGGGCCGCGGCGGCTCAGTGGTAGAGCGTTCACCTCTGGTGCTTGGGATCCCGGGTTCGATCCCACCGTTTTCGGGATTCTCCCGTTTCCTCCCACTTTCTTCATTTCATTCATTGCTCATCATCACCGTCTCCTTTAGCCTAACCGGCATAACCGTAGGACGTAAAACTCAAATATTTCATTTCATTTTCCAATAGCCTTTCTAAATACATCACTGCTTGTCAAAGTTACGTTTTTTAAAATGAAGGTGTTAAAAGCCAAATAGACTGTTCAAAAATCCTAATTTTACTATTTTATCTTTTTTTTTTTTTTTTTTTTTTTAATCTAGACCTGATAATACGGTGGCCGAGTAGTCAAGGGTATACTGTATTACTAAAGTGACAGGACTTTTAGATCACACGTTTATGTAATTCCAGCAACCTATCTTGACTTTAATTTTTCCTTTCTTCTTTTGTCTCTCTTCAGCTGATCATCATGAAAATAAGATTTTTGATACGTTGTATCAGAAGCCAGCCACTGCAGACCTAGACGAGGAGGAAGGGGGTTGCAGTAAGTATATTCCTTTGTCTGTTTTCGATCCTTATAAGCTAGTAGCTAAAATGCCTATCTTATGCAAGGGGAGGGTAAGGTTTATGCAATAAATTTTATTTGAAGGTAAATAAATAAATGAACAAATAAGGAAGAACAACGCCTTGGGCGTTGCCCTATTTAATGTCATTGAAATAAATAAAAAAAAACGAAGAGTAACACTTTTGGTGTTCCCTGCCAATACGAGGGTAATCAATAAATAACGAATACGAACGCTTTGGGCGTTCCTCCTGTCATCATGAGGTTAATAAAGAAATAATGAAGAGTAATGACTTTGGCGTTCCCTCTATCAGTATAAGGTAATCAATAAATAACAAATAGGAACGCTTTTGGTGTTCTCGTGTCAATATGAGGGTAATAAGTAAATGAGAAGTAATGAATTTGGCTTTTATGTCAAAATGAAGGTAATAAATAAATAACAAAGACTAATGTGTTTGGCATTTCTCCTGTCAATATGAGGGCAAGAAACACATAACGAATAGAAATGCTTTTGGCGTTCTCCTATCAATATGAGAGTAATAAATAAATGACGAATAGGAACACTTTTGGTGTCGACATCTCAATATGATTGAAATAATTATATAAGGAAAAGCAACGTCTTGGGCATTGCCCCAGTCAATTCTCAGATCAGTCCCCATATCCCTTCTTCCGTAAAGTTATGCTCAAATGTAATCGGGGAGTCATCATTCAGCTGGGTGATTCCGAAAACCTATGGATTCGACACTAATATCGGTTATTTTAGACATGTTATTCCTTCTACTAACTTCGAAATGAAGTGGCCTTAAACTTAGACATGAATGAGCTCGGGTGTGTCTCTATCCATTTCAGAGACCTCGAAAAGTGAATATTGTTATTAATATCAATCATTCTGGTCATGTTATTTTTCATCCTGCAAATCCCCTACAATAGTTAGAGCTAAAGTTTAACATCAACAGTATTACTATTCATCTCATTAACCCCGAAAACTATGCATTTGACACGAAAATCCGATGTCTGGGGCATGGTGGAAAGACTACAAGGTGGATGCAATGCAGTTCTACATTCTTGTCGCTCTGGCGCATGACGTCATTTTGGTCGCAGACGTAGCCAGCGAGAGTCAGATGAACTCGCTGGTATCTTACACGCAAACTTCTCTTCTATTTATAGTGATCTTCAACGAAGTAAAAATTTTAGTACAAACAATAATTATATAAACGTAATGTAATCAATGCTTAAGCTAAGTGAATTCAAAGGAAGATATTTACAATAGCAAAAGAAACAGCAATATCAGTTCATATTAAACAATTTGAAGCTTGAACAAGCCAATATTACTCACTACATTTTCTGCTTTTTCTTTCTTTCTTTCTTTTCTTTTTTAAACATCTGAAGTAATACACTCGAGTATGTATAGGCCTGAATAATCTATAACACAGTGTGTCGTTAATGCATTTCATTATTATATATTTATGTATGCTCAAGTATATTTTCGTAACACATTGATAGGTTTTGATTTACTATTATTATTATTTTGCTTGAAAGAGAATTCTTTACTGATGACCCCATATAAATTTTCAGAATATCTCAAGGGAGAATTCATGGTTTTCGTAAACAGAAATGCATATACGTATATTTTCGTTATGCTTGGACAGTTTTTTTTAAGAGGTTGCTCCCACGTAAGTTTCGTCAGAATCTCAGGGGAGGTTAAAAACTTTATTGAGCAGGGACGCACGTATTTAATATTTTAAACATAGTTTTTATTTTTGATTTATATATATATAAAACATCTTATTTGAAGTCGCTGATCGCTTATTTATAGAATTTGTATTTAAACAAAAGGTTTGGTGAAACTGACAGTTCTCTGAATATTAGTGTCAAAATTTACGCCATAACAAACTGTATTATTAAACATTTGTACGAAATAAAACGTTACATATACTATTGTGTTCTAAAAATATATAGAAATAAATATATATATACAAAGCACCTCAAGCAAAGAAATTGGAACTTGACTATTTCAAGCAAGAAACAAAGTACTAGGCGTAGGTGAAGACGATGTAGGGTGTTACAACTAGACTAGAAAACATATAAACCATAAAATTACATAATTTTCTTGATAAATTTTCTCTTTTCTGTCCCGTGGACTAAAGAAGACAAAAGATAAATGCAACTGAATGATTATGTGGAATTTGGTGGCATGAGAATGCGGGAGTACCCCGAGAAACTCACGGACATGATGTTGTCCACCACAAACTCACTTCACCGAGAAGCGGACCAGTATCCCTTGCACCAGAGGTGAGCCTTCTGCCACTGAGCCACCGTGCTTCCTTGATTGGTTGAGAATCTACCAAATTTTTAAATTTACTGCAGTCATTCTTATTTTTTTAATTCTTGGGGGGGAGGGGGTTAAATATGTATATGTAATTATCCAAAGTTATGATTAAAATAAACAATAAGAATCTGAGTGTAAAAATGTCCCGACAATGTCACCCTGATATGGTAGGTGGATATTTTATTCTCTTGATCTAATACATTGTTATATAACTTTGTAACCTTAATCGTTATTACGAACCTTCCATTCGTTAGTTAATTTGAAGTGCAACGTCCCGTTTTAGCACCGAGGCTACAGGGAATGCAGACCTCCAGAATGAAATGGGACCTGAACTACTTTAACGCGTTCAATGCTCTCCATTTGCGTAACTCGAGGGAGGTAAGCCTCCTAGATCATCGTGCCTCCCTTCTGGAGTTACATGCCTGCCTCTGTGGGGAAAATTTTGTCTCAATATCTTATGTAGAAGGAAACGATGATAGAAATGATAACCTCTGTCGGTTCCCCTCCCTCATGATTTCGAATCTGGGTCTTGCCTCAAAGTTCGTCTTTTTAAATCGTACTATTGGATTTTTGTATGCAGAATCAACACAAGCTACTGTAGCCCTATATACTATTATTACATACTATTACTACTAAAAAGAAACTACATAATGAAATCGCTTTTTTTATAATTTCATTTAACATTGCATTTATTTATTACTTTTGTGTAAAACTTACCATATTTTAGGTTTATTTTGTCCTGTCGCCTGCAAGCTAAAATCCATTTCTGGAGACATTCCCCCTCTTTTTGAGGAAATTTGAAGTATTTTATATTAGTTCCCTTAGTTTTTCTGTAATAATTACTACAGCCGTACACTACACAGTTAGGCATTCTCGATATCATTTAAAAGAACAAAGAATTTATACTTGTCACTTAAAGCCGCGTCTTTTCCCGTTGTCTCTTGCAAACCAGATGACGTCACAGCCACGACAGCACTCCAGGCGACATGCGCATGCAACCACCTTGTAGTCTTTCCACCATGGTCTGGGGGTATTTTTCATCTTCTTTTTATGTATAAACTTGGACCTCCCATAATTTCTCATAGGAGCCGAAATTTTAAAGAAATGCTTCGTAGGCAATTACAACTGTTGAAGATGTATGTGGACAAAATTTAGTGGCTCTAGAAGACCTCTCTCTATGTAAAAAGCTGAAGACAGACACACATGTATGTACTATTTTATTATTATTAAAGATAGATCATAAATTTGGAGATTGATAACTTTGTAGACAAAATGCTTTGAAACTTTTTTTCTTCTCAGCCTGAGATTTATATAGTGGGTCAAATAATTTTCCGTACATCAGAGATTAGTAATTTCAAAATGTTATAATATCTTAAAATAATTAAATAATAAAACGCAATTACATTAGCTGAATTTGTTCATGCCTTCTTGTAATGTGTACACATTATCGTGATTGTATTGAACATACCAATAGTATAACATGATGATATAAGTTGCTGAAAATTGAGGTCAAAAAAGTTTCCGTACACGGTACAAATATACAAAAGAAGGAAGCAAAGCACGCACCAAAACAGCGTTTTCAATGGTTACAGATAACAGTAGCGTGCTCTACTGGTGATAAGGTACTACTGCAGTTACGTTTGGGCAAGGGAGACCTACAGAGGCAGTAAAACGACGCGTCAAAATGGAAGTGCCAATTCCAATACGCGAACGAATTGTAAAATTAAGACAAGAACGTAAGTATCTTAGAAATATAGCAGAGGCAGTAAAGAAATCACATTCTAACTAGGTATATTGTAAAAAAAAAAAAAAAAAAAAAAAAAATAGTTGCAAAGATCGACCGCGCAGTGACCGTCCAACAAAGTTGAAGGATAATCATAAACGTGTTATTTTAAGAACTATCCGAAATGAACCCAAAACAAGTGCTCCAAAACTCGCTAGTATGCTTGAAACTGACTATGGTATACAAGTGATTCCTGAAACAGTTCGTACTGTCATCAGAAAAGCGTTCTACAACGGTCGCGTAGCCAGAAAGAAACCATACGTTAGTAAAGCAAACACCAAGAAACGTGTAGAGTTCGCAAAAGCTCATGTGGACAAGCCAATTAGCTTCTGGAACTCTGTTTTATTTAGTGATGAGAGCAAGTTCAACATTCATGGATCCGACGGAAGAGTTATAATGTGGAGGAAACCAAATACGCACATGGAACCGAAGCATCTGTGTCCCATTGTAAAGCATGGAGGTGGTGGTGAGCTCGTTTGGGGTGCATGAGTGCAGCTGGAGTAGGAAATTTGCGTTTTGTCGAAGGTACAATGGACCAACATGTTTACCTTAACATTCTGGAACAAAATCTCTACGACAGTGCAAAGAAACTGAGTATGGGAGCCTCTTTTATATTCCAGCAAGATAACGACCCTAAGCATACTGCAAGAAAAGTGAAAGAGTGGTTGGTGCCAAAACAACTTCATACTCCTCCACAATCTCCTGACTGTAATCCAATTAATCTTCTTTGGGATGAATTAGGGAAACGCGTTACTAAACACAATATTAGAAACAAGGACCAGTTGAAAAATGCATTACGTGAAGAATGGAGGGACATCTCCCCTACAACTACATCAAAATTTATCACTGCAATCCCGAAATGAATGCGAGAAATGCTTAAGGCCAAAGGAGGACCAACTGGTCACTAACTGCGGTCGAAACGCAATATGGTGTCCTTATTTACGTGTATTTCTTTATGTGTACGGAAACTTTTTTGATTTGTAATATGGTCAGTATTTCGTGTGTATTTGATTTTCTAGGAATTATACATTCCAAATGTTTTATTTACTTATATATGTGCTTATTATGGAGTTCTTTGCCGGAATCTCATAGAAATTGTCATTTCCTTTCTATACTTTGTAAGGTATATTACAATACATAACCGGAAAACATATGTACGGAAACTTTTTTGACCCACTGTGAAATGGACAATACTGAATTTATAGTTGCAGAACACAATATAAACGTAATTCCAAACTACAGGACTAGCATAAATTTATTTTTAAAAATATTTCACGTACTCACATGAAAGATATATGGAGAGAACCACAAATTCACAACCAAGTTTATACACCCTCTATAAATGTTCACCAATATGTGCCCCCTATGGTGACAAGACACATGTCCAGACGATACTCGAGCTCATTCTATACATTTTGAAGCATACTCCTGTCAGTTCTCTGCACTGCAGCAGTGATGTATTCTTTGAGCTCGACTAAGGATTGCGATAGTGGGGGGGGGGGGGGGTACGTGAACAATATCCAATCCAGTGATGCGGAAGTTCATCGTTTAGGTAGTCACGAACTGGGATATGCTAATGAAGGGGTATGAAACTCTCCACAATACAAACTTGGTGAGTGTTATGGTTCTTTTCATATGTCTTTCATGTGTGTACTTGCAATACTTTTCAAACGAATGAATCATTTATGCTCACCCTGTATTATAAGCATTTAAAGAAAATATAGAGTGAACAGACGTTCCGATTAAAACGGGATTGATCCTCTTTTATCGAAAGTAATATGGAGTCTCGAGAACAATTCAAACGGGGTGTAAAATGTCCAATTTTTGGGTCGTAGTTACATTGTCTCTACTACATCTGGAAGTGGTTGAAATACATCTGATTCATCAAAATCTCAAATATTTGTCAATACCAGGACCAAGAGTACAAAGAAACATCATTATGATGAAAAGTATTCTGCCCGTTTTGGCAGGTCACTTGCCGCAGCTGAGAAGCTTCCATGCTCCGTGGTCTTCCGCTAGCATCTTCGTTTTCACATACGATTTTTCTGCTTTGATATTGTCCATTAGTTGTAATCTCCTTCGCCCTCTCCCTCTCTTTCCTGCCACCATAGCCTCTAACACGTCCCTCATGATACAGTTTCTTCTTACCCAAAGTCCCAATCAGTTTCTCTTTTTCTTCTTAATAATATCTAAAAGTGTTCTTTTCTCTCCCACCATTTCTAACACCCTCTCATTTGTTTTCCGCTCGACCCAACTAATTACTTTCATTCTTCTCCACATCCACATTTCGAACTTTTCCAGTTGTTTTTCATCATTTTTGCGTAATGTCCATGTTTACGCCACATACAGTATGAACATTTACACAAAGCACTAATAATTTCTGATAGCAAATTTCCTAGGGAAGCAAGGAAGACGCAGTGTAGGAAGTGATCACATTGAGACTGCTTCTCTGTGTATCATAGGAAAACACTGTAAGAGATAGTAAAAAGAAGCTTGTTTTGTGCTTAGTTGTTTTCCACTATTACTTATAAATACTGAATTTCTAGTGTACAGGGAGAAAAGAAATTGTTGTAATATTTCAAAATTTTACTATCTAGATACTATCAATATATTTGTAAAATTATGAGGATAGTTTTACTGTGTAATTACACAGCTATAAATAAATAAACGTTTTTAGGACCGACGGCTCAAGGGCTGAGCCAACAGTTTATGCCTACGTAGCAGAGCTCCTAATTAACCTGGAAAGATGATTAAGATATCTATATCTTCTGGAAGGATCAAACTTTCCAACGGTGTGTAATTCATCCACATCGGGGGAACTGCAGCGGAAAGCTATGGGGAAGTTGGATGTTTTTATTTCCCCCTCCCCCTCAATATTTGAGGGAAAATTCTCCCCCTAAAGGAACTATACAAGCATAAAAAGTGGTATCAATAAAGATAAATGAAAACAATAACTAGTGATACCCTGTGTATATGTGAGGACTTTTCTTGTGTACGACAAATAACAGTGTTGCCAGCCTCTCACAAATTCCCAAGAAAAAAAATTCCCATTAAAAAACCCTTTTCTTTTTTTTTCTACGGGTTTGGCAGAGAGTCAGAAAAGTTAGCTCGTTGGAATCTGTGTCCCATAAGCTTTCCAACGAGATATGCCTTATATCTCTGTGACAATTAGGGGTATCACTAGGCCTGTCAACTAGGCAGGGTAGACCAAAACATTTCGAAAAATATGTACATGATGATTCTCATAGGAAACACGTTCGGAATTTCTTTTCTCACTTGGTATTGAACTTCATTGTTTCACGTGATTGTATCCAATGTCTGGTGTACACATGTAAGTATTTTTTTCTGCGTACGACAAGTAACAATGGTGTCAGACTCTCATAAATTTACAAAAACAAACAAACAAAAAATACTCATTCTTTTATAAAAGAAATCTTGTTTTTCTTCTTGTATGGGTTTGGCAAGGGAGAGCAAGTTAGGTCGTTGGAATCTGTGTTCCATAAACTTTACAACGACATGTTCCTGCGACAATTAGAAGGGGTACTAGGGCCGCCAACGGAAATGTCTACGATTTTCTTGAAATCCATATCGGTCCTCAAAAGGAGTAATTATAAGAACAGTTATCAAAATCTCAAAACAAAACTACTGTAAAAGGTCAGTGTTTCATTGATGGAACATGCTTAAAACATTATTTCCGGGGTAATGTTGATGTTCTACTTTCGATAAGGTCAAATAGACGTCTAAATTAGTGACATATCCAAACCTCAACTCAAAATAGCTTTAGAAATATAAATCGGCCATTAAAAGGTTAAAACTGCTAGGTGATCCAAAAAGTAACGTAACTGATGGCATAAATATATTTTCCCTTTCTTTTTTGTTGCTGGTGACAAGTTGTGATAACTCAAATAAGGAATGTAGTACAATACGACAGCAGCATATTGTATACGCTGGAGGAATGAATTTTCATTCTGAAAGAGTACATAAGGAATTTTAGTTACGAAACTACCGCGACACACTATCCAAAGGTACACTCCTGGAAGGCATTTAAGAATAAATCAAAAGTTAAACGGCTGTGTAACAAATTCAAGAAAAATAGAAGCATGTCGGATGTCTCCCGAAGTGGTAGAACTTTTATTTTTACCGAAGAGAAATGAAGTGAAGCAATGAAGAACAGACACAGAAATCCTTGCATTGGTTAACTAAACCCTGTTCGGCCTAAGCTCTAAACTGCGATAAACAAAGCCACGTGAAACTAAATCTCGCTGATTTGCTGTTGGCCTACCAACGCTTGTATTCCTCCGCAAAATAGTTCATGTGATTGGATTATTACTTTTACTATGAAGCTCCATATAAAACTACTACATTATTATAAATGACAAAAATATAATACGGATTATCTAATAATACTGCAATCGAGTGTGGTTAATGGAACAATAGAAATAAACACTAAACATGCGCAGTAATTATGGCGCCAATTCAACTGTGGATGCGTGTTCTTTCAAACCTGAAAGACGGCTGGCATGAATCCCGGTTCCGAGAGCGTTGTGGTGAAACACCAACAAGGTAAACCTTTACTCACTAAGCAACAATTGTTTACCAGTGAAATTCAAATATATATATATTTTTTAATCTTTCGAGATTTTTTTCTTCTTTTCTGCTGCTGCTGTAAGAATCTGGACAACACGAGATAGTATCTATTGTCAAAATTCACTTGCATAATTTGTTCCTCCCCGTGGGGAGTGGGAGTGATACATTACTACCCAATCATATTTGTGACAAGCGGAAGGATACAAATATTTTGTTTATCGGAGTTTAGAGCTTACGCTGAACAGGGAATAGTCAGAGTGCTTTGTCTTATAGTACAGTATGTAACGCTGTGAGGAAATCGTTACAAAAATTTCCATACAAAATCAGAGTTGTGCAGGAATTACTGCCATGGAATTCCCTCAAATGTGTTGACTATTGTCAGTTGGTTTGTGTGTGCGGGAGTTATAACCATGTAATTCCCTCCAACTTGTTGACTACTGTCAGTGGTGCGTGTGTGCAGGAGGCTCATTATTGGCAGGATACTTACTGTAACTGAGAAGCTTCCATGTTCCACGGTCTTCAGCTAGCGTCTTCGTCTTTACATAAGATTTTTTTCTGTTTCGATATAGTCCATCAGTTGTAGTACCCTTCGCCCTTTCCTTCCACCATACTCTCTAAAACGTCCATCATGATACAGTTCCTTCTCAGTCAATGTCCCAACCAGTTTGTTTCCTCAACAATATGTAAAATTGTTATTTTCATCTCCACCACTTCTAACACCCTCTTATTTGTTTTTCGCAACACCCAGCTAATTCTCCATTCTTCTCCACACCCAGATTTTGAAAGCTTCCAGTCCTTTTTCTTGAATTCAAAAAATTCAACATTGAAAGAACTGTGGACATTTCACATGCAACGCCAAAAAACGGGTTCAGAAAGGTACACATGTGTGAAACAGTAAATGGTGCCCATTTTTTTTTTTTTCATATTTTGTAATACCTCAATAGTGTAAAGGAATCTGTGTGTTTGTGTTGAGTCCCACATTGAAAACTGTTGTGATTGATTTATTATCGATTTATTGATTTCATGCATATTTGTTTTACCAGCGAACAATGATGTGGGCTACCTACTTTTGTTTGTGTTATTCGTGTTTTATGAGTGTTTGTGCATTTTGGAAAAGGACAGAGACCTTTTATTATATTACGTTGTGAGACACAAACGTGTTGTGGACTAGTGCTCTGAAGAGCCGGTGACCGACTGAATTATCTTTCACTGAATCAGCATTTTATAACTGTGATGTGATTTATGTAATTGTTGTTATTGTTTTGTAATAAAATCATGAGAGACATCATCC